>NC_142016.1:21140381-21498506 GCF_049901735.1 Notechis scutatus | reverse complement strand
AATGAAGAGAAGGACTAGGGGTGACATAGCAGTGTTCCAGTATCTCAGGGGCTGTCACAAAGAAGAGGGAGCCAAGCTATTCTCCAAAGCACCTGAGGGCAGGACAAGAAGCAACGCATGGAAACTCATCAAGGAGAGCCGCAACCTAGAACTAAGGAGGAATTTCCTGACAGTGAGAACAATTAATCAGTGGAACAACTTGCCTCCAGAAGTTGCGTGTGCTCCAAGTCTGGAGGTTTTTAAGAAGAGATTGGATAACCATTTGAGTGACATAATATAGAGTTTCCTACCTGAGCAGGGGGTTGGACTAGAAGACCTCCAAGGTCCCTTCCAACTCTTGTTATTCCAATTGTAATCTGTCTCTGTCTTTGCCGAGATGCAGAAATGGGGCTTTGGGGAACACAGGCAGCCCTTGATTGACAACCAGTTGCTTAATGATTTATGACAGACCCACCCAAAGGACCTTAAGACCTGGTTCTGAAGGTCTGATGGCCCCTTTCCCTTCCCCACCTCCTCCAGGTCACAAGTCCGCCTTGTTGCATGTTTGACCCTCATTTATGACCATTGGCAGCATCTCATGACCACATTTTACTACCTTTTTTGGGGGAGGGGGGTGTCAAAAACCAGCTTTTACTTGTTTTGTGTGTGTGTGTGTGTGTGTGTGTATGTGTGTGTGTGTAAAAACAGCTCAGTGAACAATGGATTCGCTTTACAACGGCTACAAAAAAAAAGATAACGGGTCTGGTCACCTTGGTTTTACGATCATCACAACTTTGTGAATGCAAGCAAACTTCATTGTGGTCATTAAGTCAAGGGCTACCTGTATACAGATTCTTTCTAGCATCTAGCTCACATGCTCACACGGACCAAGTTTTCAAAAATGCGTTTGCTTTTTATATTTTATTTTATTTCAAGAAAAATATGATGAAAAACTCCAGCATCTAATGGAGCTTCACTTTTTTTTTTGTTTAGTATTGGCTACGAACAGACTAGGAACCAGTCACACATACTTCCACCTGCCTTTCACCCAAACCTGAATGATGGGGAGTTGGTGTGTGCTTGTGTGTGTGTGTGGAAAGATGCCTTCGACTTAACACTTCATTTTGGGCCTGTTCAAAGTTAGCAACAGCACTGGAAAAAAAAGTGACCCATGACCGTTTTCACACTGTTGCAGCATCCCCAGGGTCACATGATCAGAATTCAAATGCTTGGTAACTGACTCATATTTATGATGGTTGCAGAATCCCCTTTTACGACCTCCTGACCGTTAAAGTCAATGTGGGAAGCCGGACTTGCTTAACAACCACGTTACTAATTTAACAACTGCAGTGATTCGCTCAACAGCATTGGCAAGGAAGGTCGTAATATGGAGCTAAAAACTCACTTAACCAATGTCTCACTCAGCAACCGAACTTTTTGGGCTCAATTGTGTTTGTAAGTCGAGGACTACCTGTATTAGGTTTTACTAACTATTGAGGGGAAAAAATGTGTGTATTAATTGTGGATAGTAGTGAAAAGCAGACCTGGGTCTTAGAAAAGCAGGGGAGAGAAACAGGTGGAGAGAAAAAAAAAATCCCAGAGGGAACTTAATATTCAATAATGAGGGCAAAATAGCAACTGTCGGTGTCTTTAGGCATGTGGTACAACTAAACCAAACACACAGGAGTAAACAAGGATTAGCAGGCTATAAAATTGTGTGTACTACATGGTGAAAATAAAATTATACAGCCCCTTTTAGCCGGAGAAATTCATGTGTAAAATCTGCCTTCTACGCGTACTACTGGATGCACTTGCTTCACCCTTAATACACAACCCACACTAAACCTGGCCTGAGGCATCTTTTGATGCAACGTGTAAACAACAAACCTGGACGGTAATGCAAATTTGCCAAATGACTTTTCTGCTTCTAGAACTCTTTAAAACATAAATGTTGCCTACTACTCTTGCCTGGAATTTGTGTCTTAAGCGATCCCACTGGTGGATTTCACCAATTGCCACGTTGTCAGACTCAGCTTTTGTTTCGTAAAAAAACCCAGAGATTTCTTCTTAAAGCAGACCCAGCTCATGTCCAATACGATGTGCTCAGTTCATGCATATTAAACCTTCCATTTCCACGGCCAAAGGTTGACTGGTCACGGCAGCTGCAACAGAGCCCCTGTATAATGCACATTGAAGATACAAGTTTATAGAGCCTTGGATTACAGGGATGCTGAGTTCCACATTCTGACAGAAGCATGCACCAGTTGAGCATAAAACAAAACTACACACAGCCACAGACAAGAGGTTTCTCCTTTTGTGCAAAGCACACAACAGGTTTTGCTCTGCTGACAAGTGAGGTTTGGTGCAGGCATTCACTTCTCTAAATGCGATTAGTGGGAAAATCTCAATGGTGGTTTTTGTTTTCTTGGCACGGAACTGACATGGTCTATGGAGTAACCGGGATTGTGTTTTTGTGAGAACCAGAAGGTTAAAACAAATTGTGAAGGTGCAGAAGTCTGCATAACTTAAACCAGGTTGTAGAATAGGCCACTGGTCACTGCAGAAACAAGGTTACCAGAAGAGTTTTCAGCACGGTGCGTGCAGGTTGGCCTCTGGAGAGGGGAGCCTGTCATTTGGCCTTTTGCCATCAAAGCTGAGAACAGAGAAGTTATGGGTTGCTGGAGGTTACGGTGCCACCCTGACCTCCACCATAACTTTCCATTATTTACAACGATTCCCACAGCTACCAAGTTTTCAAATTATCCAAGTTTCTCCCTTGCAGAGCCCCAGCGGTTCCAACTCAGGCTCTGTCCCCACTGCTGTGGCTCTTGTCCTGGGCTAAGTCGTCACCTGCTTCTCCGTCCTCGTGCACCCGTTGGTGAAGGGTGAGGTTGCGCAGCTGCCGGAAACTCTTGCTGCAGCGCATGCACGGGTAAGGCCTCCCCGCTGCGGTGGCCGCATGGATCTGCTGATGGGCAGCCAGTTTGGAAGGGTAGCAGAAGCTCTTCCCGCAGCGGCTGCAGGGGTACGGCCGCTGCCCCGTGTGCGTGCGGCGGTGGGCGGCCAGCTTGGAAGGGTAGCAGAAGCTCTTGGGGCAATCGGCACATTTATACGGGCGCTCCGGCGTGTGAATCCACTGGTGGGCGGCCAGCTTGGAGCGATGTCCAAAGCGCTTGGGGCATAGAGAGCAAGGGAAGGGGCGCTCCCCGGTGTGCGTACGTCGGTGGGCGGCCAACTTGGATGGGTAACTAAAACTCTTGGGGCAGTCGGGGCATTTATAGGGGCGCTCGGCGCAGTGGGTCCATTGGTGGGTGGCCAGTTTGGAGCGGTACACGAAGCGCTTGCCACAGTCTTTGCATTGATAGGGACGATCGGAGGGCAGGACAGCAGGAGGCCGCCGCCGGCGGGGACGCGGTGGCTTGGGAGACTCCGTGGCGGGTGGGGAAGACAGAGGCGAAGGCGAAGGTGACTTGGTGTTCTCCTTCAAGGCTTGGGAATCTGGAAGGAAAGGAGAAAATTTTTTAAAATAGAGGATCCCTCACCAAGCATCCCTTTTCCTGCCTCAAATTCAAGTGCTGTTGTCTGCCAATTATTCTGCAGGTAGAATACAGGCAGTCTTCGTTGAATGGCCACTTGTCCAGCAACTAGTCAGAGTTACGATGGCCCTGAATGAGAGGGTTTTCTCATCGTTGTGGTTGTCGGTGACGATTCGGTAATTGGCTTGGCCATCGCCTTGCCATTGCAACATCCCAGCAACTTGTGGTCACTGAGAGGTTGCAATTGCGACATCCAAATTTGGAGGCTATACAAACGGGCAGCGCTTATAACGGTTGTGGCATCTCATGGTTGCCGTTTTTGTCACCTTCCCTGCCAGCCTCCAACAAGCAACGTCCATAGGGAAACTGGCAGGTCACAGATGGAAATTCTGCGCCCACAGGATGCTGCAAAATGACAGCAATTGGAGGACAGCCGGAACTGCCCTCATTAAGTTGAGGCAGTCACACGATGTGCCGCTTTAAGTGACTGTCACTTAGTGACAGAGTTCCCATTCCCAATTTATAGTCGGTAAATGAGGACTACCTATACTTGACATTAGGCGGAGCTTAAATGGAGGGAATATATATATATTTGCTTTTTATCTATCTATATATCTCTCTATATATCCATCTATATATCTATATCATCTATCTATCTATCTATCTATCTATCTATCTATCTATATATCTATATATCCATCTATATCTATCTAGTCTCTCATCTATCTATCTATCTAAATATTTATTTGCTTTTTTATCTAAAGAATGCATCATGATCTTTCTGGATTTGCACCGTTTGAAGAAACGCCAATTGTTTGCAATTTGTGCAAACAATGAAACGACTCACATTCCTCGCTCAGACCTTCCTTACCTGCAACACTGCTATTCAGCGGGTTGCTCACTACGCCGTTCTTGCTATTGCTCACACAGGGCTCTTCCCCCCTTTCCAGCATGAGGACCAGGGTTGGTCGGGTGAGAATATAACCTGCAGGCATGGGAATTTGGGGGGTGGGGGGGAGAAGAAAGTGGGGAGGGGGAGTTAGAGAGGATTCGGGTTCAGCTTTAAACAGGTTTATACATCCTTTCAGAAAAGAAATCTACCCTAAATAAAGCAGAGCTTGTTTTACCAATCCTGCTTCCGCTCATCAGAGAACTGAAAATTGTCTCACTAACTACTAGAAATCCAGCAGAGATGCAGGTCCTCGTTTAGCAACGGCCTCTTTTAGTGTCCGTTTGCAGTTTCGGCACTGGTGAGAAAGGAACTTTGGGACCAGTCTTCCTATTTTTCCACCCACTCAGGTCCGTACAGGTAGGCCTCGACTTACAGAGGATTGCTTAGCGACTGTTCAAAGTTATGACACAGCCTGAAAAATGGGACTCGTGACACGGATTCAAAGATCTGACCTCTGCCCACTCCTCCCCAGCTTGTGGTCATGTGATCACACATTTTGGGCACTCCGCAAACGGCCTGCCTTTACGGCCATTTGTGTCACATCACATGACTCGGTCTTATAATGTTTTTGTTATAAACGTGTTTACTTCTGGTTTCCAGCCAAAATCGCCCAATTGCAAACAATGGGTTCGCTTAATGACTGCCCCATTTGCTTAATGACCACTGCAAAAAAAAAAAGTTTGTAAAATCAGGCATCGTCATGTGATTATTCACTTTATGACCATTGTGATTTTCAGTTGAAATGGTGGGCTCAGTTACGGTCATAAGTTGAGGAGGATTACATGTAGAGTGAAACTAAGCATAGCTGTAGTTTTACTTAGCAACTATTTTGCTAAGAGCCACGCTGCTACTCCCCAATTGTCACTAAACAAGTGACAATTCCCTGAAAGAATAAACCTCTGGAGAATAAAATATCCTTTATTATACTTTGGATCCCTTGTATTTAACAGACAAAGATTGATTTTTAAATTCAGTTTTGCTTACTGCATAAATATCCCTAGGTTTCCAGTTTAGGCTACACTGAAAGGTTTGACCATAGAAGAAAAGCACAATAAAACCCACACAATGGGGGAAATATTACACTCCGATTCATAGTATCAGGTGATAAATTGTTTATATTGAAATATGATCTATTTTATCATTTGCCCCCAGAAAATAAGAAAACCCAAACTTCCATATTATACAGGTAGTCCTTGACTTACGACCATAACGGAAATCCCCAAATTTCCATTGAGAGATTTACTAAACGAGTTTTGCCCCATTTTATGACACTTCTTGCCACAGTTGGTTAAGTGAACCCCTGCAGCTGATAAAGTTAGCAACCCGGTTGTTAAGTGAATCCGCTTTCCTCATTGACTTTGCTCATCAGAAGGTCGGTAAAGGGGAATCACGTGACCCCAGGACACTGCGACCATCATAAATACAAACCAGTGGCCGAGCATTTGAATTTCAATTGCGTGATTATGAAGAGTCTGCAAACTGGTCGTAACTGTGAAAAATGGCCATGAGTCGCTTTTGTAACTTTGAGTGGCCACTAAATGAATTGTTGTAAGTCAAGGACTACCTATAATGCAATTTGGCCCCAGAAGACGTATCAAGGCCACGGTGAGGAAAACTGAGTAACTACTCAACTTCGTTCCTTCTTCCCCTCCTACCCCTCCACGCCATAACTAGCCATCATGGTTATGCATCAGCAGGGAAAATTGGTTTGAAAACTTAGCTTAGGCTTGTCATGGAGTAGTTTGAGGGGTTATCTAGAACAGACCTCCATTAACCAGCAGCATTTCCATAGCTTGGTTTCCCTTAGAGGCTCTCCCTGGACCACAAGGCCCTGGGATCCAATTACGGTGTGATTCTGCCATTGCTCAACTTGGCATCAATGTGGAGTTGCTATGGCAACGTGTTCAGGCCGGAGAGGAGAAACTAGCATATTGACGGAGAAATGAGATGTGCTATCAGAGTTCAGAAGCTCTGAGCAAGGGGGAGGATGAGAGGGAGGAGGGTCAACAAGAAAAAATGGGGGCTTGAACAACCAGAGATGAAGGATTCCCTGGAACTGGAGGGACCCCATTTTTCCCAAGTCAAAATGGCGGAGATCTAGGTGCCTTTCTACCTTGGCGACCACATACAGAAAGCCACGAAATGTGGACTGCAACCCCCAAAATGCCTTGCCAGCGCCCAAGCTGGTGGAGGCCAGAGGATGCTGAAACCCCAAATATCTGGAAACACTTGGAACTAGATTGAGGTGTCCGGAGAAAACTGCAGATAATTGGAATTGCCATTTCTAGGCAGTGGCTGCAACCTATGTGGAACCGTGAGGCAGGTTTTTTAAGATGCCAAATACCAAATCGAGAGTAGTTCATGGCGTATCTTCATATTCCACAGAAGTTTACTGAAATAAGTAACTTCTGAATCACTCTATGGCTATCTTCATGTAAGACTCTGCACCATGTGCAGAAGACACTGATCCATAAGCTAAGGGCCTGGTTTGTATGTAACTTACTAAGGCAGTGTTTCTCAACTGTGGCAACTTGGAAGACGGGTAGACTCCAACTTCCAGAATTGGAGTCTCGCATATGCTTTCTTTTGGCCGTGGTTTGCTTTCCAAGCTTGTTTCAATTTTGTTTCTGAACGTTTTGTTGCCAGACTGGATAACATCATCAGCAGGATTTTCTTGTCCTATTCTCCTTAGTTATAATTGCCTCGTGCACACGACATTTATAACTAAGGAGAATAGGAGAAGGAAACAACAAGCATGGGGAGCAAACCTAAATCTAAAACCTGAGCTACAAATATTTTCTATTATTTCGAAGTCACATACGCTGTTGGGGGAATTCTGGGAGTTGAAGTCTTCAAGGTTGAGAAACATCATGGAAGTCCCCATGAACTCAAGTTTAGTGTTTGTGTGGATTTTAACCCAGCGTCCAATGGAGCTACTAGGTCTTTAAATTTGGGCACTTGGCCTCTGGCACGTACTGTAAACAGTTACAGAATCCTAGGATTACGTGAGCACCATTTGCAACCTTCCTAACCAGCTTCCAACGAAGAGTCAACGTGGGAAGTTAAATTCGCTTAACAGAGCCCGGGATTCCCTTAACAATTGCAGTGACTTGTTTAACAACTGCGGCCCCAAAAAAATTGGTGGTAAAATTTGGCATGTCTCAATTAACAAATTCCTGTTGTGGTCCGTCCGCAGCCTGTGGAGACAGCAGCAGAGTCAGACAGTGGGGAAGAACATGGGCCAATCTGGGAGTCTGGGGAGGACTCAGACGAGGGTCCTGCGTCCGATACAGAGATGGGGCCAGGGCCATCTGGGAGTAATGTGCTGACTCCAGAGCCTCCAGAATCTGGCAGCAGTGAGGCAGAGGAACAAGGGGAGCCTGTTCCCAGTGCATACGTGCGCAGAGCTGCCAGAAGGCAAGAGCAGCTGAGACAAAAGGGACGACTCGGGGGTAAGGCTTGGGGATGATTGGCCCCTCCCATAAGACATAAAGGAGGAGCAAAGGGACAGGAATCTTTGCAGGAAGCAACTTTGTTCGCACTGGTCGGTTTGAAGCCTGAAGCTCAGTGTTGAATTTGTGTTTTGTTTTGGCCTCATTTAGTTGTTGGCAGCATTTCAAGGAAGATAAAGGTGGGGGCTTATCAGATTTATCCTGAAAGACTTTGGCAGACTTCCATGGGACCATTTACAAACTGTTTTAGACTCACTACGGGCTGTGAATGACTAAAATCCACAACCGTTGAAATAAAGAAAAAAGGATTTTGGGACTAACGTGTGTTTATTAGTGTGTTAAAGCCTTGGTCAGAACAATTCCTTGCTTAGCAACAGAAATTCTGTTCCCAATTGTGGTCATAAGCCAAGGACCACCTGTCCTGTATAACACTCAAGGCAGCCCATCATAGCCATTGAGAAGTGATCGGAATTGTTGACTCACATCTGGGGAGTTCCGTCAAATGCTGTTTGTGGGAACACAGCGTCCACTATTAGAATATATTTCTCAGCAAATCTGCAAGGAATTGGGATAGTGGTGGAGGTCGGTGGGGCTGAATTCAGAAAAAGGGTGTCTGTGAATTCGAGCATTAGCTTGCCTGGAAGGGTTCTGTATTCAAATTCTGGTGCCTTCTAGTCAGCAAACCCCGATGACACCAAAATATGGACACAAGTTACTGTATGTAGAGTGGCTTGGGCTAACAAGATGCCAGGCATATACACTTGATAAATAACATAATAAAATAACAGTAAAAGTGGTGCTTTTTGGTGTGATGACATCACAGGGGGGGAGGGTTGTCATCCTTGGACATCCTCAATTCTGGTTCTTCACACACACATTTGTTTTGCACCTAAAAGGCTGCCATCCCATGAAACCAGTCCCAAGCCCTATAAAACAAAGAGCAGCCAGGTTCACACAACCCACGCTTCACTCAACCCACTAACCCTGGTGACCATTCACCCAAAGGAAGCCTGGTTAGCTTTAAACCCTGGGTTTGGCCGCTGAGCCTCGTTCCTTTTTCCAACCTCCCTTGCCAGAAAACCCAGTAAGTGGGATGAATTCACTTTCCCAGGGTTGTGTGTATTGTCATAAACAGTGTGTGTGTGTATGGGGGAGGAATCCCCTCTGGATCTGTCAGGCTGAGGCTTCCCCCCTCCGCGCTATTCTCGTGCATGCACCCCCCATCCCAACCCCCCATCAATATGCCCTGAAATTGTGTGCCGGGGTGATAACAGAATTTGCCTCCCCCCCCGTACGACTGAAAGCAAATTTTGCTGCAATGCACCCGCGTTAAAAAGACAGAAGCCGGCTTGCTTGCAAGTGGGGTGGGAAGAGGGGCGGACCTCCCCCTCCTCGTTTTGGCCGGCCGAGGGCCCAGCTGGATGGGGGGGAGGGCGCTTCCACCACCACCACCACCCCTTCCCTCCCTCAGCATCGCCTGCAACGGGCACCGTCCTCCTTTGCATCCTTCCGCCCCGCCGAGCAGCCTTCCTCCCGCCTCTGTCACTCACCCGGCCGGGCGTCGGCGCCGGCTTCAGGCTGCCTCTGGGGTCTTCCCTTCATGAGGCGGTCGCGCCGGGTCATGCTGTCCCCGCGGGGAGCCGGGTGCAGCGCCCCACCGCATCCCTTCCCCAAGAGCCGGAGCCCGGAAAGGCGAGGCGCAAGGCCTGGCAGCCGCGGGGGAGGCTCCGCCGCCGCCGCCGCCGTCGCGCTCGCCCAATCGGCACCTTCCCGTCCTTTTCCTCTCGGCGGAGAAAAGGCAGGCGGACGATGAGGTAGCCGTGACGGAAGCAGCTTCCCCCCACCCACCCCACTCCCCGGGCTGCGTTCACACAACCCGCCTGAACCCGGGTCAGCCGCTTCTGCGCGTCTGCATAAGGTGCCATCCTTGAGTTCGTTTCTAGTTGAGATTTTTTTGTGGGGGCTAATCCCTTTCTCGTTTTTTTTTTAATAACTACTAATTTATTAAATACATTTATTAAATACATTAATTATTTAATAAATAATATTGAATACAGGTAGTCCTCAACTTACAACAGTTCGCTTAGGGACCATTGGAATTTGCAATGGCACTGGGAAAAAAAAAAAACCACATGTGGCCCTTTTCCAAACTTATGACCATTGCACCATCCCCCTGGTTGTGGGATACACTTGGATGCTGGACAGCTGCTTCGTATTTATGACGGTTGCAGTGTCCCTTTTGCAACCTTCTGACCAGCACATTCAATGAGGGAGCCAGATTCACTTAACGACCGTGCAGCTAACATAAGAACTGTGATTCGCTTTAACAACAGTGGCAAGAAAGATCGTAAAACGGGACAAAGGTCACTTAGCAAATGTCTCACGCAGCCACATCAATTTTGGGCTCAACTGTAGTTGTATGTCGAGGACTACCTGTATACCTAATGCTCCTTCTTATTCTTTTTCCTACAACAACCCTGCAAGGTGGGTTGGGCACATTAAGAGGAAGGTTCCCCCAGCTGGTTTTCATGCTTAAGGTGGGATGAGAACTCCGTTTCCTGGTTTTTAGCCTGGTGTACTGTGTGGTCAACAAGAGATGTTCCAAAAATTAATTAAGCTGTTGTGTGAACGCAGCCAGAGGCAGCAACATAACCCATCCCTGCACAACTCTTCCTCTTGGCCTCCCCTGCCAGTCGTGTGTACAGTCTGTGAGACTTTATACATCCACTAAACCATGGTTTGCTCAATTACAGATAGGTGAAGCTTATGCATCCTGCTAAACCATCTCCCAAATCATGTCAAACCTTGGTGACTGGATCAACAACATCATAGCTTAGTCACAGCCTCCCTTCCCATTCTAGACAACTCTAATTCCTATCTTAGTTTTAGCCAAACATTGCTAATTCTAGTTTTCTTCCATATTTTCTATTTTTCATCCCCCCTCAATGCAACCAAAGTTCTTTGGATGGTTGCAAAATTAGATCATACATGCCTTTTTACCAACCATGTGTTTTTTGGATCACGGCTCTCAATTCGCTGGTTGGGAATACTGGGAGTTGTAGTCCCAGATGCTAGGAAACCAGAACGGGGACAATAGGATACTGGGTTAAGTTGCAGAATAAGAGGCGCATGTCATGAGGATTTCTTGGAATCAAGTCTTAAGAATCATACAGCCCGACCCCCGCTTTTAGCAATCATGATCACGCAGCTCGGGGTCCAGTTCACACAATACGCCTCCTTTTCTGGGGACTTGCAATCCAGAACCATAAAAAAACCAACCCCAAAACCCTAATCAAACTGGCTGGATTGCATTCACACCTAGCAGGCTAAGTCTGCCCTCGAACCAACTAAGGTTTGCAGCTGGTGCGAATGCAAACCCCGAGTTTGCTATCCAGGTTGTGTGAATGCAGCCCCGGGGGGAGTTTGCACCCGATCCTAACAAGCGGTTGGCACTTCTGACCCTCACCCTCCCCCCAAAAAAGCTCGCCTGCAATTTGTCCACGTGAGAAAGGGAGGGGAAAAAATCATTGCAAGTTATGTATTTTTTCAAAAAAAAAATGCATGCCCCTTTTTAAAAACCGAGGAAGCGCGGAGGGAAACGTTTGGCAAGCACGCAACCCGGCCGCGCAAAAACCCACGCGAGCGAAACGAACGCAACGATTCTACCTGCAGGGGAATCAACAGAGCCAAACCTCGCTGAGAAAATGTTAGCCTGGACACAACCACGTTCCGGGATGGTCACCCCCTCCCTTCCTTGGCCTTATGGTTTCGCCCCAAGGAAGAGGGCAAAGAAATGACGTCGAACGGCGGCTTGTAAGGGACAAAGTTGAATCTCATTTGTTTTCAGATGCGCCTCTTTAGAACTTTTTTGGAAACTGCGTGGCGAATTAAGTTAGTGTCCCAATCCCGCAGGGTCCCCCCCACAGACCTTGAGTTTTAGTTGTAATCGGGCAATGGTAAAAAGTGAAATTTCACCGGGCTTTGCTTCAAAACCTTTTCAGCAATTTTAGTGAACAGTTTGCTAGTTAAGAAGAAGGACGAGGGTACTGGAATATTTTTTTATTAAATCATTGTTGCCCACTGGGAATCCAAGAGCGTTTGATGAAGATCCTAGTTAGAGGCTCCTGCTCACGCAGGGGGTTGGACTAGATGACCTCCAAGGTCCCCTCCAACTCTGTTATTCTATGAAATAAGACATTTCACTTTTCCTTTCTAACAGATTAACAGAGTTGGAAGGGATCTTGTAGGTCATCTACTCCAACCCCCCCAAGCTGTGTAGGGATGTAGCAAAACTTCAATTTTATACTCTTAAGCTTGGCTAGATTCTCTTTGGTCATGCTCGTACAGTTTTCCCCTGAAAAACAGAGATTTTTTTTTTTTAAGAAAAAGAGTTGTATTTACAGTACGTGTCAAAACCAACAAACCTGATTAAGGGATTGCATCATGTACTGCCTTGGTGCATGTACAATCTTTCCCCAAATTCCCTCTATGAATCACAGAAATGATGCAAATTATGCTCTGGTGCTTTTCTGAACATTTGCTGTAAAAAAAAAAGTACATTTTTTTTGACATTTGGCTTACCCCACATTAAAATGGTGCAATTGCTGGAATTTGGGACACTTACATCACCCTGTCTCATGACACAGCAAAATATAAATTGCACATTGTACTTGGTACAGTGCTCTGCCTACCTTATCAGGCTGCTCACTGGAATTCCCAATAGCATCCCTGAAAAAAAGACATTGTTGTAATATCACATAATTGAAGCTGGCAGCTCTTTGCCCTATGGAAGAATGGGGGTTGTTCAAAGAAGCTTGAAAAATCAGCTGTGTGACTTGGGGCCAAGCATCGTCAGGAGACAGTGAGTTCTAGTCCAGCCTTAGGCATGGAAAAAGGGACTGTGTGGCTTTGGGCCAATCATTCACAGGCAAGCCCATCTCACAGGGTTGTTGTTATGGGGAAAAATAGGAAAAGGGAGGAGTATTGTGTGTGTGTTTGCTACCTGGAGTTGCTTAGAAAGAAAAGGCTGAAATAAAAATCTAATAAATAAAATTATGCTTAAGGTTATTATTGGAGGCTAGTCATAATTAAGTGCTAATCGCTACCATTTCAGCACCCAAAGACAAGCTGCAACCTCATAACCAACCCTACAACCCCTTTTCATTCTCCAAGCACCTGAGGGCCATTGAGAGATAGTCCTCTGTGGAGGTTGGTTTTGTTCTGTGCTTTATTGCCATTGTACAACTTTTAGCTTTCGTCATTGTTAATTTTTAAAACCTTTTTTTCATTAATATTATGCATTTCTGTTGTATGCTCCCCAGTCACACAGCCTGAGTTGAATGACCTTGTAACTCTTGAAATAAATAAAATAAATGTGTCAGCATGACAAGGAAGGACTTCAACTGTGCAGTTGCAACTAGCATGTTTAGTTTTTTTTCCCCATGTCCTTGCACTGGCCAAAAGCCCAGACATGATTATAGGTGGCCCTAACTCCCCTGACTTAGCTAACATCAATATTGTAATGTGGGGGGGAGCAGTGGGAATGAGTGGGAAAGCACAATGGTAGCTGCTGTGTTTTGGTATTCAGAGAAATGCAAGAGTTAGTTCCATCTTAGAGCAACTAAGACGATTAAAGGCCTGGAGGCTAAAACATATGAAGAACAGTTGCAGGGACTGGGTATGGCTAGTCTAGAGAAAAGAAGGACTAGTGGGGACATGATAGCAATATTCCAGTATTTGACGGGCTGCCACAAAGAAGGGGGGGGTGTCAACCTCTTCTCCAAAGCACCAGAAGACAAGATAAGAAGCCATGGATGGAAACTCATCAAGGAGAGAAGCAACCTGGGAATAAGGAGAAACTTCTTAACAGTGAGGACAATTAACCAGTGAAACAACTTGCCTTGAGAAGTTGTGGGTGCTTCACCACTGGGGGTTTTTAAGAAAAGACTGGACAGTCACCTGTCTGAAATGGTATAGGGTCTGCTTTAGCAGGGGGTTGGACTAGAAGACCTCCAAGGTCCCTCCCAGCTCTATTCCGATTGAGTTACGCTCCCTTCTGGCATATTCTTTGTATCAGTTTATGTATCTTTCCTACTGAAAGATCCCTGTCATCAAAAATCTCTAGAAAGAACAGAAAATTCCATAGTCTTACAGAAAAAGCCACGACTTGAAGAAGTGTAGCTAAAAAATTGTACCATACAGATTTCTATTTTTTGTATGCTTTGCCCTGCTTTTCAAACATACTTTGGAGAACAGCCCATTGAAAAAATAATAATTGAAGAGAGTTGGAGTATATGGGTGAATAAATAATTTATGAACTTGTAAAAGTTACACCCATGTTTATTATCCAGGATTTTACTCCAGCAATTTGAATTTTCAGGCGTCATGTGACTTCTAAGGTCAACAGAAGAACACTTCTAATCACATATGCTATCTTGAATTCATAACAGATAAAGCTCAGTTCAATTCAGTTCAGTTCAGAGGGTCATATGAGTCAACCGGTAAATTAGGAAGAATTCAAAGTCTTTAAGACTTTAAACCAAAATCAGTTAAATGATTAAAATCAGTTAAATGATTGTTTAATAACAATATTAGGATATACAATTGTTGATTGATAATATGAGTTACTATGTAAAATAACTATTATGAAGGTTATGAAATAGATGCACAAAAAGGAGTGATAAACCAACCGATGCACTGTCTGTAAATATATGAAGAAAAATAATGATGTTTTTATGTCATGTCTTATGTTGTTTGTGTTTTTGTTTGTTGTTAAAATCAATAAAAAAACCTTTTTACAAAAAAAAAAAGACTTTAAACTAGGAAGAATTCAAAGTCTTTAAGACTTTAAACTAGAAAGAATTCAAAGTCTTTTAAGACTTTATGCAATCGGGTGAGTCTGTGTGAACTCATATGTTTATTCAAAAGAAGACAGTTAAAAAAAAAGAATTTATATCTTTATTCAAAGAAGGTGTTTACGTGACTCTAGGCAAGAGTTCTATGGCAGTTGGTTAAATCAAGGCTGTCAGTATAATTTATGGTGGCATCACTGCCTTAAGAAAGTCACACATTAACCCTTGCTCTTACAACCACGCCAAAAAAAAAAAAAAGATTTTCCAATTGTTAAGGAAAGATGGGACAATAATAACTACTGAATTGACCTTGATTCTTCAGGAAAGGGCCTTGTTTTGTTTGCTTTCCATTGGCACCTCCCAAGATTAACAGAGTAGGAAGAAACCTTGTAGATTATCTAGTACACACACACACACACACAGGCCAAGCAGAAGACCTTTGCTCTATCTATCTTATCTATCCTATCTCTATTCTACCTCTCTCCTCTCTCTCACTCTTTTCTCTCTCTCTCTCTATTCTACCTCTCTAACTTTTCCAGGGGTCTTCAAACTAAACAGCTTGAAGACATGTGGACTTCAACTCCCAGAATTCCTCCTCCAGTCATGTTAGCTCAGGAATTCTGGGAGTTGAAGTCCACGAGGCTCAAACTTGCCTTGCGTTTGCGGCGCCTCTGGACCTTTTAAAGGAGGCGCGTCTCTTCCCCTCCCCTCCCCGCCAGCCCAGCCCAGCCCAGCCCAGCCCAGCCAATATTAAAGGGGCGTCGCTTCGCCCTTCGCTCCGGTTCCTGGAAAGCTGGCGCGGGATCAAGAGGCAACACCTGACCATGAAGCGGCTGCTGCTCCGGGGATGCCCTGCCGCTGCTAGGCGGCTCCTGAACCAGCCGCTTCCCCGCACCAGCCTCCCGCAGCGATGCTACTGCGCCGCCTCTGCCCAGCGGCGGGGGCTGCTCTTTCGACAGGTGAGCTCCTCCCACGCCCCTCCAGACAGGTGGGCTGCTGCTGCACCTCCAAGGGGCTTCGCAGCCCCCCCCCCAGCGGCCAGGCGCTGCTGCCCTCCCCCCACCCACTTTGGCCGGACTTCAGGGACTCTTTTCGAGGAGGGATTTCGCCTTGGCTGCTCTTGCTTTCGCTTTGGGCTGCTGCTTTCTTCGAGCTTGGCCGACCGGGAGGAAGGGGAGGATGGGTGTTGTAATCCAAGGCAGGTGGAGAAAAGGCACCCAGCCGCTCCAAACTTGATTGCAGGAAATACGACTTCAGCAACAGAGTGGTCAATGCCTGGAATGCACTACCTGACTCTGTTGTTACATCCTCAAACCCCAAAACCTTTAACTTTAGACTGTCTACCTCACCCCATTCCTAAGGGGTCTTTAAGGGGCATGCAAAAGCGCACCAATGTGCCTGCCGTCCCTGTCCTAATGTTCCCTTTTATTCTTATCTATTTCATGTATTAATAATTGTGTTCATACTTGTATCTGTACTCTAATACATGCTTGACCAATAAATAAATAAAAATAAAGTGTGAGCTTGTTGGGAAAGAGGTAGGATGGGAGTTTGGAGATAATTGCCTGGTTTGAGCCAGGCTCTTGGTAGTCAAACGTTTTCCTCCCTGAAAAAGACCCCCGGGGCTCTTAACAGGAAGTTCAAGGATTTAGGATTTTGGGAGGTATTGTGTGGAAGTGGAGCTTCACATGCTGATTGTCTTGTTTTAAAGATGGGTATCCAAGCATTAAAATGAATATTTCTATCCTCCCAAAACTTGTCACGGAATTTACTTTTAAAATTGTTTCCTCTTTCCAGTGCAGGGAGGGATATTACAAGTTTTACTTATGAGCAATAGCACTTAGACTTATATACTGCTTTATGTACACCGCGTCAGCTTTGGAAGCCATATTAGCACCAGAGGTTTTTCTGGAACGCTGACAACACTGTACATACGTACACAGCATATGCTTACGTACACTGAGAGCATATGCACCAAAGAAAAATTCCTTGTGTTTCCAATCGCACTTGGCCAATAAAGAATTCTATTCTATCCTATTTACAGAGTCCGCATATTGCTCCAACAATGTGTTAAATTTAGGGGATTAGTCCATGTACCTATAATTTCTTGAGGAATAAAATCTGAAATAATCTCTTTTTAGACAGGGGAGTTGCAGTATGACAGTTTCTCTGAGAGATAGATGCAGGCAATAAAAAAATCAGTTAATTGTAATTAATTAAAATTCAGGGTGCAGATTTAATATGGATAGCAATTCATGTAAGGTGTTGGATACAATGGAAATTTAGTCATTTGCTTTAATTTAATAATAACAGCATGAACAATAACAATCCTTTTAATTGAAATGATCCTGGGGCTCTTAGAGCAGAGCTCTCCAAACTTGGCAACTTTTGGATTTTGATTCCCAGAATTCCCCAGCCAGCATGACTAGATACAATTGGAATGTCAGCTGGTGCTCCATTCAAAATCCAAGAAAGAAATACTTAGACTCCATTAATTAGAGAAAAGATATCTTTTACTAGAAATCAAGTGGTAGCATCAAAGGAATTCTGAATCTGAGAAAATGAGCGTGTAAATCACATATACAAAGTGATGGCAACGTTCCCACCCACAATAGTTCAATGTCTTCATCCAATTAAAAGTTGTATGTAACATGTGGGCATCTTCAGGTAGTGATGTGGCATCTGTCTGTTGACCTTGACATATTTTGATAAAGAGGTGCGCTTGTGCATAGCATAAGAAAGAAACATAAACAAGAAACTCCCCCCCCCCCACTTTTATTTTATTTAGTTTATTCTCTGAAACCTCCAGCTTGCTTCCCATAACTATTTCACCCCTCCTCCCCCCATTACACATGACAGCTGAAAGATGCAAAGCAAAGGAAAGAAATCTTGAAGGCTGACATGGACTGTTTGACTTGCTCTTCCATGGACTAAGTTTTTGTTGGTTTTTTTCCCCACTTCACCTACCAGCTCTTTGAGTCAGAAAGTTATACTTACACTTACCTGCTGGCGGATGTGAAGACAAAGGAAGCCGTTCTAATAGACCCCGTTTTGGAAACTGCCAAACGCGATTCAACATTGGTGAAGCAACTTGGACTCAATTTGCTTTACGCAGGTGAGTTGTTTCTTCTTGAAAAAAAACGAAAGGAAAACCACACAGCAACCATGGTCTGTCAGGATCTTCAGAAAGTAGCCATGATATAATTGGAGATGGATAACAGAACGGAGGTGTCAGCGGTGCTTGGTAACCTAAGAATTGGTGTTCAACCTCTCTGGATGTTATCAGCTGAAGGAAGATTGATCTCCTTTTAAAGTAATGTCTTTCCCTTTTTTTAAGAAAACAAGATTTGAGACTGAAAATAAATACTAGGGGGAACAATAGCTAAAAGGATGCAAATGACCAGCTGTCTGCAAGGAGTATAAATCCTTCCATTCCCCACCATCCAGCCAGAGCTGAAGAAGCTTCCTGGATGAGAAGTGAAACGTCTTCAAAGAAAAAAACAACAAGAAAGTCCAGTTACCTCTTGAAAAAAGCACCTTTGGGATATCTAAGGGGAACAGTTTTCTGTCTATTTTTCACCCGGTCTCAGGTGGATGGGATTATATGCTTCCTGGGTGAGAGAAGAGAGAGAGAGGATGGGTTAGTTTAAGGACTGCCCTCCAGATGGGTGGGAGACTCAATTCTGAGGGTGCTCAGTACCAACCATGCTGAGTTTGGAGCAGGGGTACAGATAATCCTCAACTTACGACCACAGTTGGGGCCAGAATTTCCGTTGCTAAGCAAGGTGGTTGCTTAAGCACTGGAGTTGCGCCTGTTTTTATGTCCTTTGCTGCCACAGTTATTAAGCAATTCCCAGAAAGTTCTTAAAGTGAATCATAAGTTAAGTGAACCCAGATTCCCCCATTGACTTGGCTTTATCAGAAGCCAGCTGGGAAGATTGCAGAGGGAGATCACTCGATTGAGGAACTCTGAAACCATTGTAAATAAATGCCGGTGTGCCCTAAACCTTGGGGTGCTATGATGGTCGTAAGTCCAGCATGAGGAGGACTGGCCATAAGTCACTTTTTTTCCAGTGCTATTGTAACGCTAAACAAACGGTTGTAAGTTAAGGGTTGCCTGTCTTGAAATACGCTCATTGGAAAGGTGGCCAGGTTGTGAAAACCTGAGTTAGATTCTCGATCTTGTCTCTTTAAGAAAACAACCATATGTTTCTCCTCCTCCTTGTTAGTCAACACCCATTGCCACGCTGATCATATCTCCGGTACGGGACTCCTGAAGCAACTCCTTCCGGGTTGTCGTAGTGTCATCTGCAAGGACAGTGGGGCTGTCGCTGATCTCCTGATCCAGGAAGGCTATCGCCTCCAATTTGGAGCTTTCGTAAGTCTGACAACAGTTTCCTGGAGAATAAGTAGCATAAACAGGAACTGGGCTCTTCAGACCCCTTCGCCTTGGCTGCTGGTAGCTCTTGACTTACGCCTGTAATGGGCTGTCCATCGCGGTCCTAAATTGGGACAATTGTAAAACAGGTCAGCCACATGTCCAGCCCCGATTTCACGACCTTTATTGTTGTGTTGTTAAGCAAATGCCACAACTGTTAAGCGAACTGGTTCTTTCTTCGTGCTTGTTCCCTTTCTCTGAATTTGCTCCAGTTTTTCTGAGTCCTTCGTAAATTGTAGACATAATATGGGAGAGGGAGCCTGCCCAGCACACAACGGAGTGAAGCTGCTAGTTCCTCTCATTTAGAAATAATGCATTTATCACTTCCTGCACTCCACCCTGCCTCCTCATTTATTTCCCAACAATTTACCAACAGGCTTGCTTAATTCTCTCAGTATATAAGTCTGAGGGCTGTTACTATTGCTACTCAACAGGGAAGCTTGTCAAGGTGATGCATAATCGAAGGGCATCAGGACTGTGTTGTCTGTAGCATTCCCCAAACACCTTGCTATCCCCCTTGTTCAGTGGTGGGGTTCAAATTTTTTTTACTACTGGTTCTGTGGATGTGGCTTGGTGGGCGTAGCTTGGTGGGCCTGGCAGGGGAAGGATATTGCAAAATCCCCATTCCCTCCCCATGTCAATTCATAAAATATTTCTATGGTCTTTTTAGAGTTGCCAACAGAAAGGGAGGGGGAGCAGTGCGGCAGCTTGGAAATCAAAAGTGCATTCCATAAATAGTTTTCAAAGATAATAACTAGGTGACTGAAGTTTCTGCCATGCAAAATTCTAACTGGAGAGCATGATTGATGACTCTTGGCTATGGATGTGTCCCATTGGAGGATATGAATTATGATACACCAGGGGGTGGGGAAAAACCAGGGTCAAGGGTGACAGTGAATGATGTGTCTCAGAGTCGGCTATACCCAGGCAATGCTGGACCTTTTAACTCCCAATAAATCATTTTGAAGTTTTGGAAGTTTATCTTGAGACTCATGATTTAATTGGGGTAACTGCTGGAATCCTGACACCCCACTCTTGGGGGAAGGATACTGCAAAATCCCCATTCCCTCCCCATCCCACTAACCTGCTTTCCAGCTCCGTTCTCCTGTGCAGGGCAACAAAAGAAGACCGAGCTGATCAGTTGGGATCAGGTGGGGGCGGGGCCAGTCAGTGGTGGGATTTGCCAGTTCTCTGAACTACTCAGAATTTCCGCTACCGGTTCTCCAGAACTGGTCAGAACCTACGGAATGCCACCTCTGTCCTTGCTGCTATGAATTCTGGGGGTTGTAGTTCCATTTCTGTAGGCAGAGGAATAAGAACAGAATGCTAATATAAAACGGGAGACAGGCTCTAGGAACATTAGTGACGTGTTGTTATGGTTTCAGGCATTACAAGCTCGTGCCACCCCTGGCCACACGGATGGCTGCCTGACCTATGTGCTGAATGACAACACTATGGCTTTTACAGGAGATGCCTTGTTGATCAGAGGATGTGGCAGGACTGACTTCCAACAAGGTATGTGTTGTGGTTCTCCAGCAGCAGGTGTGGATGGCTGAGGTCTCGGAGAGCGAGGACTCAGATGAGGGGCCTGCGTGTGATTGCAGGGATGGGGCCAGGACCATCAGGGAGTGGAACGCTGCCTTTAGAGATTGTGGAGGCTGGCAGCAGTGATGAAGAGGTCCCCGAGGAGCCTGGGCCCAGTGCGTGTGTGTGCAGGGCTGCTTGAAGGAAAGAGCAGCTGCAGCAGGACGGGTGACTCGGGAGTAAGGCTGCAAGGTGATGGCCCCTCCCTTAAGAGATAAAAGCCAGCTGAGAAACCGGAGTTCTTTGCAGGAAGCAAAGAAGTTTTTGCACTCAAGCCTTGTGGATGTTCGGACTATCTTGGTTGGTGTTTGGACACTCTTTGTGTTTGAAATATTTCTTCACAACTTTATCTAGTGTTCTTGGCAGCCTTGCACCACCTTGGCAAGGCTCGTTCTTATCAGAGACAATTAGTTTGAAACAGCCTTTTAACCGTGAAGGAACAGAATTAATAAGAAATCACTGAAAGGTTTTGCTGTTACCTCCATTTCGAGTTCGTTTCCTTGGAACAAGGTTTGGGTCAGAACAGTATGGAAGACTTTAGGATCTGGTTATGAGCTTTGCAGCTCGGGAGAGAATGGAGGTTTTTATACAGGTAGTCCTCGACTTACAACAGTTCTCTTAGTGTCCATTCAAAGTTACAACGGCTTTGCTGGCTGAGGAACTCTGGGAGTTGAAGTCCACAAGTCTTAAAATTGCCAAGGTTGGACACCCCTGCTCTAGAGATTCTGGTTGCGTGAAGGAGACTTACACATATGTTACAAGAGATGGTTTTCGGCCTAATATTTGTCAGGGTAGGAGTTGGGGGATAAACCCCTCTGGGCATCCTGCTCCAACTTCTATATTAGGGAGGGGGGAAAAAGAATCTGCTTGATGGTTATAGCTCCATTCTCGTCCCCAGGTTCTGCAGAAACCCTGTACAACTCAGTCCACAAGAAAATATTCACCCTTCCAGGGGATTGCCTGATCTATCCTGCCCATGATTACACAGGTGAGTTGGTGAGAGCTCTTTATTCTTTTTTTATCTTTAAGTTTAGTTTGCATTAGATTTTACCCTTAACAATCAACATTCTGAGGTGAATATAGAGACACCAGATTTATTATGGCTTGTGGCTTCATGAACTAAAAACTTAAAATTAGTGCATATTATATGCACAATAACCGGGGTGTGGGCTGCTACCGGTTTGCACCGGTTCAAGCGAACCGGATGTTAATTTTACATCTCGTTCGCCAAACCGGTAGTTGCAACAACTGGCTGGACCTGCCTACCCCTCCCCTCCCAGGAGTCTCCATGCCGCCCTTTGGATCCCAGATAAGTGCAGGGCCCACGTAGAGGGCGAAAAACGGGCCTCCCGGAAGCTCTGGAAGCCTGGAAAATGGGCCCGTTTTCAGCCTCTGGAGAGCCTTCGAAGCTTGGGGAGGCCATTTTTGCCCTCCCAGAGGCTCGAAAAAAAGCCTCTGGAGCCCAGGGAGGGCGAAAAATGGGCCTCCCAGAAGTTCCGGTAGGCTCATTTCTGGCCTCCTGAGGGCCTACGAAGCCTAGGGAGGCCATTTTCGCCCTCCTGGAGGCTCAAGAAAAGCCTCCGGAGCCCAAGGAGGTCAAAACAACCCGCCCCTGCCGCTGCCATGGTGCATGAGGCTGGTTAGGCCACGCCCACCCAGGAACCCGGGCACAGAACCAGTTGCTAAATTTTTTGGAAGGCCACCCCTGGCAATAACATCCATTCTCTTTCTTCTTCCTCCGGTCCAGGCCAGACGGTGTCTACAGTGGAGGAAGAACGGACTCTTAATCCCCGTCTGATCTTGTCTAAGGAGGGTTTCGTTGAGCTTATGAACAACCTGAACCTACCCAAACCCAAAAAGATTGGTGAGTCTGGCTTCTGTTGCTCTGAGGGAGAGAGGAGCAGAAGGGGTGTGTGTGTGTCTCTCTCTTCTGGACTATTGTCTGCTCCATGTTAATGGCTCTTCTGGAAGAACCTCTATAGCAGGGGTCTCCAACCTTGGCAACTTTAAGACTTGTGGACTTTAACTCCCAAAGTTCCTCAGCCAGCAAAGTCCATACCCGCATCTCCAATAAATATTAACCCACTTTACCTACCCCCAAAAAGTAGCTGTTTGCTTGTAACTGATCCACTTAAGGAGTTTACAAGCATGCTGCTCCTAGCTTGCTAGACCCCTAAAAACACAGGGGGTCTTACATCAGAATAAAGACACATAAGCTGGTTCTTCCCCATAGCCAGAAGATAAAACATCTCCTCCCATATTTCTGGTCTGCGAATCTCTGTCTCCTTCACAGGATCTAATAGCATTAGCACTAGCACTAGCACTAGCACTTAGACTTATATACCGCTTCACAGTGCTTTACCACTGCTCTCTAAGCGGTTTACAGAGTCAGCATCTTGCCCCCAACAATCTGGGTCCTCATTTGACTGACTTCGGAAAGATGGAAGTCAATCTTGAGTCGGTGAAAATCGAACTGCTGGCAGTTGACAGAGTTAGCCTGCAATACTGTATACTAACCACTGTGTATCATGGAAGGATGAGAGGGAGGGAGGGAGGGGAAGAGCAATAGCACTTACTTATATACCACTTCGTAGTGCTTTACAGCCCTCTCTAAGCGGTTTACAGAGTCAGCCTATTGCCCCCAAATCTGGATCCTCATTTGACTGACCTTGGAAGGATGGAAGACTGAGTCAACCTTGAGCCTGGTGGGGTTTGAACTGACAAATTGTAGGCAGCTGGCTGCAGCATAATCCTCTTCCCTTCCTAATCTTTAGTTTTAAGGCAAGGGTCTCACTCTGGACAATGAATATGTACTGCATTCTAAGCACTGTGCCACCACACCTCCTTCCTTCCTTCCTTCCTTCCTTCCTTCCTTCCTTCCTAAATAGCAATAGCAGACATATATCACTTCACAGTGTTTTACGGCCCACTCTAAGCGATTTACAGAGTCAGCTTATTGCCCCCAACAATCTTGTGTCTTCATTTTACCCACCTCAGAAGGAAGGAAGGCTGAGTCAACCTGGAGCCTGGTGAGATTCGAACTGCCCAAATTGCAGGCAACCGGCAGTCAGCAGAAATAGCCTCCAGTACTTCACTCCAACCACTGTGCCACCGTGCCTCGTTCTAATGCTTCCGTTTTCTTCTTTTGGGCAGATTTTGCAGTTCCTGCAAACCTCAAATGCGGAATCCAGGATGTTCCTGTTTAAGGCAGTGTCTCCTTTCTCAAGATCAACAATATTCTGGGCCTCTAGAAAGTCCCCCGTGTCACTTCTACACTCTTGTGCAAAACACAAGCGAAGCCAACAACAGTCAAATGCAACTTGTTCGCTTCGAATTCTTGAACTGATTCCAAAACGAAGATAGACCCACCTTATAACTCCAGTTTCCTTGCTTTAATCTAGTGATATCTTTATTAGCAAATGGAGTGGCGGGCACTCCTGGCCTCACCTTAGATCTGCACTGCATGGCTCTCAAGGCTGTTCTCTTTTGAGATTTGAGGCTCTCTTTCCTCCAACATCTGACGGGCGTTCTTGGGCTGTGAATGACTGAAACTCAACAGACTGGCCTTCTGTGTTAAACAAAATAAAACTCTTCGTTTCTTAACCTTTTGGGATTCAACCTTGGGGCAGGGAGGCTGGGAGGAGGGACCATAATGGTTAATGCCTGGGTTAGACTTGAGCACTGCACGTCAGGGAACGTATGTGTCTCTAGCACCGATGATGTTACCTAGCTTGGTAATGAGACGTCTGCAAGAAAGCGAGCTCAGAGAGCACCCAACCCCCCCCTCATTTTAACCCTGAGCTACAAATATTCTCCTTTATTTTGATACACAGGTGTCTCTTCCTTTGAGGGTACTTCCAAGTTTAATGTTTTGGCTAGGGCAGGGATCTGCCAACTTGCAGCTCTGGAGCCACATGCGGCTCTTTTGGCCCTCTGCTGTGGCTCCCTGTCAGCTGATCCCACCACTGGCTGGCCCCTCCCCTCCCCATCATTCCTCGCCTGGCCTGAGAAGCTAAGGGTGATGGCGCGGGATGGAGACTCGCTCCATATTCCAGAGCAGGAAGTGACTGGTTGGGAGTGAGTGACCTGGCCATGCCTACCCAGTCACACCGGTGGTTAAATTATTGGCTCCCGGTGTTTTCTGTGGGTAAATGGGTCCAAATGGCTCTTTGAGTGTTTAAGGTGCAGACCCCTGGGCTAGGGGGTTGCTCAAAATGACTGTCAGGATTCCAGCAATTGTTCTAATTAAATCATGATTCTCGACCCAAACTTCAAAAAACTTCAAAGGATTAATTAGAGGCGACATACTGGCACTGCCCTGTATGAAGCCAATTCTGGCATATGTTATTTACAGTCCCTGTGACCCTGTTTCCCCCCTCCCCTCTGGGTGTGTCATAAATCACATTCTCCAATTGAGCACGTTCACAGGCTGGGTGTCATCATTCAAGTTCCCCAATTAAATATATTCCCGGGCAAAAGCTCTGGTATTTTAGTTACAATCTTTTAAAGATAAAGAGTTGGAATGTCAACTCATAAAGCATTCCTATGCCTATTTTAGTAGTTACCAACAACAAAGCACTAATACATTTTCCGACAGGAAGTCGGATCAACCGATCAGCATGCAGGTCGCGCATCTCCACACAATGCATAGTTGAGATTTGGTAGGTCTACAACCCCCGTGCGACCTATGCTTTTATCAACCTCTTTGCAACATAGGCATGCGTCAAGCAGTGGCAGTCCGATCCAAATAAAAGCTTTCGTGAAGGAGGGAAGCGGATGGAACAGGATTTTATTTATTTTTATTTTGTCAAGCATGCATTTGATAATATATATAATGTATAAACATGATTATTAACACAAGAAATAGATATGAATAAAAGGGAATTTTAAGACAGGGACAGTAGGCGTGTTGGTGCGCTTATGCACGCCCCCTTACAGACCTCTCAGGAATGGGGTGAGGTCAACAGTAGACAGTCTAAGGTTAAAGTTATGGTGGGGTTGGGAAAGAGACCACAGAGTCAGGAAGTGAGTTCCAGGCATTGACCACTCTGTTGTTGAAGTCGTATTTCCTGCAGTTGAGTTTGATGCAGTTTACCCTAAGTTTGTTTTTATTGTGTGCTCATGTTGAGGTTGAAGCTGAAGTACTCATTGACAGGTAGGACATTGTAATGGATAGTTTTATGTACTATGCTTAGGTTGGACCGAAACAGAGGTGGTATTCAGCAGGTTCTGACAAGTTCTGGAGAACTGGTAGCAGAAATTTTGAGTAGTTCGGAGAACCGGAAGTAACCTTCCCCCTGGAGTGGGGTGGGAATGGAAATTTTGCAGTATCCTTCGCCTGTCACGCCCACCAAGCCATGCCACACCCACCAACTCACGCCCACAAGAAGCAGTAGTTAAAAAATTTGAATCCCACCACTGGACCAAAGGCGGCGTAGTTCTGAGTTATCTAAGCCTAAAATTTCAAATCTGGAGGCATAGGTTATTCTGTTGGGAGTAGAGGAGTGGAGGACTGTTCTCGTGAAATATTTCTGGACTCTCTCAATTATATTAATGTTCAATATGCAGTGCAGATTCTAGACAGTATTTGGGAATTGGTCTAGCAATTTCATGATTAAGTATAAAGTTTGGGAAGAGGGTCACAACTCCAGAGGTAGATCAAGGGGTCGCTGGCATGTTTCCTACTTTTTATTTATTCTTCTGATTCTGAATTTATTTATTTTTTTCTTTACATTGCAAATACTCCTAAGTAACATGCGCTCCCTTCCTATTCAAATTCAAAGCTGGGTCATAAGTAGTTCTGGGAGAAGAATCTCATAACTGAAAAGTCACTAAGCAAGCAGTCGTAAATCCATCTGTACCTGGGTTTTGCTAAGTCAGTTACACTTTCATGGAAATTGTGAATACGATCCCTCTAAGGCAGGGGCCTTCAAACTTGACAGCTTTAAGACTTGTGGACTTCAACTCCCAGAATTCCTCCTCAGGTCATGTTAGCTCAGGAATTCTGGGAGTTAAAGTCCACAAGTCTTAAACTTGCCAAGTTTGAAGATCCTTGCTCTAAAGTAAGAAACCTTCCTTTGTTAGTGTTAAGTGTGCGAATCACTTAGAATGAGGACAGTGGTGCCTGCTAAAAGAGCTGTAGTTTCAAGCGTTAACCTCCAGAGGGCAGGATTTGCCCACTAGAAATTCAACGAATAGAATATAGAATAATAACTTTATTGTCACTTTGAACGTACACAAATCGGCATGCATTAAAGTGAAATTTCGTTCCCTACAGCTCTCAAAGGGTCACCATCTCCTATATGCACTACATAACAAAGTTGTTATGTGAATTTCAACAAAGCTTCATTCTCTTCGATGGCTGAGGATCAGTGGTGGGATTCAAACATTTTTACTACTGGTTCTGTGAGCGTGGCTTGGTGGGCGTGGCAGGGAAAGGTTACTGCAAAATCCCCATTGCCAGCCCACTCCATGGGAAGGATATTGTAAAATCTCCATTCCCTCCTCACTCCTGGAAGGAGGTTACTATAAAATCCCCATTCTGTCCCCACTCCACTAACCTGCTTTCCAGCTCCATTCTCCTGTTCAGGGCAACCAAAGAAGACCCAGCCAATCAGCTGGGACTCAGGAGGCGGAGTATAGATGGGGGCGGGGCCAGTCAGAGGTGGCGTTTGCTGTTTCTCCAAACTATGCAAAATTTTCGCTACTGGTTCTCCGGAACTGGTCAGAACCTGCTGAATACCCTGGTCCTTCTCGTCATCTTTATAAACACAGGGCTTTGTCTGCCTAGATATAATCTTTGTTTTCCACAAATACTTTGACTTTTCCCCCCATTTTTTTTTAAGAACATTGCTGGGCTAAAGTTTCTGTTATCGCCAGTTTTACACTTTGTCCCTTGATTGTGTCCCTGAGGTGTTTATGGGAAACATGTTCCCTTTTTCTGTGGGGTTTGTTGGAAGGTCGCAAAAACGGATCACACAAACCCAGGACTCTGCAACCGTCATAAATATGAACCAATGGCCAAGCGGGCGAATTTTGATCATGTGACCACGGGGGACACTGCCACGGTCGTAAGTGTGAAAAATAGTCCTAAGTCACTTTTTCCCCCGGTGCGGTTGTAACTTCAAATTGTCACTAAATGAACGGTTGTAAGTTGAGGATTTACCTGTGCTTAAAAATCTTTTCAGATGTAGAAGGGGGGTGAAACATTCTGTACTCCCATCTCGTCTTCCCAGCTAAAACTGAAGTTTCCCAAGGGAAAAGACAGGTAAACACAGGAGAGTCGGACAGGATCAGACATGTTTTGATTGGCAGCCCTGCCCGACACAGGTGAGAGAAACTGCTTTTCCCCACAGGCCACAGACAGTGAGATTGTGCTGTGTTTGTGCAACTTGCCAAGGGTGGTCGTTCCATGCCGAAGCCGGGACGAGGCTTTCCCACTATTTTATTCTTATCACGGGCCTGGAAGTTCCACAGGGGATCGCTCCTTCTAAACCTTCTAAAGAGGAGAGGCACCCCAGAAATATGGGCTACGGGCCCACAACAACCTCAGACTACAACAAAGAGGAATATTAACAGAAGAAAGTGTTTGTAGCTCAGGGTTTAATGAAAATGTTTCACTTCCCACACAAGAAGCTTCTTCAGTTCTGACTGAAGAGTGGGGAATAGAAGGATGTATATTCTTTGCAGTCATCTGGTCATTGTAGCTTTATGTACAATGAGAGCTTAGGCACCGGAGACAAATTCTTTGTGTGTCCAATCACACTTGGCCCATAAAGAATTCTATTCTATTCTATTCTATTCTATTCTATTCTATTCTATTCCTATTCCTATTCCTATTCCTATTCCTATTCCTATTCCTATTCCTATTCCTTATTCTATTCCTATTCCTATTCCTATTCCTATTCCTAATTCTATTCTATTCTATTCTATTCTATTCTATTCTATTCTATTCTATTCTATTCTATTCTATTCTATTCTATTCTATCCTATTCTTTCTTATTATTCTAATTCTAATTCTTATTCTAATTTTATTCTCTATTCTATTCTGTTCTATTCTATTCTATTACTTATAATTCTAATTCAATTCTAATTCTAAAATTCTATCCTATCCTATTCTCACTTTGAGGGTTGGTCCTTAACTCTCTGACAGTCATTGAGGCCACTTGGGGATTTATCTGTACCTTCAGGGTCCTCTGAATCAGCGTGCAAATGGGTGTGGAACTTTCTCGGGACTGCCGAAGAAAGGACACACACTTCTATTCCCCACCATTCAAGTCAGAACTAAAGAAGCTTCTTGGAAGCGAAGCAAAATGTTTTCAAGGTGGAAAAAAAAACCCAAGAAAGTCCAGTTCCCTTTTGAAAAAAAAAAAACATTTTGGGGACAAACCATGACCCTGGATGATGGAAACTCTCCAGAGACATAAAACTGAAAGTGATTCATCTCAGAAACTGATACGGGGGAAGGAAAGTGTAAAAGGAGAAGTCTTTTGAACCGAGTTTGACTTCTAGGGACTTTACATACTTATTTAGGGAGCTTCCTTAGAAATGAGGAAGAATAGGGTGTTTTTTGTTGGGATTCTTGGTGATTCCCCATCTAAGTCCCATCAAATATTTTTCTAGGTTGGCCAAAGTTGGTTAGTGCTGTCCTACATCCAGATCTGGTCCTTCAGCACCGCTTCCGCTCCTCTGGCATCCTGGGCAACTATGACCATTAGTTGAGGAAAATAAGCAGGGGTGAACCTCCATGGCCAATGTCCGCTCCTTGGAGAATGCAGCAGAAGATACTTGGGGCCTCCTAGGGTAGGGTGAGAGCGTGTTCCAGCTCTTTGGGGGGTTTCATTAGCAAGAGCTTCATAAATATTCAAATACGTGTAGTGTTTCCTAATGTTGGCCATTTCTGGGTGTGAGGACTGCAACTCCCATAATTCCATTGCCAGCAGAGGCATTGATAAGAATTCCGGCAGTTGAGGTCTTCTCCAGCCCTTTACAAGAGCCAAAGCACTTGGCTCTACCAGTTGGCTTGGGGCTCCGAAGGAGAGGCTTCCTGTGGGGGGGCAGTTGATAGATTAATATCAGATCCCACCTGCTCCCCTACTCATCCTACTCACTCACTCCCTTCCCCACTTTCAGCTATTGCACTTTGTGTTTTTATATTCTTATAGTCTTTTATTTATACAGTTTTATCTTTTTAACATTTTAAAGCAGAGTCACTCAGTGGTAAGATGGGTAGCCAATAAATTTGATGAATATATTAGATAGATAGATAGATAGATAGATAGATAGATAGATAGATAGATAGATAGATAGATAGATGATAGATAGATAGATAGATAGATAGATAGATAGATAGATAATCTGATAGAAAGACAGACAGACAGGTGATAGTTGATAGATATAGATAATAAATAATAGATATATATATGGATAGCTGCTAGATAGATATCAATATATAGATAGATATCAATATATCAATAATAGATATTAATAGATAGATGATATAGATAGATGATAAATGATAAATAGATAGAGATAAATTGAGATAGAAATAGATGATAAATAATATTGATAGATAGATGATACAGATAGATGATAAATAGATATAGATATAGATAAATAGAGATAGATAGATAGATGATATAGATAGTTTATAAATAATAGATATTGATAGATGATATAAGATGATAGATAAATAGATGATAGATATAGATGATAAATGATAGATAGATAGATAGATAGATAGATAGATAGATAGATAGATAGATAGATAGATAGATAGATAAGATTGGGAAACACAACTTTAATATCTGCCAGACTGTGAGTCAGATTTCATCTGGGATCTTAGAACAGAAGAACAGGTCATGTCCACAAGGACTTTAGATCCAGTTTGCTGGAGGCCAAAGATGTAGATTAATAAAAGATCAGGCAGGAAATGATCCCATTGAGAAACACTTATCGTAAGTTTTGAAAGGAGAAGGTACAGCTGTCATCTACTGGGTGTGTGACCTATTTGGATGACTATTATCAATTATCATGGAGCAGCTTTGGAGGGAAATCCCAGGAAAAGGTGTGAAAACATCATCAAAGCAGAAAACATCGGATTTGGAGTGCCACGGATAAAACAGGACATGAACGCCCTTCCTGTGGCCACCTGTGTCCTTTTCCCACCCATGTTGTTTTGGGATTTATTTTAAGCTGACCACCAGAAGGGCAAACTAGGAAAAATACTGATCTGAAATTACGCTAAGGCACATTTTGTCTGGTTCTGGGTTAGCATGACACCTAAAATCAGCCACCGGCCTTTGTAAACCATGGTTGGAGATTAGCACATTCAAATGTTTTTCAACCTGAGCGAGTCTATGTTGTGTGGACTTCAACTCCCAGAATTTCCTAGCCAGGATAACTGACTGGGGAATTCTGGTGAGTTGTAGTCCATACAACCTGTAGCGTTAAAAGTTGAGTAACACGAGGGACGCAGTGGCTCAGTGGCTAAGATGCTGACCTTGTCAACCAGAAAGGTCGGCAGTTCAGCGGTTCGAATCCCTAGCGCCGCGTAATGGGGTGAGCTCCCGTTACTTGTCCCAACTTCTGGCAACCTAGCAGTTTGAAAGCATGTAAAAAATGCAAGTAGAAAAATAGGGACCACTTTGGTGGGAAGGGAACAGCCTTTCATGCACCTTCGGTGTTTAATCATGCCGGCCACATGACCACGGAGACGTTTTCGGACAGCGCTGGCTCTTTGGCTTTGTAACGGAGATGAGCACCGCCCCCTAGAGCCGGAAACGACTAGCCAATATGTACGAGGGGAACCTTTACATTTAACATGACTCGTATATTGTGTCATCTCTCAGCTAACAAGCAGAACTGAACTGGCTGTGGCTTAAAGCAGGGGACACCTCCAATGAATTAAAAGTAAAGAATATTCACTTGATTAATCTCTTGCCATGAATTTAATTTTTCCCTATTATTCCACTAAAGATAACTGTTTGATAATAACTTATGGAGATCTGATCAGAGGGCAAAGATTGCTTCAAAGGACTTTAGGCAGTTCTCAAACAACACGTTGTGCGAGTCTAACTTAAAGCAATGACTAATCCAGGATGGTCTATGGTGGGAGGGGTTGAAAGATTTGCGGTGGCGATACCCAGCAGCAAAGATCAGTCCCCGATTGCAAATTCCTAGATATAGTCTAATCTTTTAATATGAAATGAAATTATTTTGATTGTTGATATTGTAAGTTAGGTTTTAACATAATATGCCTCCCTGACTGTGATTAATATCATTGCCTCTTGTTTTGTGCGTTTTTTTAATACTTTGTATAGTTTTTTTTAATAATATTTGTTTTATAGGGATTTATTGATTTGCTCTGGGAGTTGAAGTTTATGCATCTTAAAGTTGCCAAGTTTGAAAAATGCTGTTCTAAACCATCTCAAACTAATGAGTCCAGATAGTCCTCAACTGCACCTGATTTTACAGGTGTTTTTGCCATGGTTGTTAAGTGAATGATGCAGTCATTAAGCGAATTCGGCTTCCCTTATCGACTTCGCTTGTCGGAAACTTGCTGGGAAAGTGTCAAATAGCAATCACACAACCTCAGCAAGCCGCAACCATTGTAACTACATGCCCATTGCCTGAATTTTGCTACAATCGTCATAAGTGTGAGGACCAGTTGTAAGGCACATTTTTTTCAGTGCCGTTGAAACTTTGAACAGTCACTAAACAAATGATCGTAAGTCAAGGACAACCTGTGAAAAGCAACAGTCCCAGAGGGCAACTGTACACAAAGGTGGGTGCAATTTCTCTGATATGTGGGAATTTTCTGTCTCGGTTCTAGGAGTATTCATAATGGGGGCAGGGTTGCACCCCGATCTGGAAGTGATAGAATGCATCGTTGTGACAGGAGGGAGTGGCTGCTCTTCCAGTTGGAACCAGACAGGCAGCTCTGCATTTTATTCTTATCAGTCTCCCACAGGGCATCTGTCTGCAGCACAGGAAGATATTCAACAAATGAATAGAGAAGAAAGAAAGAAAGAAAGAAAGAAAGAAAGAAAGAAAGAAAGAAAGAAAGAAAGAAAGAAAGAAAGAAAGAAAGAAAAGAAAGAAAGAAAGAAATAAAGAAAGAAAGAAAGAAAGGAAGGAAGGAAGGAAGGAAGGAAGGAAGGAAGGAAAGGAAAGGAAAGGAAAGGAAAGGAAAGGAAAGGAAAGGAAAGGTGACAGGAAAGAAGAAAGAAAGAAAGAAAAAGGAAAGGAAAGAAGGAAGGAAGGAAAGAAAGAAAGGGAAGGAAGGAAGGAAGGAAGGAAGGAAGGAAAGGAAAGGAAAGGAAAGGAAAGGAAAGGAAAGGTGGAAGGAAAGAGAAAGAAAGAAAGAAAAAGGAAAGGAAAGAAGGAAGGAAAGAAAGAAAGGGAAGAAAGAAAGGGAAGGGAAGAAAGGAAGGGAAGGAAGGAAGGAAGGAAGGAAGGAAGGAAGGAAGGAAGGAAAGGAGGAGGAGGAGGAGGGGAGGGAAGAGGAAAGGAATAAAGGGAAAGGAAAGATAGAAAAAGTAAGGGAAAGAAAGAAGGAAGGAAATAAAGAAGGAAAGGAGGAAGAGAGAAGAAAGAAGGAAAGAAAGAAAAGAAAGAAGAAAGGAAAGAAAGGAGGAAGAGGGGAGGGGGGAGGAAAGGAATCAAGGGAATGGGAAGGAAGGAAAAGGAAAGAAAGAAAGTCTCTTGAATTCACTTTATAGTTTCATAGTGCAGCCTTTGGCCTTATTGACTGAAGATAATTAGCCAGGCAAACAGACCAGACAAGGATACGGATATAAAACAAACAGTTTGCCCAGTGAATGCACTGTTAGAAGCCGGCATCCAGACCAGCTTCTGTTTCTCTACCAGCATTTGTGTTAGTTTTTTGTTCTTTTTTGCATGACAGTTGTCTAAACCAGGGGTCTCCAACCTTGGCAACTTTATGACTTCTGGGAGTTGAAGTCCACAAGTCACAAAGTTGCCAAGGTTGGAGACCCCTAGTCTAAACTGCCTCCTGTCTCCCAAGGCCATTCCCACATCCCATTATAGGCTTTCATGACAAGATTGAGATCGTGAATTTTTTTAACCTTTTCTTCCCTAGATGCTGCTGCCTCTCTCCCTCCCTCCCTGCTTCCTATCCTTAATACAGATAGTCCTTGACTTACAACAGTTCACTTAGCGACTGTGCAAAGTTACAGCGGCACTGAAAAAGTGACTTATGACTGTTTTTCACACTTGCGAACCGTTGCAGCATCTCCATGGTCATGTGATATAAATATGGATGGCAATTGACTCATATTTATGACCATTGCAGTGTCCTGGGGTCATTTGGGACCTTCTGACAAGCAAAGTCAATGGGGAAGCCACATTTACTTAACCACCGTGTTACTAACTTAATAACTGCAGTGATTCACATAACAACGGTGGCAATAAAAGTGGTAAAATGGGACAAACTTCACTTAATAACTGTTCTCACCTAGTGACAGTGCTGGTCGTAAATCAAGGATTACCTGTACTATCCTTCTCTCCTCCTCATAATTGTTAGCGAAATACTCGTTTCTTCCCTCCGCTGTATAATCTCATTTACAGCTGGTTTTCTCTAGTGCCAAACCTAAGAGCAAATATTATTTCAGTCCATTTACCTCTTGGCAAAAAAAAAAAAAGTTGCATCACGCAGAAAGGCAGGTAACAGGAAACGGATAAACATAGTTATGATTTGAGGTTTAACAGATAGGTTTCCCTTTCTTTCGGAACAGCCAAATCATGAGTTGCACAAACAGACACACACAGATACCATCAATTAAATTTATTCAGCTTTTCCCAACATGATCACATGGGTGTGTGTTTCCAAAAGATAATATATATATATATATATATATATATATATATATATATATATATATATATATATATATATATATATATATATGTGTGTGTGTGTGTGTGTGTGTGTGTGTGTGTGTGTGTGTGAGCTATGCTGCGCTATTCAGCTTTGTTCAGGTATTTTCCACGTCATTATAGTTGTGCTTTTAAAGTTGTAGCAACGTTTCAGCAGAATCTCATCTGCTATCATCGGGCTTCTATATTGTGTTTGTCGAACGAATACAATACAGAAGCCTGATGATGGCAGATGAGATTCTGCCGAAACGTTTCTACAACTTTAAAAGCACAACTATAATGACGTGGGAAAATACCCGAACAAATATATATATGGATGTGTGTGGATGTGTGTGTGTGTGTGTGTGTTCCAGCATAACTCTGGAACACCTCAAGCAATTTGAACCAAACTTGGTACACAGATTACTTACTCTCTGGAAAGAAATACTGTGGGGGTAAGATACCCCTAACACCCTTCGGGGCGTGTGTTCTTAAGATACAGCCAGTTGTGCCTTCAAATGGTTTCTACCGTATTGCCTTCAAATGGCTTCTACTGTACAGCACTGTGGAGTTGCCATGGTAACGGCTTCACAGTACTCCACACGGGGGCTCTCTCTGGTAACGGGGAAAATCCAACATTACAAATTATGTTTGTCCCGGGTTGCCGAAATCAGGGCTTTTTCTGTGTAATACAGGATTAGGATAAATAAATACCTGGGCAACACTGGGTTATTGGTTAGTCTAACATAAAATAATATGCCCCCAGGAACATAAAAAAAAAACCTCTCCCCAATTGGTTGGATCCTGAATTTTGTAAGTCTTTGAGGATGTATCTGGTAAGTAGATTAACTCGTTTAATGGGGCTTTTTGTAACATAACAGTGGTTGTGTGGATTGAAGCACTGGCTGGAGAATTCTGGGAGTTGAAGTCCACAAGTCTTAAAGTTGCCAAGTTTGGGGACCCCTGCTCTAGAGGAAGGCTAGAATTAAGGTTTTATTGTTCTACTACAACATTTTTCAACATTTACTATGCTGGCTGGGGAATTCCGGGAGTTGACGTCCACACACCTTCAAGTGACCACAGTTGAGAAACTCTCCATTAAGAGATAAAAGAGAAATGACATTTCAATCCTTGGAAAACTAATGTGAAGAAAAAAAAAGACTAACATAATCCTGCTTTGATGTATGTGGTATAAAAGAAGCAGAGGGAATGCTGGCTGGGGAATTCTGGGAATTGAAGTCCCTACATCTGAGTTTGAAAACCACTGGAGCAAGGGAAAATGTGAACGGTGAGATATTAGGGCAGTTTAGAAAAAGAAGAAGATTCCAGATCCTTGGGAAGTACTTGACAGGTGGATTAAAAACACCAGGTCTAGTCTAAACATCTGGCCGATTGTGCGGTCGACAACGACAACAGCACAAGGGGGAAAAAAACAGAATCAGATTTGCAGGGTGGAGTCAGTTTTCCTGCCACCTCCTTACCTGCCTCCACAGGTATTCATTATATGGTAGCCTAAATAGCCATTTCCTCTATTATTAAGGTACAAGCAATATATAATTATTCAGTAGAAATGATGGCTGCCAGTTGTGGGAAACAGAAGCCACTTGAATGGAGAAACGGGCACAAGAAAGTTCCTTCTTCCTGCTCTTTTTCTTGTAAAGGTAACTACAGGTAGTTCTCAACTCACAAACTTTCGTTTACCAACCAAAGTCACAACGGCACTGAAAACACTGACTTATGACCGCTCCTTGCACTTATGGCTGTCCCAGCATCCTCCCCCACCCCCCAAATCACATAATTTGGGCATGTATTTCCTGCTTGGGCAGGGGGTTGGACTAGATAACCTACAAGGTCCCTTCCAACTCTTTTAATCTATTCACGACGGTTGTTAATAACACGTGATCACCTTTTGTGACCTTCCCAGCCGGCTTCTGCTAAACCGAGTCAATGTGCGGGAAGCCAAATTCACTCAGTGACCACAGGATCCACTTAACAACTCCAATCCTGCTGGCTGGGGAACTCTGGGAGCTGACTCAGTTCAGCTTTCAAGAAGAGATCAGACTGCCATCTGTCTGAAATGTTGTAGGGTCTCCTGCTTGGGTGTGAGAGGGGGGGAATTGGACTAGATGACCTTCAAGGTCCCTTTCCAACTCTGTTAATCTGTTATCCTCCTAAAGTTTGAAAAATGCTTTAGAGATTTTTAAGTGCTGAAAGCTCTGACCAACACGGCTTTCGATCCATCCGCAGTGGGCAACTTTTAACCAAATGACAGCGTTGGAAGGGGCCTGGGAGGTCTTCTAGTCCAACCCTAACCCTGTTTACCATTCCAGACAAGAGTTTGGTAGTCCAATCTCTTCCTAACACTGGTCTAAAACTTCCAGCAATGCAGCAGGGCCCAGAATGCAGAATGCTGGGAGTTGTAGTTCAGGCATCCTCCAGTCCAGAAACCTCCACTAGTTCTTTGACATAAAGACGTCAGAAATATTTGAACTTGTCTGCCAAAAAGAAAAAAAAAAAAAAAACAGCAACCTTTGCACCCAGTTCTCTCCCTGCTTGTCATCTGCTGCTGAATTCCCCTCTTGGGATATAAGCTGCCATTCAAGAAGCCACTTTTTTCCTCTCAGGCCAGAGCTCCCCCACACACCCCCAAAAGCACAGCTGGGATTTTCCTAGTCTTCTTCCTCCCTCGCCCCAAATTCAATTCAGAGCAAAACTTTTCCAGGGCAGCCAGTTCTTTCTCTTTCTCCCCCCCCACCCAATAACCCCCTTCCAGCGAGCCCTATGATGTCACGGGTTTTGTTTTTCCAAAGCAGGGTTGTAAAACTTGTTTGAAAAAAAAAAAAACCAGGAAGCTGAGCGGCAGCTCCTTCAGGCTGACACTGCAGGCTGAAAACTCAGCCGTTCCACTTCTGAGCAGGAAAGAGGAAGGCAGGCACCCCCAAGAGGACGGACAGCCGCCCGGGCGGCTTGCAAATTGCAAGAAACGGGGCCCCTACCAGGTGAGTGACAGCTGCCTATCACCTTGGGATAAGGAAATCCCCCCCCCTCCCATGACAAAGGGTGGTGGTGAGAGGAGCCAGGAGTAGCTGGGCATGCAGGTAAGGGGGAGGGGGAAAGAGGAAACGCAGGTGCGGAGAGTAGAGGAGAAAGACTGAAGGGCAGCCCTGGAAAATAGACCCCTACCCACCTCACTACCTATCACCTCGTGGATGAGGACAGCATCGGATTGGATTGGAAGGGAGCAACTGGATCCAGGAAGAGAAAGTAACGCTTTCTCCTGGGTTGAGAGTGAATGAATGCTTGCTGCACATGATGGTCGCAGTAGCCCAAAGACTAAAAAGTACATCTCCTGGCCATCCAGATTCAGCCTATGCCCAGATGCTGCTTATAGAAGTACCTAAAAACAGGGACAAACAGGCTGAAAAACAGCTTCTATCCCAGAGCAGTAATTATATGTTGAATTCTACTGTATTTAGTGCAATATTAATGCAATTTCAGGGGGTTTTCACTTCAATTGCATGGAATGTGAAGCATGTGTGTTTTTGTTTTATTTTTATAGTTTTATTTTTATGATATACACCGAAGATGGCATTTAATTTCGTGCTACAGGGTGCAGAAGGTTATGTGCAGAAGGTCGGTCCAGTTCTGGTGGGCCAATATCCAGCAGAGCATTCTGTGTCACTACAATTCATTTAACTTTTAGATAGTACTACCTTGCTGATATTAATAGGCACCTTCAACTCTATTGTAATTTTAGACCTCGATATAATTTTAGGGTTTACATCATCACTTAATAGGGGCTGTAATCTGGATTTCACCTATGAGATGCGAGTTGCTTTACCAATGTATTTTAACACAGCCTTAGATTTTATTCATTTATGATCTTTGCCTGGTCTTGGACCGCAGTAAATGGGATTGAATGGATTGAATGAACGCTCTGTTCTACTCAGAAAAAATAAAATAACTCCAGTATCTCCCAGACTGGAATGGGGGGACCTGGTGTTGGATGTTTCTTGAAGGCCAGGCATGGAGAACTTGGGAAGGGTCAGAGGTAATGACTTTATGGATTCCTGGCAAATGGGGCAAATTGTCTGGGGTTCGTCCCCTGGGAACACAGGCAGAATGGGGTCTCCAAATAAGGTTACTGTCTTCCCAGAAAGTTGGATTCCTTCATGCGTAGCGTTCAAGGTCCGAAGCAAGCAGTACAAAAGATGCATTTGTGGTTTTTTTTCCTGGAGTTTGAAATGGTGGAGCTGAATCGAAAGTTTTCCATCCGTAGAAGAGATGAAAGTGGTTGTGGGTCGCTCTGGGAGTCTGGAAAGAGGAAACCAAAAGGGATTCATGCACAGAAGGGTTTAAAAGAGAAACATCTCCCGTGCTTGAAAAAAAGCATGTGCAAGTTGTGACAAGGATGGCTGTCAGTCAGGGTTATTCTGAGCAACGTTGACTTTTCCCAGGAAAATGTGCATCTTCTAGAGGCTGGTAATATGATGTGAAGGCAGAAAGGTGATTGAAAAGTTTTTTTTTTTTATAAAAAGATAAAGAGTTCTGGTAGGTAGGAGAAAATTGCACCATAAAAGAAGTCATGAGGAAGAATTATATATGCACAGCATTGGAAAAAATGAGAAACCGTCCATAGAAGAAGATGTAGTTTAAAAAAATAACCAGATTGTGCAGAAATGGATAGGTTGACATTGAAGATAAAAGATAAAGAAGATGCAGAATACTTTCAACCATGGGGTTTATTTTATCAATGGCTGAACAATAGAAGTAGAAATTGGAAAAATAATGTTAGGTAGGCTTTATGTTTAATATTATATTATACCCCATTGTGGAAGCAAATTAACCCAGACTATTCATAAAATACTTATGTATGTTAAGGAAAATATATAAATAAATTGTTAAAAAAAGAAGAAGTCGTGTTGGAGCCCAGCCAGTAGGAAATGTGTCCTGGTGGGTTGTACCAAGACACTACAATCATTTTTTTAATGTGATATGTGTACAGGTTTCTCCCTTGCTCAACTGGCTTGAAAATAGCTGAGCAAAGCAGTTTATCCCAGCGGCCTGTACGGAGTGCCACAAGGATTTAAATCAGGATGTTAAGTTTCTGGAGCAGAGACAAATCTCTTGGTTAAAGGGGATTTTGACGTCAGTCTGGTAATGCTCTTGCCATGAAAAACAGACTTTCTGTCCCGTCCTTGAGACTTAGGGAAATTTATAGGCTGTTTATCCTTAAAGCAACCCACGAAAGGCAGCTAGGCTAAGCAAACAAGACCTTGTCCAAGGTCTTTATGGAAAGAGAGAGATCTTTCTCTCCACGTATACCCTGTTTCCCCAAAAATACGACCTACCCTGAAAGTAAGTCCTAGCTTGATTTTTACATGTGTGCCCAATAGAAGCCCTAACCCCAAAATAAGCCCTAATTAAGATCCCGCCCACTCCAGAGTGCACGGCTAAAAATTAAGCTAGGGTGCAGAGGGGAGGATGGAGCTGCCCTACTACTAACCTTTGGACAGTTGTAGCCAGGCCTCGCACCCCCTGACACCTGCCTTGCCAACCCATTTCTTCTGCAGCCGGCAAGGCTGGCAAGGCTCAGATCAATCCGGAGCTCTGTTATTGGCTGCAGAAGAAGAAGTTCCTGAAGGCCTCTGACAGCGAAAAGGAGATTGGAGGCGATGCGCACAAGTGAGGTTAGTCAGTGGGTGACATCCCCGGAAAATAAGACCTAGTGCCTTTTTTGTTGGCAAAAAAATAAGACAGGGTCTTATTTTTGGGAAAACATGGTAAAACTGGAGGCTTTATTTGAGATTCTACGTGGGGGGGATGACTTAAGAGTGGTCAGGTTTGGTTGATAAATCAGTTAAACACAAACACACACACACAAAGTGCCTCTGATTGAATTGTGCAGCAGATTTGACACTTTAGTTTACCTTATTGATTGGCCCTTGGGCCATATCCAAGTGCAGAGTTCCAGACATAAATTATTACTTAAAATCTGATGAAAACCATTTAAATTGGAACTGGATAAAATACAATTTAAAATGAAATTGGAATAAAGATTGGACACCTTGTTCAGTGAATGAGGGAGGAACTTTGGTTTGTGCCCTAGTTCATTAGAAGTCTTTATGCAGAAGGTGGAGGATTATCTCCCAGGGTGGCCTTTTTGTCTGGTTCAACGCTGAGCTACAGCAACATTTTTAGACCTTGGCAATTTGAAGATGGGTGACTTCAACTCCCAGAAGCATGGTGGCTGTGGAATTCTGGGAGCTGAAGTCCACCCACCTTAAAGTGGCCAAGGTTGAAAAATAATGATTTAGACTAGAGATCTCCAAACTTGGCAACTTTAAGACTTGTGGACTTCAACTCCCAGAATTCTCCAGCCAGCTATGCTGGCTGGAGAATTCTGGGAGTTGAAGTCCACAAGTCTTAAAGTTGCCAAGTTTGGGGACCCCAATTTAGACTATGATATATAAAATTCTACCCCCACTAGGAGAAAACACATTCTCCTATGCAGGCAGACCTCAACTTACAATCATTCATATAGTGATCATTCAATTACAATGGCACTGAAAAAAGCAACTGACAACCTAGTCCTCGCACTTGCGACCATCGCAGTGTCCCAACTATCACATGATCAACATTCAGGTGCTTGGCAACCAGCAGGAATTTACGATGGTTGCAGTGTCCCACGGTCATGTGATCGCCCTTTGCGACATTTCCAGCCAACTTCTGACAAGTTGGACACTGAATTTGGACACTGAATTTGCTTATCAACCATGCGAGTCATTTAACAACCGCAGTGATTTGCTTAGCAACCGTGGTTAAAAAAAAAAAAGTTTGCAAAATTGGTGACTCACTGAACAACTGTCTTGCTTCTCCAGCTTAGGCGGGGGGTTGGACTAGATGACCTATAAGGTCCTTTCCAACTCTGGTTATCTTGTTGTTAATAGCAGAAATTCTGGTCCCAGTTGTGATCATAAGTAGAGGACTGCCTAACCTCAGAGTTCAAAAAACAACATGAAATAGGACAAGGCAATCTTTTCCAACTTTTCCAACTTTAAGATGTGTGAACTTCAAGTCCCAGAATTCCTCAGCCCGCATAGCAGGCTGGGGAATTCTGGGGTTTGAAGTCCACACATCTTAAAAGTTGGAAAAGTTGAGAAACACTGGGACAAAGAGTCTCCCAACAAAGAGATTAGAAGTTCAGTCGTGGATGTCTTAATTGTAACTAAGGTTGTGTGGGGAATTCTGGGAGATGAAGTCTCCACCTCTTAAAGTTATCAGTAGCAATAGCATTTAGACTTATATACCGCTTCACGATGTTTTGAGGCCCTCTCTAAAGCAGTTTACAAAATCAGGCAATGAAAAACAGGATCTAGAGCCATGATGGCGAACCTATGCCTTAGGTGGCACGTTGAGCCATTTGTGCCGGAACGCAAGCTGCAGGCAAACTTACCTCACTGCGCATGCGCGTGCCTCACAGCTGATTCTCAGCCGGTTTGAGGCCTTTTTTGGCCTTCCAGAGGCTTGAGGAAGGCTTCTGCAGGTTTTGCAGGCCGAAAACTAGACCTGTTTCGTCGCTTCCAGTATTTCCAGAAAAACAGAAAGGCGTGGGGGTGGGGTGCAGATTGCGTGCACATGCATGGGGGGCGTGCATTGCTTTCTGCGTGCTGGCACATAAGCGCGAGCGTGAAAGCACGCACACAATTTTTGGCACAGGAGCCCAAAAAGGTTAGCCACCACTGATCTAGAGGTTTGAGATTCTTCCATTTCTGTCTCCAGATCTATAAATGACAACTGTTTATATGTGTACAGGTGTTTCTCTTCTCTTTCAACAGGAGAGTATTTGCTGTTACAAACACCCGCCTCAGAACAATTACTTTTATTTGTACATACATAGCCACACAGATTTCATGACTGAGGAATCCTTCAATGAAAGCTACATGATTAGTATCTCTGGGTTTATTTAATTAGGTAGCATTCCTGGTGAGGAAGGCATGGGTTTATTCACTCTTGATTAGATTCTTGGGCGAGGAATTATAAATTTTAAGGTGGGGCTGTGGGCTTTGATCTTCCTAAAACAAGTTAAAAGTTGTTTGAGATTTCAGAGCAATGGACCACATTCCTAGTGTGGTACAGTACACAAATGTCTTAATTGTTAAGGTGGGCCTTAATAGTTCTGCAAGGTGATTTCCTGGGCCAAATTAAGCAAATACAGAAAAAGGAACAGATAGCTTGGCTGCCAAATATTTAATTCCTGCTCCTTAGCAGTGGCTAAAACTTGAGGTGTGTGAGCCAAATGATGCTGTTGTTGGTCATCTTGTAATAAAGAGTTGCATTAATCAGCTGCCACAGAAATTTAGGGACCAACCACTGGCATTTTATCCCCGCTAAGGTTGGTTATCATACTTAACGGGGGTTGAAGGCACAACTGTTTTTTTTTTAATTTACTCTGCTGTGGGTGAATGTATATCTCTTTCTCCTGTTTATACAAATATTTAATTAAAGGTCAAGTAGCTAATAGTGAAATAAAACAAACACCAATGAAAGGGAAAGGAATCTGTAAATACATGTAAAATAAGCTTCACCCAGAAGCAAAGGTTGAAGTGAAAATTATAATTATACAATTATAAAAAACAACAACAACCCAACACTACAGGTACAGGAGGCCTGGATTTAGAACCACAGCATTTTTATCCTTAAGTGAGAACATTAGTTAAGTGAGCCTTGCCCCAATTTTATGACATTTCTTTTCACAATTGCTAAGTGAATCACTGCAGTTTTAAAGTTAGTAACCTGGTTGTTAAGTGAATCTGACTTCCCCATTGACTTTGCTTGTCAGAACATTGCAAACGGGGATTGCATGATCTCGGGATGCTGCAACGGTCATAAATATGAACTTGTTGCCAAAGATCTGAATTTGGATCATGTGAACATGGGGATGCTGCAAAAGTCGTAACTGTGAACACGGTCGTAAGTCACCTTTTTCGGTGCCCTTGTTTAGTTAGGTTAGTTTAGTTTACTTGCCAATTGTTTACAAATAAAAGGTTACGTTGTGAATACATGAAATGTCAAGAAATAAAACACTTCAAAACACCTCGCATAACAAACCCCCTCAAACATCTTCAGTGTACATTATGACTATGAAAATAAACACAAGCACACATCCTTCACATTCTATACACTGAATTGAAAACCCCTGATACTGCATTAATATTGCCCTATACAGTAGAATTCAATAGAGTTACTGCCCTGGGATAGAAGCTGTTTTTCAGCCTATTTGTCCTTGTTTTTAATTATTGTCCTGTACCGTCTGCCAGATGGTAATAGTTCAAAAAAAAAAAGGTGCCCAGGATGAGATGGATCTTTGAGAATGTTTTGGACTTTCTTAAGGCATCTTAAGAGCTATAAAACTCTTCCAAAGAGGCGAGAGGGCAACCAATGATCTTCTGGGCAGTGATGTTAACCCTCTTGTGACTTCGAATGGTCACTAAATGAACTGTTGTAAGTTGAGGACTACATGTATTGTTTAGAAAGAGAAAGAAAGAAAAAGAAAAAAGGAAGAAAGGTAGGTAGGAAAAAAGGAAAGAGAAAGAAAAAAGACAGGGAGAGCAGGAGGGAGGGAAGAAGGAAGGAAGGGAGGGAAGGAAGGAAGGAAGGAAGGAAGGAAGGCAAAAGCATTCTAATAGCCTCTCTCTTTTTTTCCTCTATCTCTCTCTTCCCTTTAACCCCTGATTGTTACTTGAATATTTCAGAGTATGCTTTGGACTTCTGTGATCATTGCTCATTTTTATTTGGTTCATTTTAATTATATTTTAAAGTCGTTTTTCTTCCAAATGTCTACTCTAAATGGCTTAGCTTACACGTCTGTGGGACATGTATATAAGGGAACCGATCCCGCTTGAATTTAATTAGGCTACAGCAGTCAACTTTTCCACTGCTGTGTCCTCTTGTACTCCGATTACAGTCTCCCAGTCTTGTATTGTCAGCAGGGTTGGTGTGTGTGTGTGTGTGTTTGTGTGTATCTTAATGGCTTTATGCTCTCTTTGATGGCCTGATTGCTTTAAACAGGCCATAAAGAGAAAAGGAAGAAAATAAAACCCCATGGTAATAACTTTCTGGAAATATCAGGCCACCAGCTTCACCTCTCACCTCCCTTTTGTTTATTAATCCAAAGGAACTGAGGCCTTTGGCAGGTATGCATTATTCATAGGCCACTCAGTTCTTCATGACAACACTTTTATCCGTGGGTAGAAATAAAAGTGAGTCGCAGCATATTAACTCGGTGTTTCTCAAACTTGTAAGACCTGTGGACTTCAACTCCCAGAATTTTCCAGGCTTGCTCATGACTTCAGTCAGCGTGCTGGCTGAGGAATTCTGGGAGTTGAAGTCCAACTTGAAGCCAAGTTTGCAGAACATCGATCCATTCTGACGAACCCATCTCACAATCTGTTTAGGAAGTCAGCTCCTTCCTTGGTAAGCAGTCTTCTTAAAGAATCTGGGATCTGGACAAACCTTTTTATATTTATTTTTTTTATGTATGTTTTATTTGTAATTTTCCTTTAACATATTTTGTGGACAGTGTATTGTCTGGGTCAATATAGTTTTTACACAATACTAACGATAACAGTACAATTAAATATACATAATCATAGTCTTCCAACTTCTAAACTTAACCTTAGACTGTCTACTATTGACCTCACCCCTTTCCTAAGAGGTCTGTAGGGGGTGTGCATAAGCGCACCAACGTGCCTACCGTCCCTGTCCTATTCTTTCTTTTTATTTTTCTTATATGTACCCATTTCATGTATTCATAACTATGTACATACTTATACCTATTATCTTGTAAGCGATTGACAAATCAAAATAAATAAAAATAAATGCACATTGTAATTATAGTAAATTCTATTATATATATACCATCGTGTGTAATACTATTTTCCCAATTTGTACTCTCTACTTTTTTTTCTTCTAATTTTAATACGGTCACCATTTTGAAAAGTATTTCATCTCTATCCATCCTCTCCTTTCCCTTTTTAAAATTTCATCAATTATTGACTTTTTGGTAACTCTTTCATTGATTTGTCTGCAAACCTTTCTATATTTAATCAGTATATTTATTTACACCTGCCTTGTTCCATCTTGGAACTCAAGGAGCAGGCTGGGCGTTCTGAAAAGTTAACCTGGTGAAGATCAGGTTCACCCACTGTGAGTAGCTTTTATTTCTAAATGTCCATCTGTGCATTTACATCCCTTGTGCAAATCTTATGCAAATCTATGTCCTGTTTGCTTATTTCAGGAGGAGCTTTTCTTATGTCTCAAGTTAGAAGTAGATCTTATTTGCAAAGCAGGACATGTAATTTCTATCTTTTTCATATAGTGGCTTCTAAATCCCATTGCCCTTTGTTTCCAATTTCCCAAACCCAGACTGGATGACAAATAGATTTTTGGCTGAGGAAGAGAACAGACAAAGGAGCTTGCATGAAATAAAGTTGATAAAAGTGTTGGAAACTTAGATATTTTTGTGGATTCAAACTATGAATTCAAAAGGCAGGGTGTGTGTGTGTGTGTGTGTGTCACATGTATAATTAATCTGGACAAATTCACGCCGTACAATATACACCTGGATATTGGGATATACAATATGCAGTGTTAGGCCAGTTGGCACAATTTGCTTAGCTGATGTTTAGCTGGGTGAGCATGTTATGCATTCCGGCTAGTCCTCCTGTTCAGCATTCAGGTGCAGAGCAGTGTTTCTCAGCCTTGGCAACTTTAAGATGTGTGAATTTCAACTCCCAGAATCCCCCAGGCAGTATTATTGCAAAGCACCTGACGGCAGAACGAAAAGTAACAGGTGGAAGATCATTAAAGAGAGATCTATCTTAGAACAAAGGAGAAATTTCCTGCCGTTGAGAACAATCAATCAGTAGAATGGCTTGCCTTCAGAAATCATGGATGCTCCGTCACGGGGAGGTTTTTAAGAAGAGTTTGGACAATCATCTGTCTGAAACGGTATAGGAATTTCCTGCTTGAGCAGAGGGCTGGTCTATAAGACCTCTGAGGTCCCTTCCATCCCTGTTATTCTGTATTCTATTTTAAGGTTGCCAAGGTTGAGAAGCATTGGATTAACAGGAATTAGGTTTAGATGATCTGATCAACCCAACAAGCTTGTTGCTTGTGTGCATGGCAGAGGTGGTATTCAGCAGGTTCTGACCAGTTCTGGAGAACCGATAGCGGAAATGTTGAGTAGTTCGGAGATCTGGCAAATACCACCTCTGACTGGCCCCGCCCCCATCTCTTCTCTGCCTCCCGAGTCCCAGCTGATCGGCTGGCTCTCCTTTGGTTGCCCTGCACAGGAGAACGGAGCTGGAAAGCAGGTTAGTGGGGTGGGGAAGGAAGGGGGATTTTGCAGTATCCTTCCCCTGGAGTAGAAAAGGAAGGGAGATTTTACAGTATCCTTCCCCTGCCCCGCCCACCACGCCCACCAAGCCACACCCATTGAACCGGCAGCAAAAAAAATTGAATCCCACCACTGGTGCACGGCCACCAAGCAGTTCTCAAAAATGAGAATGCACCTCTTCTCTTCCATCTCTGTCTCTGGGGGTTCCCAATCAGATCTGGATATTGCAGTATATCTGTAGTATTGGTTTTTTAATGTCGTATTAACATTATTACAGGAAAGATCAGCCTCTGAGTCACTATTGGGGTGACTGAGGTCCCTAGGAAGGTGGCTGCACCCTGTTTGACAGGCATTTATGACTGTGCTACTGGCACACCAGAGAAGCATGTGTCCCGGGGAAAGAGTTGGCTGTCCCAACCATCAATTGTTCAATCATAAATTAGTAGAAAAGACTGGCTTTGCACAAGACACGAAGGCATAATATACGGATTCAAAACGAGCCAAGTTTCAAGTACTGTTGATTCCTTTTGGGTCTTGCACAATCTCTGTACAGTAATCCTTGACTTATGACCACAGTTGAGCCCAAAATTTCTGTTGTTAAGGGAGACAGGTGTTAAGTGAGTTTTACTCCAGTTTATGGCTTTTCTTGCCACAGTTGTTAGGTGATTCACTGCAGACGTTAAGTTAGTCACATGGTTGTTAAATGAATCTGGCTTCCCCGTTGGCGTTGCTTGTCAGAAGATTGTAAAAGGGTATCACATGACCCCAGGACACTGTAACCGTCATAAATATGAGTCAGCTTCTAAGTGTCTGAATTTTGATCCCATGGCCAAGGGGATGCTGAAATGGTCATAAGTGTGAAAATGGTCATAAGTCACTTTTTTTCAGTGCCGTTGTAACTTTGAATAGTCACTAAATTAACTGTTGTCAGTTGAGGAGTACCTGTATTGTTTAGAAAAAGAAAGAAAGAAAAGGAAGAAAGAAAAAGAAAGAAAGAAGAAAGGAAGGAAGGAAGGAAGGAAGGAAGGAAGGCCTGCCCACCCATTCCAGACTACATCTACTAATTGGGCCAAGTTATGGTGTTTTGAACTCTGTTGAATCAACCATAATTGTCATAATTAACATATGACCCTGATCCTTAAACCTCGGGTTACAAGCCATAGTAACTACCGTAGTTCATACAACCTGCTAAGCTAAAACTGAAAGTCGCCATTTTGTTCCTCCAAATCTTCATGTTAGAATTGGGGCTCACAGCAATAGGGGTTTCCCGGATAAAAATTAAAGGAGCATGAAGGCCTCCATTAAATGCCCTTATATTGATTTTTTTTCTCTAGCTCTTCACAAGATGGCTGTCTGTTTTTGCTGCTCTTCAGGCCCTTCTCAGCCTATTTCTTGGCATCTACGACAAACACTGACCTTGTTATTATTTTTGTCTCATATGAAGGCATCTCAAGTGGAAAGAAACAAGCTAGGAGTGATAACAAGGGAGAAACACATGCACTCTTCAAGTGAGGTTCATTGTTCCTCAGTCGATACTTAGAAGACAATTTGTGGAATGTCCTAAGCTCTCTAACCTCGTGTCTGTCTGCAGATACTAAGTGGATGATAAATTAAATATACATGTTGTACACTGGCTGGTGTTATAGTTCTAAGATAGCCCCCCCCAAAAGGGTATAGTCCGGGGGACCACACCAACATGAATTTGTGACCCCCAAGAACAGTTGAGTGGGGCAACTCAAACATTTGCAGCTTCGTTTGAATTTGGTGGGATAGTTCAAGGGCCACAATAAGTGTCTTCGGTCTTAGAGATGCCAGGATGGTATAGTGATGAAAAAGTTGAACTAGGAGCAATTAGACCAGGGTGGACTGCCCCTAGCTAAGATCCTGTGCAGTTCGGAGAACCCCCAAATCCCACTCCTGGCTGGCCCCATCACCCCGCCCTGCCCTTCCCCGGTGACCCCACACGGCCCGTTTTGGATGAAGGTAAGTTCAGGGCACGGGCAGAGGCTCGGGGAGGGCGAAAAACGGGCCTCCTGGAAGTTCGGGAACGCCAGAAACGGGCCCGTTTCCGGCTTCCAGAAAGCCTCCTGAGCCTGGGGAGGCCATTTTCACACTCCCGGAGCCTCGAGGAGAGCCTCTGGAGCCCGGGGAGAGCAAACACTCCCCCCCCAGCAACCGGGCAAAGAACCCCTTGCTAAAAAAATTTAGGCCCACCCCTGAATTAGACTCAGGAATCTAGGTCATCCTCAGCCATGGAAACTCAGAGGCAAGACTTTGAGCCAGTCATTCCATCTCGGTCCAATAGCCAGGGTGGTGTGGTGTTGAAGGTATTGAAGGTAGTAAGAATGAGAAGATCCAAATTCTAGTCCCACTTCACCCACTGAAACTTCTGGGGAGGACTTCAGATTCCCTCTTAGCCCAATTTGTTCACCAGGATGCCGTTGGAAAAAAAAATGGAGGAAGGACTATTATGTATGGCTTGAGCCCTTGGAGACAGGTGGGATATAAATCAGGCCAATAAAATCAGTGTTGACCCTTAAAACCCCTGGTCACTCCCTGGTCACTTATCTTCTCAGCCCCTGGTCACTTATCTTCTCAATCTGGCTCTATCCCGACTCATTTTGGGGGAACCCCACTCCATCTGTGGAACAATGAACCTCTTCTCCAGGAAACGGAGGTCACCAACTACATTGGGGCCATGGCTTCCCCTTGGTTTTTGAATGCTACCACTACATTCCTTCAAATCTTGTACAGCACCAGATGAAAATCAAAACTCAACAAAATTCAACAGCAGAGGTCTCCAAACTTGGCAACTTTAAGACTTGTGGACTTCAACTCCCAGAATTCTCCAGCCAGCATAGCTGGCTGGAGAATTCTGGGAGTTGAAGTCCACAAGTCTTAAAGTTGCCAAGTTTGGAGACCCTCGTTCAATAGGATAGCCCTGCAATCAATTCCTGCTTTTATCATAACAACAGGTTCCCTGGTTCTGCAGATTTCTGGGGCCACATTCAAGGCTCAGAGGGTCTTGGGACTGGCAAAAACTATGTGATCAAAGCTGTGCCCCTTTTTTGAATCTTTCTACCAACGGCTCTGGTCTAGGATCAGGCCACTTTGCCTTGGCAGGTAGAAAGGTGGAGTCAGCAAGGTGTGGGGAAATTGAAGAGGAAGACGAGTCGGGGCCTGTTAATGACATAAAATGAGTTCCTCTGAGAAATGTCTTTACTGATCATCTACTTCCTAGTACAGATATCCTCGACATAGAAGAGAAGAGAAGGGAAGGGAAGGGAAGGGAGAATAGAGAATAGAGAAAAGAAAAAAAATAGAAAATAGAAAATAGAATGGGATGGGACCTTGGAGGTCTTGTAGTCCAGCCCCCTGCTCAAGCAGGAGAACCTATACTATTTTGGATAAGTGGCAGAAAGAAATATCCTAACTCTAGTTTCTTCTTAGAAACCTCCAGTGATGGAGCGCCCATAATTTCTGGAGGCAAGCTGTTCCACTGGTTAATAGTCTTCACTGTTAGGAAGTTTCTTCTTAATTCCAGGTTGCTTCTTTCCTTGGTTAGTTTCCAACCATTGTTTCTTGTCCTGCCCTCTGGTGCTTTGGAGAATAATTTGACCCCCTCTTCTTTGGGGCAGCCCCTCAAATACTGGAATACTCCTATCATGTCACCCCTTAATTCTTCTTTTCTTTAGACTAGCCAAACCCACATCCCGCAGCCGTTCTTCCTATGTTTTAGTCTCCAGGCCTTTGATCATCTTAGCTGCTCTTCTCTGGACTCTGAACATCTTTTTTTGCAGTGACTAAAATTGGTTGCAGTATCCCAGGTGTGGTCTTCCTAGGGTTTTGTAAAGTGATACTAGATTTATAACCATTCATTTTGCAAGGGAAGTTACAACACTGAAAAGGTGAGTTATGATGATTTCCTGTGTTCGTGATTCTTGCGACTATCTCCAAGGTCGTGTGATCCAAATTTGGTTGCTTGCAAACCAGCATGTATTTATGACAGTTGCAACGTCCCAGGGTCAAGGGATCACAGTTCGTGGCCTTCCCGGCTGGCTTCTGACAAGCAAAGCCAACGGGGAAGCCAGATTCGCTTAACGACCGCATGATTCACTGAGCAACTGCTTAACAACCATGGCCATAAAGCTTGTAAAATCAGCTGCAATTTGTTTAACGACCATTCTCGCTTGGCAGTGAAAATTCTGGTGCCAATTGTCGTCATAAATCTAGGACCACTTGTAAGGTGTGAATCTTTTGCCCACATAGGAAAAAGCCGATATGATAGTAACATCAGGGGTAGGATTCAAAAATCCCAGCAACCGGTTCGCTGCCCAGTTGCTGGGTGGGCATGGTCATGGTGGTCATGGCCTACCAGAACTTCCGGGAGGGGCATTTTTTGCCTTCCCCAGAGTCCGGAGGCTTCCCTCAGGCCTCTGGGAGGGCGAAAATGGCCTCCCCCAGGCTTTGGAGGCCCATCGGAAGCCGGAAACAGGCCTGTTTCTGAACTTCCGGAAGGCCCGTTTTTCCCCCTCCCAGAGCCTCCACGCGGACCCTGCACTTTACCTGCATTGAAAATGGGCTGTGTGGAGACTCCTGGGAGGGGAGGAGCGGAGTGAGCAGGGCCAGCCAGTCAGTTCAAATATTGGCTAGGCGAACCAGATGCAAATTTAACATCCGGTTCGCTCGAACCAGTCCAAACCGGTAGAATCCCAGGAGGGAAAAAGTGTTGTTGTTTTTTCAAATTTCCCAATGTTGCCCTTTTGGTTTTGTCCAAGACTTGTATAATTTTGGGGGAGAAGGTACCTGTTGACTGAAGATGTATAAGTGAGCCATGTGTCACATTGTGATGCAAAAACCGAACCAAACAGATTTAGGATTTAAAAGTGTGTGCAATTAAAAGCAACAGGAAATAAACCCGTTTGATTAAACCTGGGATCATTGTTTCAAAGTATATACCAATAAGAAGAAGAAATAGACAATAATTGATGGGTTTACCTAAAATTAAATTAACCTTTATTTCAATAAGCTTTCTGCAAGTAAATTTTCTAGTGGACTACGGTTCAGAATTTTATTTATTTTTATTGTGTGTTAGATACCAGCATATACTATTCTTATTTATTTAATCTGCATGTACACCACTTAGTAACTGCAATTCTCTGGGCAGCATCCAATGTATTTTTCTGCAATTGTCTCCCCAACGTGACATCCACTGTGCTGTCTGGCTTAAGCAGGTGAGACTGACGAAATCCATATTGCCTTGAGCCGTGTGCCAATAACTACCATTGTTAGCCTGCTGAAAGTTTTGGGCAAGATGCGATTTTTTTTCTCCTCCTGAAATCAAAAATCAAGGATCACTATTGCCCTCATGGGTAGCTGCTTGAAGTAAGATGACCAAATAATATTATAAGGGAGGGGTCCCCAACCCCTGGGCTGCAGCCCACTACCAGGCCTTGAACCTTTTGGAACTGGGCTACAGAACCTAACTCAAAGAACTATCCTCTCCCCCCCTCCTCCCCCCCGCCAGTCCACAAAGCTGAAAAGTTTGGGGAACTCTGTCATAAGGTATGGGTGGGCAACTATGGCCCCTTTACTATCTATGGACTTCAACTCCCAGAATCCTGCTGGCTCAAGACTTCTGGGAGTTTGAAGCTCCCAAGTTGTAAAAGGGCCGTAGGTGCTTTTTCAAAAGGCAACTGGACTTCCTTTGTTTTTCTTTGAAGATGTTTCGCTTCTCATCCAAGAAGATTCTTCTGTTCTGAAGCTTCCGTTCAGAACTGAAGAAGCTTCCTGGATGAGAAGCGAATCGTCTTCAAGGAAAAATCAAGAAAATCCATTCGCCTTTTTGAAAAAGCACCTTTGGGACAACCATGACCTGGATGACTAAGAATCTCCATAGACATAACAGATTAACAGATTAACAGAGTTGGAAGGGACCTTGTAGGTTATCTAGTCCAATCCCCCATCCAAGCAGGACACCCTACACCATTTCTGACAGATGGCAGTCCAGTCTCTTCTTGAAAGCTTCCTGTGATGAAGTTCCCACAACCTCTGTTCCATTGGTTGATTGTTCTCACTGTCAGAAAATTTCTCCTTATTTCCAGGTTGAATCTCTCCTTGTTTAGTTATTCCTTGTCTGACCTTCAGGTGTTTTGGAGAATAAGCTGACCCCCTCCTCTCTGTGGCAGCCCCTCAAATATTGGAAGACTATCATGTCTCCCCTGGTCCTTCTCTTCACTAGACTAGCCAGGCCCAGTTCCTGCAACCGTTCGTTGTATGTTTTAGCCTCCAGTCCCCTAATCATCCTGGTTGCTCTTCTCTGCACTCTTTCTAGAGTCTCAGCATCTCCAGTCATAAAGACAGGAAGAAGTATAACTGGCTTTGGTATGATGAAAGGATTATGTTTGGGACCTACAACATCTCCTAGGAGATATTGTCCCATCAGGAGGAAATAAAAGTGATTGTTCAAAGCCAGAGGAGCAATTTTGGCAGATACCTCACGGTTTTAAGAGAGGTCTTCTCCTTTGTAGCTGCCGGCTCCAGCTTGCATCCTACAGCTGGAAGGATTATCTTGGAATTTGTATTAATCTAATTAATGGTTCTGTTTTTTTTTTCCTTTATGAGATGTTTTTGTGTTCAAAGGGCGTTTCTTGCTCAGGAGACCAGACTTCTGAGAATGTCAAAACCAGTTTCTTGCCTGTTTATTTATGTAAGAGTTTTAAAAAAAAGTGTTGGCAGAGCAGGAGTGTGACAGATTAACACAATATCAGCATGCTGATTTTAACATATAAACCCCCTGAAGGTTTGGGGCCGACTTGATAAAAGCTAGTTTTCAACAGATCAAACCTTCTTTCCGTTCACATGAAGTCTTTCAATCGTTTCCATTTTTTTTTTCACATGTTCGTTTTTCTGTTTTGCAAATTGGAATATTTCAACTCCACCTTAGGGACCGCGGCTGAAATAGCTGCAGGACAGATAACAATTTAATGATATAAAAATATATTTTTTAAAAAGAAAAATAACACAAAAAGCAAGAGGAATAAAAGAATAACATACGTGATTCAACTTGTAGGACATACAAACACGTACACGAACCTACACACAATTTTGTAGGCTGCCCAGAATGTTGCAATTAGCACAACGTTGGCATAGCTGATCAGGAATACTATTTAGGTGGGAACATTCACAAGTAGACCTTGACTTACAATACTTCATTTAGTGACCGTTCAAAGTTACAAGGGCGCTGAAAAAGTGACTTATGGCCATTTTTCACACTTACGACCATTGCAGCATCCCCATGGTCACGTGATCAAAATTTGGACACTTGACTCCTATTTATGATGGTAGCCATATACCAGGGTCATTTGATTTCCTTTTGCAACCTTCTAATGTGCAGAGTCCATGGAGAAGCCAGAGTCATTTAACAACAATGTTCTGAGCAAGGCTTCCTGAGACCATAATTAAGCATAAGCTTAATAAAACAACTCTTGTTTTATTTCAACGCTGGGAATTATGTGCATTGCCAGCCCGTAATGAGTCCCAAACAATTCCCTGAGATAAGCACCCACCTTTATCTCCTTTGAATTGCTGCCAACAACTAAAGTGCCAAATTAACTGTAAATAACCAACCGAATTACAAAGTTCACACAGAGCTTCAAGGTTTAATCCGAACAGATGGACGACTTTGCTTCCTACAAAGGTTTCTCTACCTTTGCCTGTCCTTTATACCTTAGGGGAGGGGCAATCACCTCCAAGATTATTCCCGAGTCGCCCCTTTTGTCTCAGCTGCTCTTGCCTTCTAGCAGCTTTGCACACGTGTGCACTGGGAACAGGCTCCCCTTATTCCTCTGCCTCGCTGCTGCCAGACTCCGGAGGCTCTGGAGTCAGCACCCCACTCCCAGATGGCCCTGGCCCCACCTCTGCATTGGACGCAGGACCCTCGTCTGAGTCCTCCCCAGACTCCCTGCCTGGTCCCCGTTGTTCCTCACTGTCTAATTCCATTGCTGTCTGCACAGGCTGCCGGTGAACCACAACAAACGGTGTTACTAACTTAACAACTGCCGTAACTCACTTAACAACTGTAGCAAGAAAGGTTGTAAAATGGGACAAAACTCACTTAACAACTATCTTGCTTAGTAATGGAAATCTTGGGCTCAATTGTGGTCGTAAGCCAGGGTCTTATCTGCATTATTGGCTAGTAGCTGATTTGTGGAAAAGATTGAACTAGACCAGGGGTCTCCAACCTTGGCAACTTTAAGACTTGTGGACTTCAACCCCCAGAATTGCTGGCTGAGGAATTCTGGGAATTGAAGTCCACAAGTCTTAAAGTTGCCACGGATGGAGACCTCTGGACTAGACCATAGTGGGAAATCTATTATATTCCAGATATTGTTGAAGTACGATTTCCAAGAACCCAGCTGGCCTGGCCCACAATATGGGAATTCTAGTCAACCAACATACCAGCTGCTTGTTCTTAGCCTGAAGGCATTTTCTTTTGCAAGAAGGCTTGTCACAGAGACGCCATAATTAAATAAGAAATGGCTAGAATTAAACGTATTCCAGCAACATCATTTTTTTCTACCCATGATCATAATATCTACAGTATACAGACAGTCCTCAACTTACAAACATGTAGTGAATGTTTGAGGTTATAATGGCACCGAAAAATGTGGCTTTTGACTCTTTTTCACATTGATGACCATTTTAGCATTCCCACAGTCACAGGACCAAAATTCAGATGCTTGCCAACCACCTCGTATTTATGACGGTTGCAGTGTCCTGGGGGGTGTCTCATGTGATGTCTTTTTGGGACCTTCTGACCAGCAAAGTCATTGGGAAATCCAGATTCACTTAACAACCAAATTACTAACTTAACAAATGCAACAATTCACTTAACGATTTGTGGCAAAAGGTCGTAAAACAGGGCAAAATTCACTTAATTGTCGCTTAGTACAAGAGATTTTGGACTCAGTCAAGGACTACCTACCCTGTTTCCCTGAAAATACGACCTACCCTGAAAGTAAGTCCTAGATTGATTTTTACATGTGCGCTCAATATAAGCCCTACCCCCAAAATAAGCCCTAATCAAGATCCCGCCTACTTGAGTGCACAGGTAAAAATTAAGCTAGGGTGGGTATGGGGGTTGGAACTGCCCTACTACTTACCGGGCCTCGCACATCCCGACACCTGCTTTGCTGGCCCATTTCTTCTGCAGCCGGCAATGCTGGCAAGGCTTTCCTGAAGGCCTCTGTAGCTGATAACAAAGCTCTGGATCGATCCAGAGCTGTTATCAGTTGCAGAAGAAGTTCCTGAAGGCCTCTGACAGCGAAAAGGAGGTTGGAGGCGACGCACGCAAGTGAGGTTAGTCAGTGGATGACATCCCCCGAAAATAAGACCCGGTGCCTTTTTTTGGTGGCAAAAAATATAAGACAGGAACTTATTTTCGGGGAAACACGGTATATAGTATGGTGTAGCCTTTGTCATTTTTCTTTTTTTAACTGCCATTTGGTAAAAATCTTCTTGTATTTATGACAGAACTGCCTCTATGCTTCATAACTGCAGGGCCCAGAGACCATGTGCTGTTGAACAGTCAACCCCAAAGCTATGGGACTGTTCAACCAAGCAGAGCTGTGTCCTTATCCGGCAGCCTTGGAAAAGGGACAACTTCTGGATGAGCAGAAATGCAGCCGGTCACCGGATTGCGAGGGTTTCCCAGCTCCGAGCAGTGCCGAAGGGGACTCCGTTTTTTCGGAAAATGACTCTCCGACAGGAAGCCATTCCAGTGGCTGTGCGGAAGATGACGAGGCCAGTAGCACAGAGAGTGCCCAAAATGGGGTGAGTATTAGCACCCTAGTGCTAAGAAGCGTTACATGTTGGTGGTCCAGAATTCTTCTTTTTCTTAACACCCAACTTATAACATTTCTAAAATTTTAACTTCTGCCTTCAAAATGATGTTATAGAGCATTGCATACCAGCACAACTAGACACAAGGACAGTTTTTTCCCAAATGCCATCATTAAACAACTAATTCCCACAACACTGTCAAACTATTTACTAAGACTGTATTACTATTCTTCTTCTCATCCTTCCTATTACCTATTTCCTTTTCTACTTGTGGCTATAGCCTTGTTGCTTGTATCTTTACAATTTATATTGTTTCATTTAGTTTCCTAGTATGATTTGATTGCTTATTTATATCCCATGACTATCACTAAGTGTTGTATCTTATGATTCTTGATGAATGTATTTTTTTATGTGTCTTATGATTCTTGATGAATTTATTTTTTATGTACACTGAGAGCATATGCACCGAAGACAAATTCCTTGTGTGTCCAATCACGCTTGGCCTATAAAGAATTCTATAAAATGTATAATACTCCTCTTCTTGTTGTGGTTTAAATAACGAATAAAAACACCCTGTGGGATCCTTGGTGGTCTTTGAGCTTGGTAGATTTCTTGCAGATGTTTCATGACATCTCAGTAACATCAGTACTAGAAGGGAATGGAGTTTGCTTTCAAGCAAATCCAGACCAATGGCTGCACCAAGAAGCTGTCAAGAACAAACCCCACTCCCTTTTAGCATTGATGATATTACCTAGTTGAGTAATGAAATGTTTGCAGAAAAGCCACCAAGCTTTGAGAGCACCAAGGATCCCACAGTTCAACCCCGAGCTACAGATTTTCTCTTTTATCAAAAACATATCCTTTCTGGTTTAAGATTGCCTTGGAACTCGCAATTGTGATGCACTTTTAATTGAGTTTGCAATCTTTGTGCTCTTTCAAAGACATGTAGTAAGATTATAGTATCAGCTTTCTTCGTGAAAACCAGGCCCACTATGCAACACAAGCTTTCTTTCTGGTGGTAGGTGTAACCCCTGATTTTTTTTAAAAAAATGCATTTTTACTGAATACTTTAGAAAAAAAAATGCAAGTGGAGAAGGAAGAAGAGGAACAACACAAAAAGACGATAGAAGATTTAAATACGAATGAAAAAAATATCAAGATTTACGAACATTGGAATTAATAGGTTTTCAGTAAATCGTTCGTTAATTGTAAATAACTCTATTACAGGTGGTCCTTGACTTACAATCATTCATTTAGTGACCATTTGAAATTGCAATGCACCAAAAGGAGTGACTCACTACCACTCCTCGCATTTCACAGTGTTGCAGTGTCCTCACATGATCAAAATTTGGACACTTGGAAAGCCCCATGTATTTACAATGGTTGTAGTGTCGCAGATCATGTGACCATTATTTGCAACTTTCCCAGCTGGCTTCCAATAAGAAAAGTCCATGGGGGAAGCTGGATTCATTTAACGACCATGTACTTCACTTAACCACTGCAGTGATTCGCTTAACAACCATGCCAAAAAGGTCATAAAATTGGGCACAATTCCCTTTACAACACTCTTGCTGGTCCCCATTGCGGTTGTAAGTGGAGGATTACCTGTATATCTTTTTAAAAAACTGACCATCATTGTTCATCTCTGAACAGAATATAAAGGTCAGTAACCCTGCTGAGGCGTGGTGGCTCAGTGGCTAAGACGCTGAGCTTGTGGATCAGAAAGGTTGGCAGTTTGGCAGTTCGAATCCCTAGCGCCGCATAATGGAGTGAGGTCCCGTTACTCGTCCCAGCTTCTGCCAACCTAGCAGTTCGAAAGCACGTAAAAAAAATGCCAGTAGAAAAATAGGGATCACTGTGGCAGGAAGGGAAGAGCGTTCTGTGCGCCTTTGGCGTTCAGTCATGCCGGCCACATGACCACGGAGACATCTTCGGATAGCGCTGGCTCTTCGGCTTTGTAACGGAGATGAGCATCGCCCCCTAGAGCTGGAAACGACAAGCACGTATATGCAAGGGTAAACCTTTATCTTTACCTTTACCTCTACATTATCGCATGGAAATGTAAACTACGGTAAGCTGTATCCCTGCTGCTAAAAGTCTTTTCTAATTCAGGAAGCCTCGTATCACTGCAGTATTAAGCCTTGCAACTAACTTATGACTCTGCCCTCCCTCTCTTCCCAGCATGAGGGTCTTTGTAGTGGAAGTGATCCTAAAGGCGACCAACGTGCGGCTCTGAGCAAAATCTCAGCTCTTGAAAACCGGCTCAAGGAGCTGCATCATCGGAAGAACGAGCTGAATATAGAGGTACACCTGAGCTTATTCAGTCCCCTCCCTGCATCATGAGGTTGTGGATTGGACAACAATCAGCACCTGTAAAACCAGTGTTGAACGGCCCACACCCAAGCAGTTGAGGAAGAGCAGAGGCACCTTAGAAGGAGGACAGAGAGAAGGATTTGTTCGCTCCCTTGGACAGGAAATCTCCATCACCCAACGCCGAAGGTGCTCACCTCACGGGAGGGAGCCATTTTCTAGGCCAGAAGTGTGGACATTTGCATGCTCGGCTTGTTCCCAGTTCCCGTTTCGCTTTGTGTCTCTGCACCTCCCCGTGGCTGTGTTGACATTGCATCAGTCAGCACACATCGGGGCACGTCAAGATGGTTTGGCAACATTCCCCTGACCTGTCTCCTCCTCTTCTTGGCAGATGGACCTGGAAGGTGCCTTGTTAGAAGGGGAACTGCAGGAGGAGAGGCAGGAGCTACGTCGGGAGGAGGAACGGCTGGTGGAACTGAAAGAACGTCTCGTTGAGACAGAGCTCAGGTGCGGTGAAGAACGTGAGAAGGTGAGCAGCTGTTCTTTGGCAGTTTTCTTCCTTCGGTTCTTCCTTCCAAAATTCTCTAGTTTGCAGCTTCAGTTCTGGACTGGATCAGGACATCTGAAGTAGACCGTAGCTTGTCCTCTTCCAATTCTTTAAGCAGAGGCCAGTTGAGTTGGTGGTTGGATCTTGCTGCAGCACGAGTTGCCTCCCAAAGAGGAGGCAAAATGCCCACAGCTCAATCCTCTAGCACCATCCCTGAGCGTGGCCTGTTTAAAACAGCTGCCTCCCCTTTCTTCAACTTACACTTGCTGGTATTTAGTCCTTTGTGTTGGATTTCAGTAGTATGTCCCTCCTAGCTCTCCAGCTACCAGTGGATGAAATACAATAAGTCGTCTCACAATTCCTATCCCGCCTTCCCTCTGAGGCTCAGGACGTGTAAATTAAAAACAAAGAGACTGGTGGTTGGAAAATTAGCAAAGTTATTTCTACTACATTCCCATGCTGTCTGGGGAGAATGGGCCTCCACTCTTCGGGAGGACTTCAAACTGCTGGAAGCGAAAGAGTTTGTTTTGTGATTTCTGTACCTCTTTCGAAGGTCATTGTCCAGCTGGACTTTTATGCTCTAACATCCCCGTTGATCTCTTCCCCAGGCCTGCTTGTTTTTCTTCCCTTCTTCAATTCTACCCTTTGGCTTCCTTCATTTCCTCTTATCAGAAAGTCTGTTGATATTTTATCTCTGTCCTCATAACTTCTTGGACAAAGGGCTACTCACAAGTTTGCTGGAAAATGTCCAGTTTTGAACTACTGCTCATCTGGAATGGTAGGAGGATGCTTGCGTGGGCAGGAAGTGAAGTAGAAGACCTTCAAGAGCCTTTCAAACCTGTCAATTTTGTAATTTAATGATCTTGTAAAAATCACTGTCTTGGTTGCATGCCATGCTAGTGTGTTTTTCATCACAGCTCTATAGCAACGGGAGTAGTGTGTGTGTGTGTGTGTGTGTGTGTGTGTGTGTGTATATATATATATATATATATATATATATATATATATATATATATATATATATATATATATATATATATATATATGCGCCAAGGAGTATATAGCAGGGGAGTCAAACTTGATTTCACTGAGGGCCACATCAGGGTTGTGTTTGACCAAGGGGGGGTCAGGAGTGGGTGTGGCCAGCGTGACATCACTCGTGTTGGGGGCACCTGTGCTAGCCCGAGCACTCTGCCAGTGAAAATGGGCTCTTGAGCTCTGTTTTCGGCTGGGACGGCCTCCTGCAACCCTCCGCCAGCGAAAATGGAGCTCAGGATGTGGCCCTTGCAAGCTCCATTTTCACTGGCAGAGGCACCGGGGCCGGGTTCTTTGCTGTTTCCAGGGTGGCCCCCGTGGGCCAGACCTTAGCGCCGGATCCAGCCCATGGGCCTAGAGTTTGACTCCCCAATGCTTTATGCTTTACATTTACAATAGTGGTCCCCATCCTTTCCAGCTTTGTGGGACTGGGGGGGGGTCAGGGCAGAGTGGATGATTCTGTGTGAGTGGCAGGCACTCACCCCCGCCGTTCTCACAAATGGAGCTCACCACTCACACAAGTGGAGCTGTGCACACATGCTTCCCTACCGCTTGTGCGTTCCGCTTCTGATTGGGCTGCAGGCCGGTGCTGGGCCGCGACCCAGGCTGGGGACCCTTGCTCTACAACACTCTCTGGGTGATTTACAACAGGGGTGTCAAACTGGATTTCTTCAAGGGGGGAAGAGACAGGATGGACGCCTCCTGCAGCACTTTGCCAGCCAAATTCGGGGGAGGTTGAATGCCCCATTTTGGATAGCAGAGTGGTGCAGGAGGCTGCCCAGGTTAAAAATGGGCCACGGGGGGAGGCGGGGCCCTGTTTTGGCTGCCAGAGGCACCGCAGTCCGGTTCTTTGGTATTTCCAGCCCCCCACCCCTCAGGACAGATTTCAGCACCCCATATGCTGTGAGCCTTGAGTTTGACACCCCTGATTTACAATGCAGGCGTTATTTACATATTGCCCCTAACAATCTGGGTCCTCATTTTACTGACCTTAGAAGGATGGAGGGCTGAGTCAACCTTGAACCCCATCAGCATCAAACACCAGGCTGTGGGCAGAGTTTGCCTGCAGTGCTCCATTCTAACCATTGCACCACCAGGGCTCCGAAAGTGGTGAATCCCACCAGATAGATCAGACCAGAATTCAATTCCTTAGGAAGGCTAAGGTTACGTTTATTGAGAGTGGCTATAATAACAACCATGCAAGACTGATTGCGCTCTATCTCTTCCTCTAATAGTCACGCAAATTAGGGAGGTGTCCATTGGAGCCTCTTCCGCATATTTCTGTTTGTTTTTAATTTAATGTATGTCTTTCCCTTTGTTGCTTTGGTACATCTGCCAAGGCCATCTTTGTTACGCTCTGCAATAGCGTCCATCACAGTCTAAGCTTTTTAAAGAGGAAATATAAAACACAGTTGAGGATTCTGGCTTCTTAAGGCCTCCCAACTCACCCATCCAGTTATTCATCCACCTCCCCTGTTTACGTTTCCTTTCTGTCATTTTGCATGTTATAAATATGCAAACTAGCTTGGTGAAGTAGAGAGGTGAATAAAATGAGAGGGCATGAATGCCGTGAAGTTAGTTAGAAATTCTAATGTCCTTCTCCAGCAAGAACAAGTGCGATGGTATGTGCACCTGGAGAAGGAGTGGGAGGGAGTGGTGGTTGGGGAGAAATGTCAGCAATAGCACTGCGGCTTCGCAGAGGGAGCCAGCGCATTTTACCGACCAGAGAGAGTTCAACAACAAGAGACTGTACAGTCCTGAAATTTATGGGGGTGGGAAGAAAAGAATCAAGGTAGCACACCATAGAATCTCCCAGGGTATATCTATTAGGTTAGTGGGTTACAACTTTAGTCCGGCAAGAATCTGTCTATTAGGTGTAAGCAGATAAGGTACTGCACTTGAACTGCCCTCATTGTGTTGTCTTTGGGCTTAGGCCTGACAATGCCAGACTACACCAAGAGTCTATCAAGTCCAGTGCCACCTAGTGACCAAACCATGGAATGATACTATCCATACAAGGAAGAAACCAATTCTATTCTGCTGCTTTCTTCTACTACATATTTATCAGTTGCTAGTGTTATTTTCCATAGCATCCCTGATCTCATGAGTCATGGAAAACTATGCGTTTGCCCTATGGCCACCTCCACAGGGGGAAGAAAGAAAAGGAAAGGGAAGAGAAGAGAAAGAAAGAGAGAAAAGGGAGGGAGGGAGGATGGAGGGAAGGAAGGAAGGAAGAAGAGAGAGAGAGAGAAAGGGAGGGAGGGAAAGAAAGAAAGAAGGAAGGAAGGAATAGATTAGAGGATATAAAAAACATTTGCCTGCCCTCCTGAAAATCTATGCTTATTATCCTTCTGGGTCCAGTTCCAAGTGGGGAAAAAGACACTGGAAATATGGAGGCTGTTTGGAAAGATGGTTTAATGGTGGACAGGACGACCTGGCTTGGAGCTCCAAAGAAGGAAGGGCTGAGATGCTGAAAGTGCCTGGGTTTTATACCCTCTGTTGGGATTTGAATTTGAGCTTGTATTCTGATTGGTTGTCACACTCCCATGGGGCCAGGCAAGGGCAACTCTGTAGGCTGTCCTGAGTCCCAGGCTTGGTTGAGCCTTGCTGGATGATGATGTAATGAAAAGGGCTTTGGGAAATTATTCGGCCTTTTTTAATATTTCCTAGAATTTTCTAGGAGAGGGGTGGGTTTTAACTTCCAACACACTTTTTTCAGTGCTGTTGATCAGTCGCGAAACAAATTGTTGTAAGTCAAGGACTACCTGCCATTCATGAAGTTTGATGCTTGTTTCTGACCTTTTTGCTGGTTTCTGGCCAAAATGTCCATTCAGTTAGAGTTTGTTGCAGAGATTCAAATCCAGAAAGTACACACAGATGACTGATTCAGCAGGATTCATTCACTTCTTTATATACATATAACACATAAGTAAATGTACAATACTTTTATTTTTTTTAATTTTTAATTTATTTATTAGATTTGTCAATCGCTTACAAGATAATAGGTATAAGTATAAACATGAGTAAGAATACAGGAAATAGGTACAAATAAATGGGAACAGTGGGACAGAGACAGTAGGAACGATGGTGCACTTATGCACGCCCCCTACAGACCTCTTAGGAACGGGGTGAAGTCAATAGTGGATAGTTTAATTGTTTTACATTGATAGTTTTACATTGAGTTTGTATCTGTTGTGTGCTCTTGTATTGTTGCGGTTGAAGCTGAAGTAGTCATAGGACATTGTAGCAGATAATTTTGTGTACTACGTTTAAGTCTTACTGTAGGTGGCATAGTTCAAGGTTGTCCAAGCCCAAAATTTCAAGCCAATACCAATGTAGGTTCTTCCAATGTGGCAGAGAGTTACAGGCAAAAACACAAACAGATGAGAGAACAGCAGAGAACAGTTTCAGTTTCAATTCAGCAGTGGCAGACAAGACTCAGAGCTTAATACAGAGCCACGCCCAGGCTCCTTCCAGTTTCAGTTTCCAAAAAGCCCTCATTGGCTGACTTAGTGGCTATGCCAATTCATTGGCTGACCTTGTTACCATGCCTCTTCCAGTTCATGAATATTCTGACACATTCAAATACATGAGTTTGCTTAAATGTCTACAGTGTTCGCTTAATGACTGCCATGAGAAAGGGCAGAAATCGACTTACGGCCGTTTTGTCTTACAACACAGTTTCCAATTATGGTCATTAGTCCAGGATTCCCCACACTCCGTGAACCTCGTAATCCATGCCTCCTATTCCAGTCTGCTCATTTACCTGCTGGAATTCCTGATTGCCTGTAGCAAGTAAGGGAGTTGTTCCATGCAACTCCAAGGTTACCCCATCGGTGAGAAGAAGGCCTCCCAGGCAGTCTTATCAGTGCCCTGATCATTTCTGGGTGAGGAAGGTGTATCTATCCCTACCAGCAGGAGCGGCTGGATATATTTACATCGCCCATGGACAGGTAGTGACGCTGCCCCGCCCTGCTTCTCTTTTTGGCAGGAGAAGGCACGTCTACAACGAGAACGTCAGAGGGTAGAGGAACTCCAGAGGCAGCATGCTGAGTCTCAGAGCCACCTAAACAACCAGCCGGAATTGATGCGTGAACGAATGCAAAAACAACTACAGGAGGTAAGTGCGTGTCAGTTCAATTCAGTGTTCGGCAGGAGATAGTCCATGTCCACTAAATCACATTTTTTATTTTATTTGGTTTGTCAATTGCTTACGAGATAATAGGTATAAGTAAAAACATAGTTATGAATACATGGATACATATAAGAAAAATAAAAGAAACAATAGGACAAGGACGGTAGGCACATTGGTGCGCTTATGCACGCCCCCTACTGACCTCCTAGGGAAGGGGTGAGGTGAATAGTAGAAAGTCTAAGGTTAAAGTTTTGGGGGTTTGGGGAAGAAACCACAGAGTCAGGTAGAGTATTCCAGACATTGACCACTCTGTTGCTGAAGTCGTATTTCCTGCAATCAAGTTTGGTGCGATTAACCTTGAGTTTGTATCTATTGTTTGCTCATATTGTTATGGTTGAAGCTGAAGTACTCATTGATAGATAGGACATTGCAATATATATTTTTATATACTATACTTAGATCGGACCGAAGGCGGCGTAGTTCTAGGTTGTCTAGGTCTAGAATTTCAAGTCTGGTGGCGTAAGATATTCTGCAACGAGTAGAGGAGTGGAGAACTCTTCTTGTGAAATATGTCTGGACTTTCTCAACAGTGTTAATATCAGATACGTAATGTGGGTTCCAGAGTGATGAGCTGTATTCCAGTATTGGTCTAGCAAATGTTTTGTATGCTCTAGTTATTAGTGTAATATTGCCAGAGAAAAAGCTACATAAGATTAAGTTAACAACTCTTAATGCCTTTTTGGCTATGTAGTTACAGTGGGCTCTAGCACTTAGATCATTAGAGATGAGTATTCCAAGATCCTTGACAGAGTTTGGATCATCAACAAGGTCTTGACTATTCAGCCTGTATTTATTTTCTGATTTTTTTTTGCCAATAAGTAAGACAGAACACGGGAACGCTTTCCTTGATTCAGAAGGTGGTTGGCGCTTGCCTTCTTCTGGCCTGTTGCTTTGACTTCCTAGTCTGGTCTCTGATCTTGGAATTTCGCGGTGAGTTCAAACAGGCCTGACCTGACTTAGCTTGTTGAGATCCGTCGAAATTGACAAAAATGATCCCACCTAGATTGAGCGATGTGCTCGGTTTTGGAATATATAGAGAGGTCTGATTTTTGGTGGAAGGACTTCAGATGTGGTTAGGGTCTCCATCATCGGAGTGGAGATGGCACTGCCTGCTTGGATTTTTCAGAGTTTTGAATCAGATGCACCCTTTTTTTTTAACGTATTGGAAGATGCTCTTTGAGAAGATGAAATCCAGGGATGGTAACTGCTCTTCTACTTATGAGTATAACCTTGTTGCTTGTATCTTTACGATTATATTGTTTTATTTAGTTTTCTAGCATGATTTTGACTGCTTATTTAGTATCCTATGACTATCACTAAGTCTTGTATCTTATGATTCTGGGATGAATGTATTTTTTATGAGAGCTTATGCACAAGGAAGACAAATTCCTTGTGTGCCCAATCACACTTGGCCAATAAAGAATTCTATTCCATGAATTCTTTCCTAGACCTCTGAGATGCTAGAAGGAGCCCTGAGATGTTATGAAGACCTGGAGTTCCAGCAACTAGAGCGCGAAAGCCACCTAGAAGAGGAGAAAGAAGCTGTTTGTCGTGCTCTGACTGAAGAGATCACCCAGTTGCAGAATAGCATTAACCAAAGGAAGGTGAGAAGTGGTCAGCTTAATCCCCTGTGATCCAGTTCTAGTCTCAATTTTCTCCCCTCGGTTTCCAGTCCACGATTGTCCCATAAAATCCTCCTCCATCTGGTTGGACCCAGTGGTGGGATTCAAATTTTTTTACTACCGGTTCTGTGGGCATGGCTTGGTGGACATGGCAGGGGAAGAATACTGCCAAATCCCCATTCCCTCCCCACCCCACTAACCTGCTTTCCAGCTCCATTCTCCTGTGCAGAGCAACCAAAGAAGACCCAGCCAATCAGCTGGGACTCAGGAGGCAGAGAATAGATGGGGGCGGGGCCAGTCAGAGGTCGCATTGGCCAGTTCTCCAAACTACTCAAAATTTCCTCTACCGGTTCTCCAGAACTATTCAGAACCTGCTGAATACCACCTCTGGTTGGACCTCAGTACAGAAGTGGAATTCAGCAGGTTCTGACCAGTTCTGGAGAACCGATAGTGGAAACATTGAGTAGCAAATACCGCCTCTGCCTGGAGATTTTACAGTATCCTTCCCCTGCCCCGCCCACCAAGCCACACCCACAGGACCAGTAGTAAAAATGTTTGAATCCCACCACTGCCTCAGTACCAATGATGCTGAGCCAGCATCGTCAAAGGAAACGCCGTTTAGTATTTATGGAAATTGGTTGAATATATTTGGAGGGAACCGAGTAGATAAGGCCCAAATGATCGGAAGGGCAGAAATATAGATGTTGTTGGATCCAATCTGGGTCGTTACCAACATCAACGACTTAATAGCCAGCCTTCAACACTCCAATCAGCATCTAAAAAGCCACACACAATGGGCACAATACCACACATAGAACAGCCCAAACCAGAGAGAAGTTCCCTGAAGATGGACTCCACCAAGAGTCCGAAAGAGAGAAGTTCTAGCTAGGGAGAAGTTCCCTGAAGATGGACTCTATGAAGAGTCCAAAAGAGAGAAGTTCTAGCTAGGGAGAAGTTCCCTGAAGATGGACTCTATGAAGAGTCCAAAAGAGAGAAGTTCTAGCTAAGGAGAAGTTCCCTGAAGATGGACTCCACCAAGAGTCCGAAAGAGAGAAGTTCTAGCTAGAGAGAAGTTCCCTGAAGATGGACTCCACCAAGAGTCCAAAAGAGAGAAGTTCTAGCTAGAGAGAAGTTCCCTGAAGATGGACTCCATGAAGAGTCCAAAAGAGAGAAGTTCTAGCTAGGGAGAAGTTCCCTGAAGATGGACTCCACCAAGAGTCCAAAAGAGAGAAGTTCTAGCTAGAGAGAAGTTCCTGAAGATGGACTCCATGAAGAGTCCAAAGAGAGAAGTTCTAGCTAGAGAGAAGTTCCTGAAGATGGACTCCACCAAGAGTCCTAAAAGAGAGAAGTTCTAGCTAGGGAGAATTCCCTGAAGATGGACTCCACCAAGAGTCCAAAAGAAAGAAGTTCTAACTAGGGAGAAGTTCCCTGAAGATGGGCTCTAGCATGAGTCCAAAAGCTCAGAAGACAAAACCTTTGGTCCTGGTGACCAACCCAGATTGGATCCTGAAACATTATCCTGGGACACGTATATTCAGCTTCATTTGTGATAGACGTTATTGATAAACGAACATCCCAGATTGTGCACCAAAATAATAGCAAATAATTCCGGAAATGTTTTATTTTAACTTCAAACTTAGATCTGGTTGAACGGTAACTTGGTCATTAGAGAAACCTGGCTCTAAACTAAGCAACAAGATAATTAGTGGGTTCAAGTCTTAAATTCTTGCCAGTTTGCTTTGAAAGAGATTCTGGAATTTTGTAGTATTCAAAAAGAAAGACATTTGAAAACAATGGATTTTCTTTTATCTTATAAGAATCTTAAGCTGTTGGCGAAATTGCTTTTGCCTTGAGATCCTTTGGTTTTTGTAGTGTACTGTAACTGTGTTTTTTTAGACAATACACACTTAACCACAAAGACCCTGTAAAAAGTAGACGAATCACCCGCAAAACATTTTGCAATGGGTTGGCGATTCCACAGTTGTATTTCTTTTCTTCTTCTTCTTTCTTTCTTTTTTAACGGCACCTGTCACTTTTGAACAGGCGCTGTCTGCAGGGAGAATTACTATCTCTCTTGAAATCCTAGATTTTTTAATTCACCAAGTTTCTCTCCACCCATGCAGAAGAGAGTCCAGAAGTTGGAAGGCCAAGCCCTTTTAACACAAGAACAAATGATGGGTGTGTGCCAGAGATTTGCACAAGAAGAGGGAGAGGCTGTCAGCCATCTCAATGCGGTACGGAATCCCTTTTCCTCTGCCAAGAAGCTTTGAGTATCCCCGTTTCCATGCTCAGTTTTTTTTTTGCTTTGTTTTTTGCCTACCCCACTTTCCCACGCTTTCAACATTTGCCAGTTCTTGAAACCCTCAACCAAGTACTTTCTTCTCCTTCTAATCTGTGGGGAGATCGCAAGGGGGATGTTTCCCTGGGTTCCTGGATGTGGTTTGTTTGGGGAGAAATGTCCCTCTTGAGCTGTGGATTAGATTTGTACGCTTTGTAGGCTTCTTGGAAGATCAAATTAGAATTCGAGATCAGACAGCGCTAGTGACTTTAGAAGCTGCCAGCTCAGCTTTCCTGGCTTTGAGCAGGACAAATGTTTTAGAAGAACGTTTTGATTCTTCCAAATGTTGGCTGGTCTAGTCATGGATCCAAGAGCTGAAGGAATGGACCACTCTTGGTTTTTCCCCAACTGGACATCTGAAATACAGATAGTCCTTGACTTACAGCCATTCTCATGTAGCCACTGTTCAAAGTCACAGTAGCACTGGGAAAACACAACTACAACTATAAGTAGTCCTTGATTTACAACAATGGTGGGATTCAAAAAAAATTACTACTAGTTCTGTGGGCGTGGCTTGGTAGGGGTGGCTGGGGAAGGTTACTGCAAAATCCCCATTCCCTCCCCAACCCACTAACCTGCTTTCCAGCTCCGTTCTCCTATGCAGGGCAACCAAAGAAGATCCAGCCGATCAGCTGGGACTCAATGGGAGGCAGAGAAGAGATGGGGGTGGGGCCAGTCAGAGGTGATATTTGCCAGTTCTCCGAACCACCCAAAATTTCCACTACCGGTTCTCCAGAACTGGCCAGAACCTGCTGAATGCCACCTCTGATTTACAATCACAATTGAGCCCAAAATTTCTGTAGTTAAGTGAGACATTTGTTAAGTGAGTTTTGCCCTTTCTTGCCCCAGTTATTAAGTGAATCACTGCAGTTGATTCAAAGCTTGACATTGATAAGTTAGTGACCTTGTTGTTAAGTGAATCTTTGCTTGTCAGAAGATCGCAAAAGGGGATCTCTTGACCCTAGGACACAGCAACCGTATAAATACGAACCAGTTGCCAAGCATCTGAATTTTGATCCCATGACCATCGACATAGTGCAATGGTCATAAGCGTAAAACCCTCATCAGTCACTTTTTTCAGTGCCATTGTAACTCTGAACAGACACTAAATGAAGTGTTGTAAGTCAAGGACTACCTATTGCGCTTACAACAGTCACAGCATCCACACTGACAAAATGTGAACAAAATGTGGGTGTTTGGCAACCAGAAATTCTGGCCCCAGTTGTGGTTTTAAGTCGAGCACTTATACATTCCATGAACGAAGGGAACAAGCATGGAGACAGTGGGATATTTTCAGCTGAAGTTAATGAAAATGAATCCTACATGAACAGAATCTGCAGGTGCAGGATTATGTCTGAAACTCTTTGGTTGCAGCACGCTCTGGCTATGCAGATATTCCTTACTACTGTAAGTCTCAGGTGTTTTCAACATAAGAAATAAAATTACTATTAAGACACCCAACCTGGAACTTCCGATCTCTCCAAAGACTGTCTATTTCACTTTGTGAAATCCTAGAATTTTAGTTCACCGAGTTTCCCTCTGCCCATTCAGAGGACTCTGCAGAAGCTGGAAACTTCTAATGCAGGGGTGTCCAACCTTGGCAACTTTAAGCTTTGCTGGCTGAGGAATTCTGGGAGTTGAAGTCCACAAGTCTTAAAGTTGCCAAGGTTGGACACCCCTGTTCTAATGTATTGAAGCCAGCGTGGATATTTTTTAAAAAATAATAAAGAAAATTGGATTTTTTAAAATTTAAATCAGATTTTTAAAAAAAATTTAAATCAGATTTTTTAAAAATGTTGATCAAATTTATTTTAATAAAATGCTTTTGGAGTAAAAATCTATAATTTTCTATTTAAGATACATTAATCCTTTAGTTTATTCCGCATGAAAGGGAGCTTAATTCTGTAGCATATGAGGCTCTATATTCTGCAATATTGGGACTGTCGGTGAGTCAACAGTGAGTCAGAGGAGTAGCTGCTGTGGGACAGAGGTGACAGTTGCTCTTTAAAAATTATGATTTAAATCAAGTGAATTTAAATCAAGCCTTTTTTACTAGTGATTTAAATCGTGATTTAAATCGACGTGATTTAAATCAAATCCACCCTTGCTTTATTTTAATTTTTTGTACCTAGAGTGTAGGAGAATTTGAGTTTTGGGATGGAATTTTATCCTCCGTAGTCTAAGTTGGTGTTTTTCAAACTTGGCAACCTGGAGGTGTGTGGACTTCAACTCCCAGAATTCCCCAGCCAGCTGAGAACTGGGAGTTGAAAGTCCACACACCCACTGGAATTCTGGGAGTTGAAGTCCACACATCTCCCTACTTTCAAGTTGCCAAGTTTGAAAAAAACTGGTCCAAGTCCTGACATTAGGAGGCAGCACAGCGTAGCTGATAGAGCAGGCTGAGATGTGCTTCAACAGAAACTTCTCCAAACATTGTGAAATAACTTCCCTCTCTCGAAGAATGACTGACTCCTTGCTTGTCTGCATTTAGGAGAAAAGCCGCCTCATGGATAGGAGCCAGGAGTATTCAGCGAATGGGGAGGACCTGTCAGAAAATAAGGAGGGTGTGACCCAGGTAAGCCTCTCTAGGACTTGGCAATGCTTTTCTATCTCCCTGTTCCTTTTTTTTTTTTTAAGTTTGTAGCTTTTTTTTAACTTGAACATATCATCTTCCATTAAACAGTGCATCATCTGGGTACAAATGTTTCTGTGCTATTACAATCAGAATTTACAATATTCATTATATTGATAATAATTCTCTAATCTTACAATATTAATAATCAGCATTATAACTCTATTCATTTCTCCCTCTTAACATACCTTCTAATGAAAATATATAATATTATATTAAGTATGGTAATCTCACCGCTTTCCACATTTTGTGCAAATACAATTCTAGCTGCAGTTAATACGTGTATGTTATATATACATACTATCTCCCTGTTCTTGAGGGCATCCAAGGTTGCATTCCAGATTCAGAAGGACATTGTAGACTCTGCCCATTAGGGCATGTCTGGATGAAAAAAAATAATACCCCGTTCCCTTTTTTCATGGTTTTAATGAATCAAAGCAAGTAGAAATTTTAACAGGCACAACTTTTGTGGGGGGCATTGAAACACTGAAGTTGGAGAAAGCTCAGTCAAGTGACTTCACTGTAGATGAGTTTTATTTTTTAATAATAATAATAACAGGGAGTGGGGGAAAGGAGTGCATTCCTGAAATGCTTCAGATAATTGCTAGGCATCCCGAAGCTGTTGGCGCGCAAGATTATTACTGGAGAGCGTGATTGATGACTCTTGGCTATGGATGTGTCCCATTGGAGAATATACATCCAGGAGGTTGGGGGAAAGACTAGGGTCAAGGGGGAAATGAATGATGTGCCTTAGTGTCGGCTGCACCCAGGCAATGCCGGCATTGTTCACTCCTAATAAATCTTTTTTGTTTACTCTGAGAGATGCGGCTAGAAACTTATGATTTGAACGGGGGTGGATTTGTCAGATCCCTGACAGCGGAGGGGCGGCAATCTGCTGTGCTGCCGAATTAGCTGAGCTGAAAAACACAGAAATATACGACAGAATAGTCTGTTCTGGTATTGTAATTGGAAGAAAAAAAGGGGGTGGGATTTTGCAATGTTGAGAAGTGGGTTAAAGCAGCAACATTCCTGGCTATCGACATTTCTTCCCCCTTTGATCCTTTTCTCCCAACCTTACTACTAGGAAAGTAGTAGAATTGGTTTGCATGGATGTCAAAAAGCCACGAAGCTCGCGAGGGGTTTTAGCTGAGCTGCTTCACAGGTTGTGGGAAGAGCATGTGAAGATGTAGAAGAGGCAGTCAGGTCCTATGAAAGGGGAAAACCCTGCTAGGATAGGCCTGAATTTTTATACCTGGACTAGTAAAAACCCAATGTTCTCATAGCATACACTTTCTAAGTTTATGACCCGGTGCCAATACAAGAACTGGAATCCCACAATAGGAGGAATCCAGCCGCCTTTTTAGCCTCGATTAACACAGTTAAGCAAATTCAGTCTTTAAGTCCCTTCTCATGCTCGTTTGGCTCTAGACCCGAGAATGGGGATGGCGGGGACTTCCAGATGTCCCAGGGTTGAAGTTCAGCAACATCTGAAGGGCTTTCTTGGATTTGGCATTTCATACTTGGAAAACCCGAGGTCTCCAAACTTGGCAACTTTAAGACTTGTGGACTTCAACTCCCAGAATTCTCCAGAATTCTCCAGCCAGCTAGTTGAAGTCCACAAGTCTTAAAGTTGCCAAGTTTGGGGCCCCCTGTTCTATACCCACCCTTCTTCCAAGCAGTGATGCTCACATTGATAAGTGTCTGTTTCCTTGCAGCTGACTTTTACCCAAAAAACGGATCGGAAGGTCATTGTCTTGGGCTCCGACCAGTCGGATTCGTCCTCCTGTGTCTTTTCCGTCTGCAGTTCTGTCAAGGTATGTCCTTGCCTCTTTGGCTTGGGTTAATTTTCAGTGCTGTCCTTTCACATGTGCTGAAATTTTTCCAGAAAATTAAGATTTGTATTGTGTGTGGTATTTTTTTTTCTCCCATTATATCTGTTGCTTTTGAGAGAAAGTGCCTAATCAACATTTATTGATCCGTTTTATTGCGGATTTCTATGTTGGTTTTTCCCAAAGGTGTTTTTTTCAAGAGACAATTGGACCAAAAAGTCCAGTTGCCTCTTGAAAAAGCACCTTTGGAACAACCATGATCTGGAAGACTGAGAATCTGCATAGACATATGTTGGCTTTTCCTCTCAAAAAAGCTTCCATAAGCTGCAATACAGCTAGTCCTCAACTTACAACCACAATTGAATCCCAAATGAATGAGACACTTGTTTTGCCCCCTTTTACGACCTTTCTTGCCACAGTTGTTAAGTGAATCACCGTAGTTGTTAAGTTAGCAACATGGTTGTTAAGTGAGTTTGGCTTCCCTATTGTCAGAAAGTTGCAAAAGTTGATCACGTGACCCTGGACACTGCAACCGTCATAAATATGAGTCAGTTGCCAAATGGCTGAATTTTGTTCACATGACCATGGGGATGCTGCAACGGTTTGAAAGTGTGAAAAGCGCCCGTAAGTCGCTTTTTTTCAGTGCCGTTGTAACTTCAAACAGTCACTAAATGAACTATTGTAAGCCAAGGACTACCTGTATTACAAAACTTATGGTTAAAGAATTTATATCAAAAGTAGCTGTGTCAGTGTCAACTCATAAAACGTTTTGTATACACTTTTTATAGTTGACAACAGAAAGAAGGGGGGGGAGTTTCAAAGAGCAGGCAACAGTGTGGAATCGAAAGTACATTCCATTCAAATTTTCTTCAAAGACTGATTAGATGGCTGAAGCTTCTGCCACGAAAAAAATCTAACTGGAGAGCATGATTGATGACTCGTGGCTATGGACGTTTTTCATTGGATGATACACCCAAAGGGGTGGGGGGTAAAGCAGGATCAAGGGTGACAGTGAATTATATATCTCAGAGTTGGCTACAGCCAGGTTAGTGCCGGACGTAGAATGGTACCTTCGAATAAATCCTCTTTAGTTTTGGGAGCGTGGCTCGAGGCTCATGATTTAATTGGAGTAACTGCCGGAGCCCTGACAGACAGAGTCTTTTTGGTGCCTGTGAGTAATGGGACCAATTCAGGGGTGGGATGCTACTGGTTTGGCCCGGTTCTATAGAACTGATAGCTCCGAAGAGCAGCTGGCACCAAATCGGTTCGCTGCAATGACCATTTGGTCGTCTGTTTGGCCCACCTGCCCACTTGAGCTTTAGGCTGTCTTTTATCCTATGCTTTTACCTCCTCGGCTGCTTTGCGTGGCACTGCTGAGTGCCGCTCGTCAGCTGATGAATGCTTGCCGGAGCTGGTAGCGTGCATGCGTGCTCTCCCTGAACCAGTTGTTATGCTGGTAGGGTCCCACCCCTGGACCAATTATCCTGTACCCAAGGAAATACAGTAAACATACGACAACAGTATTCTTTCCTTTTACTTTTTAACAATCTTGATCTTTGTTAAAGGTAAAAGAATATAAGGTTGGCTTATTTGACCAAGGTTAAAATAGATTTGTTGTTATCCCTGGTAACTTTTAATGGATGTTTGCTATTCAGGAAATTTAAAAAAAGATAAAATAAAAAGAAACATATATATTATGGCAATATTTGAACAATACTTAAGCTTTTGGAAAAGCTTGAATTGACCCTAGATTACCAACATTTGCTGGGAATATTTCAAAAGGGAATATTTGCAATATCTAATAATAGAATATAAAGAAGAATTTTGAATTTTGAGGTTTCCATTCCAGCTGCTGGCTTCTGCTACCAAAAACAATGGAAACCATCCTTACATTGATTTGGGTTACCATTAAAAATAATGTTTAAGGGATGTGAATGTTCTTCCATGAACTTTCTGCCTCTGTCCTCCCCAAATGTTTAAAAACAATTACTGTAAACAGCTGAAAAAATAACATGTAAACTTAGCGCAACGATCTTAAAAATGATTAATGATCTTAAAAATGATTACTGCTCCCAGACCAAAGATGCTAAACAGGAAGAATAGGCTTAACAGAGAAATCCCCAAAAGTTTTAGCATGACTTAATACTAAAGTTGCATTGCTTAACTCTGCATAAGGAAAAAGGGGTCTTAAAGGAACAGAGTAATAGTTTCTATAGAATAGTGTTTCTTAACCTTGGCCACTTTAAGATATATGGACTTCAACTCCCAGAATTCCCCAGCCAGCAACCCAGTATAGCATTGCAACTGTTCATAATTAGCTGATCTGGGTGAAGTAGATGTGTGATCCAAGCTAGCATTTTGAAGCAGATCAGGATTCTGTTTCCATGAGAGGCATCCAGAATTCAATTAATCAGCGAGTTCAGGAACAGATTAAGACAAGATCAAAGACCCACAAAAGATGGAGAAACAAATTGCATCCTGGGAAGGCCTGGTTACTCATCCAAACTGCTGCTAAAGGAGACTCCCTTTATATTCTGTGCTTCCCCTTCTCAGGGTTCGATTGGACTGCAACGGACCGCCAGTCTACCTCGCAGGAGCAGGGATCGCGTCCCACCCCGCCCTCCTCAACGTCCCATTTCAATGCATGGTATGGGTTCAGCACGTGGACTGGGGTGGGTGGACCATGTGGGAGCTACTGCCACTACCATTCCTGGAACACTTCCTCTATGCTGACCACTGATGACCACCAAAATGAAAAATACGACAATTTTTTTTTTACAAAGAAGGGTGGTTGAAAACTCACAGAGTAGCCAAGTTTCTCAAGATGTCTTTAGTTTTTAACGCAAGGATTTTTTCAGTTGTTAAATTTGATTTTTTTTTAAAGTCAGGAATTCCAAGGGGGAGGGAAGGAGGAAGGGAAGGGGAGAGAGAGAAAGAAAGAAAGAAAATAAATAAAAAGAAATGAAAAAAGAAAGAAAGGAAAGAAAAAGAAAGAAAGGAAAGAAAAAGAAAGAAATAGAATAGAATAGAATTCTTTATTAGCCAAGCGTGATTGGGCACCCAAGGAATTTGTCTTGGTTCAAATGTTCTCAGTGTATATAAAAGAAAAGAAAGAGAAAGAAAGAAAGGAAAGAGAGAAAGAGAAAGAAAGGAAAGAGAAAGAAAGAAAGAAAGAAAGAAAGAAAGAAAGAAAGAAAGAAAGAAAGAAAGAAAGAAAGAAAGAAAGAAAGAAAGAAAGAAAGAAAGAAAGAAAGAAAGAAGAAAGAAAAAGACTAGGAAAAGAAGGATGCGTTATGTTATTGGTTCCATACAAGCATCGGATGTTAAGAGAGATGCCACAAAATTCTTTGTAGTGTTGAATATTCTTCCTTCACTGATTGTCAATATTGAATGAGAGTTTTGGCAGGCAAATGTGTTTGACTACTCAAATACAAACCTAACAAGGTCAGGAGGACAGTCATGAAATCATAAGCTTAAAGTAGCAACTGGACCAAAATGAAGTTGATTTTAAGATGCCTTCTGAGGGTGCTGATGCTCTCTTGACTTATGTCTTCCAGGTGCTCTGGATCCCAGTCTTCTGGTGGCTCAACTCTCCAGTGGAAGCAAGGGCCATTATCTGGGAAGTCCAAACCTTCAATTCTCACGTTACAACAAACCCCTTTACCAGCTGCTGGGTGGCCAGGCAACTACCAGGCAGGTGGGAACAACCCCTCAAGGAGCTTACAGGTGAGCACATGATCCCATTCTCATCCCATGGATGTCTTCCTTCTTTAATTTCAGCCTACTTACACCAAAGACCTGGTTCAGTTCGTCCTTTGCAGCCTTCTCCAGTCAAACTAAACTGGCTCTCCCCAAAGGTCAATCTATCCACAGCTTCCAAGGAATCCATGTTCCTTGGAAGGAATCCATGCGGCTGTGTATGTTGAGATAAGCTCAGGATGTCAGACTGATAAGACTAGAGCAGCAAGCCCTATTGGAAAAAAGAAACATTGCCTTTCCTCTCACCCCTCACCCCAAATGCTATTTGTTCAACTTTTAACTAGCTCGCTTTAGTTCTAGTCTAGGACTAGAGGTATTTAGGCAGAATCCAGATCATCAACTCTGTAGGGATGTCAATGAAGATTCTCCATCATCCAGGCTGAAATGGCTGGAAGTTGAGCCACGACAGCTCGACTTATTTTTCTTGCTGGTTTGAGATGTTTTGCTGGCCATCCAAGCAGCTGGTACAGGAAACCCTAGAATTTTAGGATTTGGCACATTCCAATGACTCTCTGCCTACTCAGATTCCTCTAACCAACTTGTTCAGTCTGAAGAAGCTGCTTGGATGGCCAGCAAAGCATCTCAAACCAACAAGAAGGTAAGTCCAGTTGTCGTGACTCAACTTTCAGACAGTTCTCAGGGATGCTGCAGGTGCATAATTCTTCCACCGAGTGACCTGATGGATTAAATTCCCAAGATCACTTCCTATCTTAAAATGATATGGTTTGATGAATCAAAGACTATAAGTGGGCCTGTTTCCTTTCCATATGGCATAGACGTACATGTGGATTGATTGGCATTCACTGGGTATTTCTCCCAACAGCCTTGAAAACTGTGTCACCAAACTGGCAGAGATGGAACGCCGGGTGCGGGAAGCCATGGCTGAACGAGAACGATTGCTGCAAGAAAGGGTAAGAGGTTGAAAGGAGCAGACTCAGCTCCTGGACCATAGTCGAGTTTTTGTCATACATTCATCCATCTATCTATGGCAGTGGTGGCTAAACTTTTTAGGCTCCTGTGCCCAAAATTGTGTGCAAGCTTGCATGTGCGCACTCACATGCCAGCACCCAGAAGGCAATGCATGTGACCCCCATGCCCCCTGCGCATACATGTGCAATACCCCCCCCTGCTGCTCCCCCCACTGCCCCCTGACCTGCACTGTGCCTCACAGCTGATTTTCGGCCGGTTTGATGCCTTTTTCGGCCTCCCAGAGGCTTGAAAAAAGCCTCTGCAGGCTTTGCAGGATGAATAATAGGCCCGTTTCGTTACTTCCGGTATTACAGCCTCTGGGAGGCTGAAAAAGGCCTCAAACCAGCCGAAAATCAGCTGTGAGGTGCATGCATGTGCAGTGAGGTAAGTTTGCCTGTGGCTCGCATGCCGGCACAAATGGCTCTGCGTGCCACCTGTGGCACATGTGCCATAGGTTCGCCATTACCGATCTATGGAGATTCTCAATCATTCAGGTCAAAACCAAGAAAGTCTAATTGCCTTTGAAAAGCACCTTTCGGCCACCCATCCATCCATCCATCCATGAAGATTCTCAATCATCCAGGTCAAAACCAAGAAAGTCTAATTGCCTTTGAAAAGCATCTTTTAGACATTCATTCATTCATTCATTCATTCATTCATTCATCCATCCATCCATCCATCCATCCATCCATCCATCCATCCATCCATGAAGATTCTCAATCATCCAGGTCAAAACCAAGAAAGTCTAATTGCCTTTGAAAAGCACCTTTCAGACATTCAATTCAATTCATTCATTCATTCATTCATTCATTCATTCAATTAATCAATCACTCAATCAATCAATTTCTATAGCTGTCCATCTCAATCCATGACTCCAGGCAATTTACAATCCAGACAATGCATTACAATTAAAAACACTAAAAACATCCGGATTAAATAAATATACATAGGATCAAGATACTTGACCGGTTAGCAATACAGGCAAGAAACGGGGCTCTTAACTGAGCCTCGGTGGTGCAGTGGTTAGAGTGCAGTACTGCAAGGTACTTCTGCTGACTGCTGGCTGCCTGCAATTTGGCAGTTCAAATCCCACCTGGCTCAAGGTTGACTCAGCCTTCCATCCTTCTGAGGTGGGTCAAATGCGGACCCAAATTTTGGAGGGCAATAGGCTGACTCTGTAAACCGCTTAGAGAGGGCTGTAAAGCACTATAAAGTGGTGTATAAGTCTAAGTGCTATTGCTATTGCTATAAACACATTTAGCACCCCAAGCATGAGAACGTAGCCAGTTTTTTAGGGCCTTAGGAGAGGCTAACGGGGTTAGGATCATTCTAATCGCCCCAAAGTTTCAAATGGGGAATAAACACATCAAAGCCTTCCTGACTCACTCCTGTAACTTTTGCTCTAAACCGGAGTAACCCGGCTTCTCATCTGCTTCTCACATGTTTTTGAGAATGAGGAAGTTGCAAATTTCACCCTGTCGGCTTTTTTGAAGGCTCTTCCTGCATGCTGGGTAAAAATATCCCAGAGTTGGTCTAGGAGGAAGAGAAAGTCCTTGTGGTCTTTCTTGTGTATGCTTGGTTTTTTGTTTTTTTTTTGAGGGGTGAGGGGTGATATGTCTGCAGTAGCTGGGATGGTACTGCCTGTCCCCTGTTCTTACCACACGCAAACCGCCTTCAACCGTCTTTCCTTTCAGGAAGCGAAGAAAGTAGCGGAAGAAGTGAAGCGCATTGAGTTGTCCTCGTCGAACATGGTAAGGAGATCGGCGTCTTTCTCTAGAAGAACCCAAGAGTACAATAGGCTTTGCCGATCATTTGGTCAGCCTTCGGGAGATCGGAGTTTGAGCTGATTTGGAAAGGGAAACCTTTAGGAAATGCCCAGGTTTTGCACTGGGAGGATTTCCTTAGCAGGCTAGGCTAGGTTAAAATGAGGTTGGGAAGTTTGTCTGGTTAGAGAGGAATCCCAGACATTGTCTTGGCGTGCTGGGTGAATCAGGTTGGGCTGTAATGTCGTTATTTGTTCAGGCCTAGCATGCTGGTGAGCGTGTCCTCCAGATTTCATTTTCATCTCAGTGTTTTCATTAGAGGTGATTGTTCATCCTCATATTCCCACCTTGCATCTGAAGGACGTTGATTTAATGATCTAAAACAGGGGCGGCCAACTTTAAGACCTGTGGACCTCAACTCCCAGAATTCCCCAGCCAGCCATGGCTGGCTGGGGGATTCTGGGAGTTGAGGTCCACAGGTCTTAAAGTTGCCAAGGTTAGAGACCCCTGATCTAAAATTGTGAAGATACAGGTTAGAAGAAGTTAGAAAGCTTAGAAGCTTATTCTCTGGTCTCCTGCTAAGATATACTGTGAGGACCATGGAAGACTCATCTTTAGAACACTTGCTTAGGTTACAGGAAGGGAACTATCTGTTCCGATGTGGCACTGATTAGATTAACACGGTTGGAAGGGACCTGGTAGGTCATCTAGTCCAACCCCTCCCGTCCAAACAGGAGACCCTACCCCATTTCTGACAAAGGGCAGGCCTCCAGTGATGATGAAGCTCCCACAACTTCCAAAGGCAACTTCTGTTTCATGGGTTGATTGTTCTCACCGTCAGAAATTTCTCTTTATTTCTAGTTTGAATCTCTCCTTCATCAGTTCCCATCCATAATTTCTTCTCTGGCCTTCAGGTGCTTTGAAAAATAGCTTGGCTCACCCTCACCCACCCCTCCTCTCTGGGGCAGCCCCTCAAATATTGGAACACCGCTATCCTGTCTTCCCTGGGCCTGTAGGAAGAATGCTGAGATTGCACAAAATCTCTTTCCTCCAAATGAGGAAAAACAAACCACAGCTCAGGCAGGGCTTCCTTGGGACCGACATTGGTCTGGTTTTAAGCCTTGCCTTCTCGTTGCCCTACAGATCCACAACCCCATGGAGATCCGGGAACCTAAGCCGGCTGCCTTTGACCTGCGGAAACATCTGGAGGCGTCGGGGCATAGCATCGAGACTTGCCAGCACGTGAGGGTGACTGGCAAATCTTGCAAAGGTTACCTAGTCAAAATGGGCGGGAGGATCAAGACTTGGAAGAAGCGTTGGTTCACTTTTGATCGCCAGAAGCGCGTCTTGGCGTATTACACAGGTGAGAGAGAGAGAGAGGGGGAGGCAGGGAGGGAGGGAGGAGGGAATCGAGACAGGTAGCTACTTCTTCACCAGGTTGTGCTCTCTGCTGCTGATAGAAGAAGATTCGGTTTTAGCATCAGTGCATTCCATTGGCATGCACTGCTTATCTAAGGGATCAGGAGAAAGGATGCATTAACATTTAGAATAACAAAAGAGTTGGAAAGGATCTTGGAGGTCCTCTAGTCCAACCACCTGCTCAGGCAGGAAACCCTACAGTTTAGAAAGGTACTCCTTTCTCTAAGGAGAAATTTCCTGACAGTGAGAATAATTAATCAGTGGAACATCTTGCCTCCAGAGGTTGTAAATGCTCCAACACTGGCAGTTTTTAAGAAGAGGTTGGGTATCCATTTGTCTGAAGTGGTGTAGGGTTTCCTGCCTAGGCGGGGAGGTTGACTAGAAGACCTCCAAGGTCCCTTCCAGCTTCTATTATATTCTGTTCTGTTCTATTCCATTCCATTTTCTAGTTTTGCATAATGTACCGAATCATAAAGTAAAAGATATACTTTGGATTTATACCAGATGCTAAGCCGCAGAAAGGCAAACATGCTATAAAACACCTAAAGATCGTGCGAATGTGGCTGGTAGGTCTTCAGTTGACCTGTTTAAACTTATTGGGTGAATATAGCCCCTGAATTGAAGGCAAGATTAGAGCAATGAATTCAGCCATTTCTCATTGAATCCATTGGGCCTTCATTTTCTGTCTTTTCCAACTTGCTAACATGGACCTGTGATTTTATTTTTAAATCCCCCTCCAGACAAAGAAGAGACCAAACTTAAGGGTGTGATCTATTTCCAGGCCATTGAAGAGGTTTATTGTGATCATCTCCGCAGTGCTTTCAAGGTACCAAGAGTAGAGATTTGCTGAAAGTCTCATTTTTAATCCACGCAGACCTGGGGGAGGGGCTGTGTGGGATCCAAACTGATTCAGGCCGTTAGCATTTTGGGCTGAGTGAGTGAGTGAGTGACCAAGCTTCCTTTCCCAGAATTGCTCCACAAAATTTGCTTTTGTTTTATTATTCTGTGGAAGCATCCAAAATGATTTCCCCCCAGAAATCTTGCAATAAATTCCCACAACCTTGGGCTGCATGCTTCAAATTTAAAAATTCTGCTCTCGTCTGATTTTAACAACTGCTTGCTTAGGCTGTGAATTTCAATTCTGTCTCTCTCGGTTGATGAATGGGATTATATATTATAGTATGAAGTTTTAGTGCATTGTTTCTCAAACTTGGGGACTTTAGGTCATGTGGACTTCGATCTCCAGAATTCCCCCAGTGGGCTGGGAAATTCTGGGAGTTGAAGTCCATATGTCTTAAAAGTTGTCCAGTTTGAGAAATTAGTGTATTTTCATGAACTAATGGCTTTATCTATGATGTTAGATTTTTATTAGTAGCTATTCTAGGCTGGTTTTATAAGAAAGAAGGATGTTATCAATATCATTTGCCAATCAATTAAATATTGCAGGAGTTCTTAAGCTTTCTATATTACTTATCACTCTAAAATGATAACTTAGCTATATTTGACACTGTTCTCTCGCCATTGATCATTTCACTGGACTTGAGCAAGAATGGGCATACCACTGCCCTTAAATACTCACATTTTAACCAATTCTGTGTCAGGTAAACCTTGCAACTTTACCAAATAAATTTCTTCACTAGAAATAAACAATAAAACCATCCAATTGAATCTCTCTTTTTTTTGGAATGGGAAAGGTCAGTTTGCTCTATTTTGCATAATTCCTAAAGTCCGAGACATTTTAATTTCCATCCCACATTCATTTTGCTTTGCTGCTTGTTCTTTCTAGCCAGAAGTTCACACCATCTTTATTTAATGCAGGCTTCTCCAGGCTGAGTTGGAACAACAATCCAACTTTGTGTGTGCAAGTCCCTTCCTTTCAAATATTTCAACTCCCCCACTTCCCCCACAAAGTCATAATCCTAAGCAAACAACATCTGATATAGTTTATGAGTATAACTATAAACCGAATAATGTCCGGGAATAGAGACGTGAAGTTTGAACTGACTTAGTCAAAACAGTGTCCTTTGCTGTTTTTGAGAATCATCTGACACGTAATAAATTTTATCCAGAACTATTTATTCAACAGAAGCTTTTTGCCCCTTAAATTTGACCTGGGAATTTTAATTGCAGAAGGCAGGAACCATGTGTCGTACTTTCCATAAGCAAATTGCCCTCTCTGCAAAGTTTCTCACCACCTCCAAATACTCTCATCATAATTCAAGTGACTGAATAATGAAACTGGTTCAAGATCAAATTGCCCTGAATTCCTTAGAAAAGTTGTCACGTTTTGCATACTTCTTTCCCTTCCCAAAACCAATTATCTTGGCTTTTTCACAGCCATCACTTGAGAAAACCCCTGAGACATATTTTAGAATAGAAATAGAAATAGGAATGGAATGGAATACAATAGAATAGCAGAATTGGAAGGGACCTTGGAGATCTTCTAGTCCAACCCCCTGCCTAGGCAGGAAGCCCCACACCACTTCAGACAAATTGTGATGACCCGTAGTCTCTCAAAATAACCCCAAACCCAAAACATATATTGAAGTCCGGTAAGGCCTTCAACTTAACTTCACTGTTTTATTGGGCATAGTTTAAAGTCACAAAAGTAAATAATGAGGCAAACAGAAAACCAAAACAAACCGCATTGATGAGAGTTCCGAAGCAAACCAAGATAACTAATCATAAACCCCAGGAAAATAACCGAGAAAAGTCCATGGGAAGAACGCTAGCAAAGATAAACCTCTTTCAAGGTGAACACTAAATTGACTCCTGCAAATTCTAACTGCGCAGTTGCAAACTTATATACATAGCTCCCACCTGCAAGCCATGAGGAGGATCATGGTAATCTCCTCTTGAGTAGACCTCGCTTTTCCCTGATCCTCTCCTCCCTGCGTGACCTAGGATGGATAGGGGATGGGCCTGGATCCTCCTCTGACTGCTCAGCCAGCCTCTGTCCTTCCCCAGCCTCCTCTACTACCTCTGGAGCCACACTCCCACTCCCTGTTGGCTGTTCCTCCTCTCCCTCAGAGTCAGTCTCCACCAGGGGCATGACACAAATGGTTATCCAACATCTTTTTAAAAACTCCCAGTGTTGGATCATTCACAACTTCTGGAGGCAAGTTGTTCCACTGATTAATTGTTCTAACTGTCAGGAAATGTCTCCTTAGTTCTAAGTTGCTTCTCTCCTTGATGAGTTTCCATCCATTGCTTCTTGTCCTGCCTTCAGGTGTTTTGGAGAATAGCTTGACTCCCTCTTCTTTGGGGCAGCCCCTGAGATATTGGAAGACTGCTCTCATGTCTCCCCTAGTCCTTCTTTTCATTAGACTAGACATACCCAGTTCCTGCAACTGTTCTTCATCTGTTTTAGCCTCCAGTCCCCTAATCATCTTTGTTGCTCTTCTCTGCACTCTTTCTAGAGTCTCAACTTCTTTTTTACATCGTGGCAACCAAAACTTGATGCAGTATTCTAAGTGTGGCCTTACCAAGGCATTATAAAGTGGTATTAACCCTTCCTGTGAAGTGTTTTTATACATTTAGCTTTTTGCCTTTTACAGCCCCGTTTTAATTACTGCCAGTTTTCAATTGCTAACAGTGCTGCGTTTGCTTCTGCCTTCTGTGATGGGCCTTTATCTTGACATTTTAATGCTGTAATGCTTTGCGGTCTTTTTCTAGTTTAGTTTATTTTTTTTATTTATTTCTAAGAGTTTTTCATGGGCTTGCTGCGAACTGCCTTGAGGCAGCTGTATGCAAACATACAAAAGAAACGAACAAACCAGTCTTTAAAATAATACAGTATTTATGTTTTTGCACAATGATCTTCACTCAACATGTGTTATAAACATCAGTTATAAATCTTACAATTGCATCGATACACCATATTCAATTAGCTATCCAAATCTTAATTAGGTTTTCTGTTGTTGCTTATGTGCATTGCTTATAGCAATGAGTCAGCACATTGAGTTAACTTGGGCTTCAGCATATGAACCCTGACATTATTTTGGTACAATGGTGAAGGCACCAGGCTAGAAACTAGGTGACAGTGAGTTCTAGTCTCACCTTAGGTATGAAAGCAGGCTGGGTGAGTTTGGGCCAATCACTAGGAGATGGTGAGTTCTAGTCCTGCCTTAAGCATGAAAGCCGGCTGGGTGAGTTTGGGACACTCACCAGGAGTCAGTGAGTTTTAGTCTTGCCTTAGTTATGAAAGCCAACTGGGGAATTTTGGACCAGTCACTCTCTCTCTCAGTCCACTACGTCAGGCTCGGGTAACAAATCAATTGGTCAATTTCTATGGAAACTAATGGACCAACACTTGATTGATGTAGGAGAAAAAGTGGAGCCTTCCCTTTGCAAAAACACTAGAAAGGAAAAAAAAAAGATGACTCTAATTCAGGTGTATGGGTCAATTCAGTACGAGGGTTAAGAGGTTCTGTGTGAATACAGCCCATTATTTTCATTCATCCATTCATTCCTCTTTTTGTTTTTGGCAGAGTCCCAACCCGAAACTGACTTTCTGTGTCAAAACCTACGACCGTCTCTTTTGCATGGTGGCCCCAAGTCCAGAGGCTATGAGGATCTGGATGGATGCCATTGTCACAGCAGCAGAGGAGAACACTCGATACTGACTAGGTTTTTCCTAGGAAATGGACTCTTAAAACTCTTCGGTTTAGCACTTCTTCCCAAGGTTTTACTGGGGTATCTCCTTCTAAGGGAAAACCGATCAACAAGACATCCAGTGGCTGAACTTGGATGCTTTAATGTTGGTTGGAGTCTTAACTACCATATAGGGCTTGTTCGGTACCCAGAGTTGCAGCTGTTGATGCTTGAAGATGATGGATAGGTTGGATGTTTCATGGACTAGCTCAGAAGACATTTCCGATCACACAAAGTCTGCTGGAGAAAACTTTGAAAAGGCCTTTTGGAAGACCAGGCTGTTGGTATGGATTTCAGCCCGTGGCATAAAAGATAGCAAACTTATTCCAGAGAATTCAGAACAATTTCTCTGGAAGATGCCCTTAACTCCAAAAAAAAAAAAAAAAATGACGCTTCTCTGGAAATCAGAGGAGATGTTTTTGCAAGGGCATAAGTCAGTTGGCAGATGGAAAACGTTCTTGAGATTTCTGTAGGACACTTTGAGCGGAAGTGCCTTTTTCCTTGATCAGAAGGGAGAACTTCTCCCCCTCCTCCCCAATGCTGTATAGATCTCTATATTTATTATGTGTTTGGGGTTCTTTTCTTTAAAAACCTGGGAACACTGTTGAAAGGGGAAGCCGTGTACAAAATCATGTATGGAATATTTATTGTATAAAATCCTTCCAGTGAAAACAGAACTCGGTTTATACCTGCCTAGAAGAGGGGTCTGGCGGACTTCAACTCCCAGAATTCCCCACCCAGCAAACCTGGGAGTTGAAGTCCTCCAGGCTTAAAGTGGCCAAGGTTGAAGATCTCTGGTCTAGAAGACAAGATTTTAAGGAGCGTGCATTGTTCTTGAGTGCTCATTTATACAAGGATAAAAATGGTTGCAGAGCCGTAACCAGGGGTGGCCTTCAAACATTGTAGCCAGGGGTTCTCTGCCTGGTTGCTGGGTGGGTGGGTGGGGCCATGGTGGGCGTGGCCTAGTCAGCCTCCTGCACTGGGGGGAGGCATTTTTGCCATCCCTGGGCTCTGGAGGCATTTTTGCCATCCCTGGGCTCTCGAGCCTCCAGAAGGGCGAAAACAGCTTCGCCGGGATCTGGAAGCTGGAAATGGCCCCAGTTCTGGCATTCCCAAAATTCCAGGAGGCCCGTTTTTCACCATTCCCGTATCTCCGTGCACACCCTGCACTTATCTGCATCCAAAACGGACTCCTGGGATAGGGTGGGGAGGGTGGGCGAGGCCAGCCAGGGGTGGGATTTGGGGGATCTCCAAACTGCACAGAATCTTAGCTAGGGGCTCTCCCAAACCCCTGCAAACCCCCAGCAGCCCATCCAGGGGTGGGATTCCATTTTTTAAACAATTGGTTCTGTGGGCGTGGCTTAGTTGGTGGGCATGGCTTGGTGGTCATGTGACTGGCTGGGCGTGGCCAACTCAACATCACTCACATCGAGGCACGCATCTCCTCGCCAGGGCCTCTCGTGACTGTGAGGATGCTGCAACAGTCGTAAGTGTGAAAAATGGTCATAAGTCACTTTTTTCAGTGCCATTGTAACTTTGAATGCTCACTCCATAAAAGCAAAGTACCATCAAAAGAGGAAAAAAAACTCCAGAGAAGTTCCTGAGACAGGAAGTCTAGTCCTGCCAACAAAGTAATAAGGGTTAATGGAGAGGCAGTTTCTGTAAGCAACATCAGAATGTTTCCTTCCTGCCTTCTTTACAGGATTAGGCCAGTAATTTCTTCTAACAACTGGTTCTCCGAACTGCTTAGAATGTTAACAACCGGTTCTAGCAAATAGGTGCGAACCTGTAGAATCCCATCCCTGAGCCCATCCCATAATTTCCAATGCTCCCTGTCAGCTTCCTGCAAGGAAAGTCACTGGGGAAACCAGCAGGAAGCCAAAAGTCACTCCTGTTCTCCCTGCTTTTTTTGCCTGTAATGTGATCATTCTATTTCTCTCTTTAGGTAAGGAAATACCTTTGAAATGATGAAGCAACTGATCACACGTTGTCTAGTTGTAATAGTAACAAGCCTGTAAACCTTCCCAGAGCCCAAAGTAGCACTAAAGTACTTTAATTAGTAGTACTTTAGTAACACAAAGAAGTAGTACTAAAAATGTAAACCACAACGTAACAGTTGAAAACATTCACATTAAAACGAAAGCAAACACAGAGCAAAGGCTGGTAGAATTGGGGGGGGGTGTTGTATTGTCCTTCTAAAGCTGACGGCTCCCTCCAGATACATACAGTCCTCATCGTATGACCACAAGTGAGCCCAACATTTTTGTTGCTAAGTGAAACAGTTAATACCTAGTGTGACCGTTCTTGGAAAAGTTGGATCAACGTTGAAGAGCCTTCTTTTGAACAGAGGAAAGTTGAGGAAGTTCATTGCAGAATCCTTTCAGACAGCTTCAGAGGAACTCTGATAGTAATCCGAGACAGAAATTGAGTTACCTAACCACCAGATTTGACAACAGTTGGTTAACTCTCTCTTTTGCAACATGCACTTAAGAGTCACCAGAAAGGGGGGGGAAAAAACGACAGATTTATTGCAGAACAAGGAAGCTTCTACCCATCCCAATAATTCCAGCACACATAACATCAGAAATCGCTTCTGCACGCCCAAGCTTCTCACCAGGTTCTTGCAGGAGCAATTTCCTATTTTCTAACAAGTATAAACAATAAATAGCACAGTTGAGTATAATCTTGCATCCATAAAATTGCAGGCCAAAAGCAGGGGTGTCCAGCCGTGTCATCTTTAAGACTAGCGGACTTCAACTCCCAGAATTCCCCATTCCCAGCCATGCTGGGAATGGGGAATTCTGGGAGTTGAAGTCCGCAAGTCTTAAAGTCGCCAAAGTTCGGTGCCCGTGTTCTTTTCAAAACAAGAAAAGCAGAACCAGAGGCTATCTTAGCTATCATTTTAAGATGGTTCCATGATGGCTTATGATTTGACTAAAATTAGAGATAAACCATGATAAGGTTCCTGATGAATAAGGGCCTGAAAGAAATCAACATTCAGATATGACTGACATGGATGCACAGATGTTATGTAACCAATGCAAAACAATTAAAGCAATTTCACAGCTCGTTATACCATAGCAATAACATTTAGACTTATATACCGCTTCACAGTGCTTTATACAGCCCTCTCTAAGAGGTGTACAGAGTCAGCCTCTTGCCCCCCCCAACAGTCTGGGTCCTCATTTGACCCACCTCAGAAGGATGGAACGCCAAATCAACCTTGAGCCTGATGAGATTTGAACTGCCAAATTGCAGGCAGCCGGCAGTTAGCAGAAGTAGCCTGCAGTACTGCACTCTAACCACTGCGCCACCTTGGCTCTTACGAGGGAAAAGGCTGCTTTCTGTCAGCCCTTTCCACCTACAAATATTTAAAAATTCAGCATGTCCAAAAGTATGGCTTGAGGATGGGACAACAATGGAAGTACACAAATTAAAATTTTCACTGCTCCTGGGGATGCTTCACATTTGAGTGGTTGAGTTCAGGGGTGGGATTCTACCTGGTCGGACCAGTTCTATAGAACCGGTTGTTACAATTCTTTGCAGTTCAGAGAACCGGCAAATCACGCCACTGGCTGGCCCGCCCCTCCTTTCCTCTCCCCCCCCACTCACTCTTTACCTGGCATGCATGCCATCAAACTTGCCTGCGTTTGGTATGTTTCTATTTTTCCTTTTTCCCCCCTCGACCATCAACTGTTCTGCTGTGCCAGGAGATTTAGATTAGCTAGAAAGCAGGAAATCATTGGATTTCTTGCTTTCTAGCTAATCTAAAAGCAGAGCTGAACCTTCCTTAGGATTGAAGCTTCTATTTTTCAGTACAGACTCAGGTAGCAGATTGCAGAATCATAGATCTAGGAGTGAATCTGTGATTCTGCAAGCAACTCAATCTGCCTGCCTGCTTTGCCTGATTTTGGGTAAAAGTTGCTCTTTTTTTTTATAAAAAAGGTCAATATTTACAAGCCACACCCAGCCAGTCACACGACCACCAAGCCATGCCTAGTCAGTAAGCCATGCCCACCCAGTCATATGACCACCAAGCCACACCCACAAATTAGGCCATGTCCACAGAACTGGTAGTTAAGAAATTTGAATCCTATCCCCGGTTGAGTTTTCACAGTGCAACTGAGAGATTTCTGAGGATATTGCCTGTTCATTCATAGAAATTGATCCTTTGTGGCTACTAGTGGATTTTGTACTTCGAGAGCTGCCCTCTTCCAGCAAGGTTCTCTTGAGTGCCCTGATGATATTATAGAGGGTCAACTTTTTGTGGTAGTCCATGCCCATGAAGAAGTAAAGGAATGGATTTGCACAACTGTTGAGGTAGGCCAAGAAGGCCGTAAAAAGAGTAACAAACGAGAAGGTTGGGCCACTCAATCCTGGCCATTTAAGGAGCTGGGTGATGTGATAGGGCAACCAACAGAGGAAGAAGGTCACCACCAGGGCCAATATGACCTTGAAGGACTTCTTTGAGGGGTGGGAGGTCTGACGTCTCCTGAGGACCACGATGATGATGCCGTAGCATAGCACGATGATGGTGAAGGGGACCAAGAACCCACATATCAGTCTCAACATGGAGATAGACACTTCTACTCCCAGTTCTTCTCCCTTTAGCATCACCAAGCATTTGGTTCGGTTGTTCTTCGTGTCCAGCTTCCGGTAAAGGTAGAAAGGAATGCTTGTGATGATGGCCATGACCCAAGCTCCGATGGCGGCGAGCCATGCCAAGCGGATGTTCCGGTGTTTTCTGGCCCATAATGGGTAAGCGATACAAGCAGCCCGGTCCATGCTGATTGCGGCTAAGAGAAATTCGCTGCAGAACATGTTGAGGTACTTGATGAAGCCGTTGGCTTTGCATGCAAAACTCCCGAAGATCCAACCTTCCTTCACCGCAACAAGAGGTGCTATACGGCTCACAGAGAAAAGAAAGTCAGCCACAGCTAGGTTGAAGAACCAGACGCAGCTGATGGTCTGTGAAACCTGGCGGGCGGTGATCCAGATCACAACTCCATTGCCGAGGGAACCCAGGAGAAAAATAACCGTGTAGAAGACGATCTTAAGGATGTCTCTGAACCTGTTTAGGTCAGAGTCAGTTTCCAAGGGGGGTGGCAAGGGTACATTGGGAAGCCACAAAGCAGTGGAACTAGCATTCATGATGACTAGCACCTAAAAAAATTAAGATGATCTTCTCTAATGAAAACAATCTGGAAAAGAGAGAATCAAAGAATTCATGTTATTTGATCCACCTGCTCTGGAAATCTTCAAAACTAGGAAGAATAACATGTTAAAGGTGCTAAAATACCATATTTTTTGGAGTATAAGACGCTCTGAAGTATAAGATGTGCCTAGTGTTCATGGAGGAAAACAAGAGAGAGAAAAAAAAATCTGCCTCTGCCTCCCAGCCATTTGCCTCCTTGCAGCAAACAGCAAACCGCCTGGTCAGCTTCAGCACAGCCTGATTTAGTACAAGCAGCTGATTGTCGGTTGGATTGGCCTCCTGATGATCAGCTGTTTCAGGCTGCAGGGATTGCCATCGTCTATTGCCGCCTCCGCGTGCCCCATTTTCAGCCTGTTCTGGGCAGTGGGGATCAAAACAGGTGGAAAATGGGGTGTGCGGAGGGTGAAAATGGGGCGCACGGAGGCAAAAAAAATGGGACGTGGAGGCCGAAAATGGGGCGTGAGGAGGCGGCAATAGGCGATGGCGATCCCTGCAGCCTGAAACAGCTGATCATCAGGAGGCCAATCCAACCGACAATCAGCTGCTTGTACTAAATCAGGCTGTGCTGAAGCGGACAAGGCAGTTTGCTGTTTGCAAGAGGCCGAAGGGTGGGGGCCTGGTGGGTGGGTGGGTGGGTGGGGCTTTGGCAATATTCACTGTATAAGACGCACAGACATTTCCACCCACTTTTAGGGCTGGAAAAAGTGCATCTTATACTCCAAAAAATACAGTAATTGTATTGAGTAGGTGAAACTTCTGTAATCCAATACCTTTTCTTTATCAACATTGCTAAAAGTTTGACATTAGTCTAGGCAAATTGGAAATGTTTTACCTTTACAGCCCTGGGTTTGTTCCAAAATTTTCCAAATTCTCTAGCTAAATTATCCTCTTTTTATCTGCCCTTGGATGCCTTAGGATTATCTGCTTTCCTGCCACCAACTTTGATAGACCCTAAAAAGCTTGTGAGTCATTGATTTACAACAGTTCGTTTAGTGACTGTTTAAAGTTACAACGGCACTGGGGAAAACATATCTTATGGCCATTTTTCACACTTACAACCATTGCAGCATTCCCCAGGATCACGTGATCAAAATTTGGATGCTTGGCAACTGATTCATATTTACGACGGTCGCAGGGTCCCAGGGTCACATGATCCCCTTTTGCGACCTTCTGATAAGCAAAGTCAACGGGGTAACTAGATTCACTTAACAACCAGGATATTAACTTAACAACTGGAGTGATTCACTTAACAGCTGTGGCAAGAAAGGACATACAATGGGGCAAAATTCGCCTAGCAAATGTTTCACTTAGCAACAGAAATGTTGGACTCAATTGTCATCGTAAGTCGAGGACTATCTGTAATATAAACATGCATGCATGCTCTTTTCTCCAAGATTTCCTGATGTGATGTTCCCAAACTGGCTGGATTTCAATTCCCATGGTCCATCACTAGAGGGTGGAATTCCAACTCATTTCTACCCCTTCTATGACGAGTCAACTTCAACCAATTCGTGTTGCATTTACTTGGAAACAAACCAATCTACTTTAATACATTTAGAAACATCTCAGTTTGTTTATGAACGGAAACAGTTTTAAATGGAAGATCATTTCTCATTCTTAGAAGCGTCCAAGTTGTCTTGGTCTTCTCTACCACAAATCACCCCTCCTCCTCTCCCCATATTAACTGGGGGGCAAATAACCAAACTTTGCTAAAAGTAGAAATGAAGAATGTGGTGTCACTCCTCTTTAAATCACTCAAAATACTTTTGCATTTTACACAGGGGGCACAAAAGGAGACGGCAATATTTTTGCTGATGGCGGAACTGGCTGCTTGGAATAACCACCAGTTCTTCTAAATCAAAGCTTTCAAATCCGAGATTGGGTGGTCATTAGGAATTCTGGAATAGGAAATTTCCTGTATATGGTTGGATTAAATGATCATTGAGCCCAACTAAAACATCCAGTGATATACATCAGAGGTGGGATTCAGCAGGTTCTGACCAGTTCTGGAGAACCGGTAGCGGAAATTTTGAGTAGTTCAGAGAACCGGCAAATACCACCTCTGACTGGCCCCGCCCCCATCTATTCTCTGCTGATTGGCTGGGTCTTCTTTAGTTGCCTTGCACAGGAGAACGGAGCTGGAAAGCAGGTTAGTGGGGTGAGGAGGGAATGGGGATTTTGCAGTATCCTTCCCCTGCCACGCCCACCAAGCCACGCTCACAGAACCGGTAGTGAAAATTTTGAATCCCACCACTGATGTATATGATTTTGGACATTTGTTCCTATACTTTCCCACCATTGGCCAATCATCCAGCCTTTGCTCTGATGCTTTGACCCATCAAAACTTTCTTTTAAAAAATAGTCTGGCCCAAGATATGGAGGGATGGAAAAATATTTTGATTTATCTAAGTTCCCCAACTTCTGCAGTTTCTCCAATTTCTCTGTTAACCAATTCTGCTGCTTCAAGTCCTTCTTGAATGGAAATGGCCCACAAGAAATCACAGGGATTTTGCTAATGGTGCTGATGTGGTACCATCAAGCTCCTTTTCACAAAATGCAGCAGAATCAGAATAGAGCTGGAAGGGACCTTGGAGGTCTTCTAGTCCAGCCACCTGCTCAAGTAGGAGATCGAAGTTATACCATTTCAGACAAGTGACTGTCCAGGTTCTTAGGAATAAGTATCCTAGGAATAATCAAGCTATGCTCAAATCCAAGACAAAACATGTCTAAGCTGGATGCAAGAATCCTAGAAACCACCAGAGATAAAACTAGAATGAGGTTTCTAGGGAGAATCCATCTCTTAAAGACTGTTTGACCGTCTAAAGCAGGGGTTCCCAACCTTTTCTATACCCTGCACCCCTAGAACGCTTCTGATATATTGTCGCACCCCTTACAAAAGTAAATAATTATATGCAAGTTTTTGCACCCCCTGGAATATCGTCTCGCCACCCCGGTTGGAAACCCCTGCTCTAAAGTATCCAGAAATGGATATCCAGACATGACATGGCTATTTTGGTGTTATAATAATCTGTTTTCCCAAAAATATGGCCTACCCTGAAAGTAAGTCCTAGGTTGATTTTTTTACATGCACCCAATATAAACCCTACCCCCAAAATAAGCCCTAATTAAGATCCCTCCCACTCCAGAGTGCACAGCTAAAAATTAAGCTAGGGTGAGGATGGGAGGATGGAGCAGCCCTACTACTAACCTTTTTGGACAGGTGTAGCCAGGCCTCACACACCCCGATACCTGCCTTGCCGGCCCATTTCTTCTGCAGCCACCAAGGCTGGCAAGGCTTTTCTGAAGGCCTCTATGGCTGATAAGAAAGCTCCGGATCGATCCAGAGCTCTGTTATCGGCTGCAGAGGCCTTCAGGAAAGCCTTGCAGGTCACAGAAGAAATTCCTGAAGGCCTCTGACAGTGAAAAGGAGGGGGGGCACACGCACAAGTGAGGTTAGTCAGTGGATGACATCCCCTGAAAATAAGACCTGGTGCCTTTTTTAGTGGCAAAAAATATATATAAGTCAGGGTCTTATTTTTGAGGAAATACGGTAAACCCAACCCCACAAGAAGATGCAGCATCCTAGGTCGGACTCCAGAAATACCTGTTTGAAGCCTCAGGAATCACGTCTCTTTTCTTTCGTTGAGCTTCTTCTTACGGGGGACTAGGAATTATTCAGTTGCAGTTCGTCTTCTCTGTGCTACTCTCCCTTGAATCAACAAAGTGGCTTTATAAGGAACATAAATAAAGGACAGTCCATGTGGTTGGTTTTTTTCTGAGAAGTTGCTGACATTCTGCAAAAGCCACCGAAATTTGCTGGCTTTCAGAAACTCTGCTTATCTTCTTGTGATATATTTCCAAAGATCGACTTGATTTAGCGAACACCGCAGCACGTTGTCCGTGGTAATTGTGTCACAGCCAACTGTCTAGTTGCATAAACCAGCAGGAGATTTCATAACTGTTTAGTTAGTAACATGGTTGTTAAGTGAATCTGGCTTCCCCATTGACTTTCTTTGTCAGAAGGTAGCAAAAGAGACACTGTAGCCATCATAAGTATGAATCTGTGGCCAAGCGCCTGCATTTCGATCCCACCACCGTGGGGAAGTTGCAATGGTCATAAGTGTGAAAAATGGTCATGTCCCCTTTTTTCAGTGTCATCGTAACTTCAAACGGTCCCTGAATGAACTGTTGCAAGTGGAAGACTATCTGAATAATTGGGGCAAGGGGTGTCTTTTAAAGTCAAATGTCAACTGCCTCCATTTTATGGTATTTTATGAAAATAAGTCACATCAATTAGCAGGACTGAATCTGGATGTATTGGATTTTTGGGTGGTGTTGAATTTGAACTCAGATTTTTCTCCGTTAAGTGTTAAATTGGGTTCTTTATGCTCGGTTAGGAATGAAAGAGAAGTGTGTGTGTGTGTGTGGGGGGAAATATTTGCACCCACACCGAAACACACACGCACTCATTTTGCAGAGAACGCCGGAGAAACTCATTGGCCAGAGCCAAAGAAGTTACTGCAAATCCAGAACCTGGATTGATCATAGATCCCTCAGAGCCAGCATCACACGCTTAAAGAGAAAATAGCTTTACTATGGTTTCAGTTATGTGCAACTGAGCCAGAAATAAATTAACTTGTTCATTGCAGCCAATGGCATGGAATCACAGAAGTCTCAAGTTGCTTTCAGGTCAGATCCAAATCCATGTGTGGAAGTTTCTCAGATTCATGTTCTTCTGGGATTAAGGTGAGCCCCTTAGAGTGGCACACAACTGGACAGGGGAAATTTACTTTTACCTTAAGGCAAGAGGCACCTTTTTTGTCAACTGAATTATTTTTTTCCCCAACATTGGTCATCAAGTGATAGATTTTTTTTCCAGAAAACTCCTCCTATTATCCACCTTATTCACCTGTCTTCAATTTCATTTACGCACATAATTTCTATATTACTATTCATCTTTTTTTAACGACTCCACAATCCCTTGCGGGGTGGAGTGTTTATTGGCCGGATGCCCTCCCTTTAGTTTAGTTTAGTTTAGTTTAGTTTAGTTTAGTTTAGTTTAGTTTAGTTTAGTTTAGTTTAGTTTAGTTTAGTTTAGTTTATTGTCATTGCACCTCGTACAATGAAATCAAACACCATCTTCAGTGCACATCATGACCATGAAAATAAACACATACATCCTTCACCCTCCACACATTGATCCGGAAACCCTCGACACCACACCAACACTGCACTATACAGCAGAATTCAGAAGAGCTATTGCCCTGGAATAGAAGCTGATTTTCAGCCTATTTGTCCTTGTTTTTATTATTCTGTACCGTCTGCCAGATGGTAATAGTTCAAAAAAAAAAAAGGGGGGGGGTCCAGGATGAGATGGATCTTTGAGACTATTTTGAATTTTCTTAAGGCAGCGGGAGCTTTAAAGCTCTTCCAAAGAGGGGAGAGGGCAACCAATGATCTTCTAGGCAATGAAATTAACCCTCTGGAGTGCTTTCCTATCTGTCACTGTGCAATTGGCAAACCTTACAGAGGTGCAGTAAGTTAAAATGCTCTCTATGGTGCAGCAGTAGAAGGTCACCAGCAGTTTTTCATTCAGCTATTGTTTCCTGAGAAGTCTCAGGTGGTATAATCTCTGCTCGGCCCTTTTGACCAGGGCTGCAATGTGGGCACCCCAGGTCAGGTCCTCTTTTATGGTAACACCCAGAAACTTAAAACTAGCAACTTGCTCCACTGTCCAATGATAAGCAAGGGCTGGATGTCTGATCTGTTCCTTCTATAGTCCACTATAAACTCCTTGGTCTTATTGGTGTTGAGGACTAAGTTATTGTCTCCACACCACGAAAGCAACCGGTCCACCTCATCTCAGTAGGCAGGCTCATCCCCCCTGGAGATAAGATTCCCTGTCGCCAATGCAGAGTTTTGTTCAGCAGATATACTCTCATTGTATGCAGAGAGAGAAACTGGTGGTATTCTCCTGGTTCGGGTGAACTGGTAGTAAAAATGCTACCGTTCGGCTGAACCTGTAGTAAAAGAACAGCTACCAGTTCGGCTGAACCAGTATTTATTTATTTTCCTCCCAACGATCAGCTGTTCTGATGATCAGCTGTGCTGGGATCCCCCTCACTGTCTTACTGCTTCGCCCAGGAGGCTTCCCTGAGGCCTAGAAGGCAAAAAGGGGTGCACGGAGGGTGGTGGTGCTGCGCCTCCCCGCCCTGCACTCTGTTTTTTGCCTCCTGGGCCACAGGGAAGCCTCCCGGGAGCAAAAATGGATTCCCAGGGGGCTTTCCTGAGGAGCGCAGAGGTGGGTGGGTGCTGCAAAAAAAAAAACACCCACACCTACCTAGTTACTCTCACCTAGCCACGCCCACAGAACCGGTAGTAATAATATTTGCTTCCCGCCCCAGGAGAAATATCTGCCTGTACCTAGGATCGAACTCACAGCCTCCTGATTGTGAGGCAAGAACTCCACCTCTAGGCCATGGTACGGCTGTTTCTATAATTTCTATATTCCTATTGTTATGTCTATATATTTTTTATAATTCAGACATTTCCACATTTCCATTTTAACTAATGCTTAAAAGAATAACTGAGGAGATGATTGACAGGAAGAATTACCTGAATATCATGCTGACCAATCAGGCATTGCTTTGGCACAACTCTTAGGAAGAAGCTGCTGCCCCTTCTGAGCAATTCACCTAATAACAGAGTTGGAAGGGACCTTGCAGGTCTCCTGGCCCAACCACCTACTCAAGCAGGAAACCCTCTATCATTTCAAAGAATTGAGGTTTTCTGCCTGTTCTGTAAAAAATTCTTGGTTGCCTCATCTTGACCTGCATTTCCTCATGTGAGGCAGGCTAGAAGGCGACCACTTCCTCTTTTCGGTTCCCAGGAATAATGGTTGTTTTTTTTTGTCCCTTTAGACAAAATCTTTGGCACATGCCAGTTCTGAAAATAGCAATGTTGTTTAAGCTCTTCCCATTAATAATAATATTTTTTTTACAAAGGTGCCAGCAGTTTCTAAGTGGATGGACAAAATCAGATGAGAAAGTTCCTGTAATAGCTCCACTGGTCACCAGGAAGTCTTCCGAAGAATTACTTCCAAAGGGCTTCTCTGGCAAAATATTTTGAAAATACAGCAATTCCTCCAGACCCTCTGAGTCCAGACTACCTAGGGCAGTGGTGGCTAACCTTTCTGAGCTCCTGTACCAAAAATTGTGCGCACGCTCACGTGCCAGCACCCAGAAGGCAATGCACGTGTCCCCCCATACCCCCTGTGCATGCACGCGCAATCCCTCCCCTTACCTGTACTGTGCCTCACAGCTGATATGTCGGCTGGTTTGAGGCCTTTTTTGGCCTCCCAGAGGCTTGAAAAAAGCCTCTGCGGGCTTTGCAGGATGAATAATAGGCCCATTTTGTCACTTCCAAAGCCTGCAGAGCCTTTTTTTTCAAACCTCTGGGAGGCCCAAAAAGGCCTCAAGCCAGCCAAAAATCAGCTGTGAGGCACATGCATGCGCAGTGAGATAAGTTTGCCTGTGGCTTGCATGCCAGCAGAAATGGCTCTTTGCCAGAAATGGCTCTTCGCCATCACATACCTAGGGTGTTAATTGCATGTAGAAGATCATGCCAATTGATTTTTACTGACTTCTTTTAAACTTAAGGCAGCCCTCCCAGCTCTGCAGGATGGATAAACGTCAAGAAAAGGAGAGTTTTTAACTTTTCCTTCCATGGAGATTATGTCCTGTGTATTTTTTTTTTTAAAGCACAACACGGGGGGGGGGGGGGGTAGTGAGTTTTAGCAGCAAAAACAGCCAGTTGAATACACGTGAGAAAGGCTGAAGTAATACACCTAACAAAATAACTTAATAACAGAATTGGAAGGGACCTTGGAGGTCTTTCAGTCTAACCCCCCACCAGCAGGAAACCCTATAGCATTTTAAATGAATCGTTGTCCAATCTCTTCTTTAATTTTTTTTTTAAAAAAATAAAAATGAAAAATGGGGTGTAACTCTGCCTTTGTCCCATTCTGTTGCGGTTGGGAAGCCTTGATTTCAGAATGGACCTGCTATGTGCTACTTAGTCTTATCTTGTTACAAATCCAAGATCCGTGACTAGCTGCTGGTTTCTACCCCAAACCCCCAATATCATTGCTGCAGGTCATGTGGTTCTTTTTTTCCTCCCTATTACTATAGACCACTGGACCTCTGTAACTGCTTGGTGGTCCTCCAAAACAACAAGGAGAAATAGCAACATCAAATGTCTGACCATTTGTGATGGTCCTGAACACACTATTGAAAGGGGTGACTCAGCCACGAAGTAGCTAAAACATAACTGAAAATAGTGGGTGGCTCTCAGTGGTGGGAGTCAAATAATTTAACAACTGGTTCTCTGCCCTAATGGTTTCTTCCAACAACCAATTCACCAAACTGCTCAGAAAGTTAACAACTGGTTCTCCCGAAGTGGTACAAACTGGCTGAATCCCACCATTGGTTGCACCGTCCCCCCAAGAAGAGGTTCAGCCTGGGACAGAGTCAAGAAAGGAACCAGTCTGGGCTCCTTAACATTCCCACAAAGGATCTAAATCCAGGCCCTTTTGAATCCTGTTGACTCTTGTCTGGTGCCAATGTAGTGCTGACTGTTGGTTGACTAGATTGCTCTGTATAGGCAGGATCAATAAATCATCTTAACTGGTACTTAATGTGTGGACTTGATTCTTCCATCCCTGACATTTGTTCCTGAAACCCTCCAAAAACCGAAGATAAATGCAATCCCTCAAATGAAGAAAAAAAAATTGAGCTTAGGGATAAGAGTAAGACCACCAGTAATGGTCCAGCCCAATCCAGGGGCTGGTGTGTCCACTGCTTCTTAGATCAGTGGCATGAGAAGAAAAGGTTTACAAGAACATTTAAAAAATAATAATAACAGGGAGAGGAAGATAAAGTGAGTGAGTGAGAGAGTGAGAGAGAGAGAGAGAGAGAGAGAGAGAGAGAGACTGATAGAGGAAGCGCATGAGCTGAGTTCTTGCAATGCACTTCTATTTTCTTTTATTTATAGTTTCTCGTATAAGTCTAAGCTATTCAGCATCTTTAAGTAGACTAGTCGCTGTGTCAGCTTTTCTGTTCATTAATAGAAAAAGAAAAATAGGGATCACAACCAAAGGAGGGCTAAGGGGTGGGAGAAGACCAGTGGTGGGATTCAAAAAAATGTTACTACTGGTTCTGTGGGCATGGCTTTGTGGGCGTGGCTTGGTAGGTATGGCATGGCTTTGTGGGCGTGGCAGGGGAAGGATAGTGTAAAACCTCCATTCCCTCCCCATTCCTGGGGGAAGGTTACTGCAAAACCCAATTCCCTCCCCACCCCACTAACCTGCTTTCCAGCTCTGTTCTCCTGTGCAGGGCAACCAAAGAAGAGCCAGCCAATCAGCTGGGACTCGGGAGGTGGAGAATAGATGGGGGCAGGGCTAGTCAGAGGTGGTATTTGCAAGTTCTCCAAACTACTCAAAATTTCCACTACCAGAACTGGTCAGAACCTGCTGAATACCACCTCTGGAGAAGACCCAGTGACCAGATAGGAGACAGTGTTCCCACAAGACAGTGGCGGAACCAATTGGAATTACAAACTTCAACCACACATAATACAATAATTTCAGGCCACCTCCTCTATGTGCCTTCATGTACCCTCATGTTACCTGCATGCAGACTGAGACTTGACCATGCACTCTTCCCAGGCTCATATGCACATAGCCTCCTCAACTGTTGGGAAAATCCCTGCCAGGCAGGAAGGACAGATTAAGCAGGGAACCAGCCTTGCATTTTTCTGTAGTGCACAAGAGGCATAAGCCTGAATCCTGCTAAGTTCCTTGGAACCTTATCTGGTTGTTGGTCACCACTTCACAGAAAAGATGTTAAGAGCAATATTGCCCTCTAACCACTGTGCCACCATGGCTCTCAAAAAATGGTCATAAGTCACTTTTTTCAGTGCCATTGTAACTTCATATGGTCACTAAACCGACTACCTGTACGTTAATTGCATGAAATTCAAGAGTTGATCTGTGGCACTTATAACCTTTTCCCCTTCATCTCCTTTGCAAGGTTGTTCCAAAGATAAAATCGGTTATCAATTCATATGTGTCAAGTTGTGATCATGGAAGGAAGGACAGCCTGGGTGATATAAAATTCCACCGCCTGGCTAAACTAGAGAGAGACATGGAGGGGGAGTTTCCTCCTTTATGCCACATGATTATAATTGTTGGCTTGCTATAAATAATGGAAATATATTTATTTAAAGCTATCCCTTGCGGAGGCCCAGAGCATGAATCAATAAACATAATGACATCATGATGTCACAAGAATATCCAATTTAACTAAAAGCAAACACACAGAGAAAGCAATAATGGCAGTATAAATAGGAGTTGAAAGGTTTTCTGAAGCTGGTGGCTTCTTCCAGATGTATTCAGCATTTCCAAGCACTTTCATCAAGGCGGAAAATCTGGATCTGTGTTTCTCAACCTTGGCCCTTTTAAAACACGTAGACTTCAATTCCCAGAATTCCCCAGCCAGCCAAGCAAGTCACAACATGCTGGCCGAAAGGATACATTCCCTTTATATATTTTTTTAAAATTTTTATGCTTTCTTAACATTGATTTTAGAATCAATGTTGATGGCTTATATTTTGGTTAAAATTAGAAGCCCCCCAGAGGGGGCTGCTAATAGCAGAGTTGATCGAATAAGCTTTCCAAAGACACAAATGTGCAAATATAGCTAAGAGTTTATACATACTGTGTACATCAACGTCAAAGAAAAATAACATGCACGAGGAATATATAAAGCAAAACAACCCATCGTTTGCAGTCCATAATGGAAGAAAAAGGGCCCTTTTCACACAGAAGTATTTGTAGTTTTATAATGTCCAGAAAATATCAACAGTGAAGACGGGTGAGTGGAATAAAAGCAGAAAAAAATCTTGTATTTCTCTAGTAATGGGTGTGATGGATCCATCAGTCTGCTGTCTTCCTCATGTATTGGACTACGATGCCTCTTATTCTCCAAAGCACCACAGGGCAGGAGAAGAAGCAACTGGGGGTGGGGTGGGTGGGTGGTGGGTGGGGAGGAATCTTGTTAAAGAGAGGTCCAAACTAGAAGTAAGGAGACATTTTCTGATAGTGAGAACAATTAATCAGTGGAATAACTCCCCTTCAGAAGTTGTGGGTGCTCCAACACAGGAGGTTTTCAGAAGTAGATTGGACAACCATTTGACTGGGATCCTGCCTTGAGCAGAAGGTTGGACTAGTCTAGTAGACTTCCAAGGCGCCTTCCAGCCCTATGAATCCATGTTCTGTGTTCCTCACCTGTCACCTATGAATTCCTAATCCACATGAGTTTTCTAAACTGAACTTGGAAGTGTTAAAGTTTTGAAATGCATCTGAGGGACTACCGAAGACTGAGGTAGCTCCTCCGTGGAAGAAGCCATCTCCTTTCTGTATTTGCTCCTAAATGAGGTGCCGCTGTCGTCAAATAGGGTTCTCCTGAATGCAGCCCTTATGTTGTAAAGAGTCAGCTTTCGGTGGAAGTCGATGCCCATGAAAAAGTAAAGGATAGGGTTCGCACAGCTGTTGAGGTAGGCCAGGAAGGAAGAGAGTGGGAGGCCGATAGAAAGTCCTAGGCCTTTCACGTCGGCCAACTTGAGGAGGAGGAAGATGTGGTATGGTGCCCAGCAGAGGAAGAACGTGACCACAAGAACCAGGATGACCCGGAAGGGTTTCTTGGAACGGATGGAAGCCCGCCGTCTCCTCAGCACCACGACGATGATGCCGTAGCAGACCACAATGATGGCAAAAGGGGCCAAGAACCCACAAATCAGTCTCAACATATAGATAGCCAGCTTGGCAGTTTCATTTCCCTCCAGGGCAAAGGAGCACTTGGTCTTGTTAGACTTGTCAGTTTTTACGCCACGGTAGTGGTAGAAAGGACTACTTGTGGCAATGGCCAAGAACCAAGCTCCGATGGCAGCGACCCATGCCAAGCGGCTGTCCCGGTGTCTTTTGGTCCATATTGGGTAGGCTACGCAAGTTGCCCGGTCTATGCTGATGGCAGATAAGAGGAAGACGCTGCCAAACATGTTGAGATACTTGATGAAGCTGTTGGCTTTGCATAGGAAGCTTCCAAAGGGCCACCCATTATCAAAAGCATTCTTCAAGAGGGGCACAATTCGGGTGATTGAGAAGAGAAAGTCAGCCAGGGCTAGGTTGAAGAACCAGACACAGCTGATGGTCCGTGAGGTCTGATGGGCTGTGATCCAAAGCACAGCTCCATTGCCCAGGGAACCAAGCAGAAAAAGAACGGCGTAGAAGAAGATCTGAAGCATGTCCATGAGCCGGCTCACATCCAACTTGGCATCCGAAGATGATGGCAAGGATGCATTGGAAATGTACAGAGCGGTGAAATTAACATTCATGATGCAACAGGACTTTACAGAATGGGAGGATTAAGAAATCAGGTGGTCCTTCTCCGGTCAACAAAACCTGGAAAAGGAGAATCAATGTTTTAGGAAGTGTCCTTTTTTAAAATCTTTTTTTCCTGTCTTACTACTCTTATAGTCTAGTTTTGCGTCTTCCAATACATTAAAGTCTCCTACAACACAAATATTTTGATATTCCGTTTCTAATATCTACTTATGTAACTTTTGGTAAAAAAATTATTCTTGCTTATTATTCAGTGCATATATTATGTCAACTCATAAACTATTTCTATGGTCTTTTTAGAGTTGCCAACAGAAAGAGAGGGGGAAAGGGGTTTTTGAAAGATCAGTGCGGCAGCTTGGAAAGCGAAAGTGCATTTCATAAATAGTTTTCAAAGATAGTAACTAGGTGACTGAAGTTTCTGCCATGCAAAATTCTAACTGGAGAACATGATTGATGACTCTTGGCTATGGATGTGTCTCATTGGAGGATCAAGGGTGTGCGGGGGAAAACCAGGATCAAGGGTGACAATGAATTATGTGTCTCAGAGTTGGCTACACCCAGGCAATGCCGGACATGTTAACTCCCAATAAATCCTTTTGAAGTTTTGGAAGTTTGGCTCGAGACTCATGATTTAATTGGGGTAACTGCTGGAATCCTGACATATTGCTATCAAAAGTATCTGTTTTTGATTCATCTGTCAGCCAAAGCCTTGATCAATCTTGATTCAGATTCAGGGCTACCCAGCTGTGGCAGCCCTGTATCGAATGGAGAGTTGAATTGGAAACGCTGACATTATTGCTATTTCCACCATTAAAATCCTTCCTTCTTCATCTGCATATATTTGTTTGGAGTTTATTGTTTCCTTAATATATAGAGATACCCCTCTTTTCTTTTGCTATGCTGATGAAAAATATAATTTCCCAATTTTGGGACATTCCATTAATTTACAGTGCTGTCTTTTTTTTTATATGAGTTTCTTGCAGGTGAATTATATCTCTTTTTAACTTTTGTAATTGTGTAAAAAAAAATCCCCTTTTATGGGGAAATTCAGTCCATTTATATTTATTGACAATATTTCATTTTATCCCTCCTTCTCCTTTATTTATGTATAGGTTTTATTCTCCTAGTTGTTCTTGTCTGTCTCTGTTCTTTTACCTTTGCTCCTTCTTGATCTGCCTTTTCTGTTTCTCCTTCTTCTGGTCGTATATTTCTCTCTTCTACTGTTGATTCCTCCTGTCCTTTATATTCCAATTCTCCTCTTGTTTCTTTTCCCTCAGTTGTGTCACTGTGGCTATCCCAGAGGGAATTTTAGTTGACTGGAATGATAAAAGATACAGACTGGACTCGATAGATAAGGCAATAGAATTTTATGATAATCATATTGACACAAATGAGAATCAATGTTATTTGATTTACAATTTCGACAACAGCAAGCCAAGATATATATAGGCCATGCATGTGGTGCTCCCCAAATTCATCACTAGATGGTAGGATTTCAGCATCTCTAATCCAACAACTGGGTGAACTAGTGACAAAGGAACTTTTGCCAAGCTCAGGGGAATCACCAGACATGGTCAAAAAGAGGAAGGAAGAAGGGGGTGCTATCCTCCTCTGTATCTACCCTATAGAAATATAGGGTACTTCTGCATTTCCCAGGGGTTCAAAGAATGAAACTGCTGACGGTGCGAGCAGATGGTTTCGGATAGTGGCAGCTTCTCCAAAGTCAGAAATTTCAATTCAAAGGTCAGAGGGTCATTAGGAATTCTTGGGGAGCAGATGACTTACATTGTTGAATGTCCAGCTGTAGCACCTAATGCTTCTAAACACTTCTATAATATTTATCTACCATTTTAATATGGCTGCCCATCTCACAAAGTGTTTCAGGGCTACGTACAATAATAAATTAAAACAATAAATATATTAAAACACTCATTATTAAAAAAAAATATATTTAAAAACTAGAAAGCCCAAGAGAGAAGAATGTGAACTTTGGCACTGGAGCTACCTCAAGATCATACCAGTTCTCTGAAATTCTCAGATTTAGCCAGATCTTGAAGGTCTTCTGGTATATTAACAGGGATGGAGCTCACTTCACTTTAAGGAAGAGAATGTCTCATAAGGCAGGCGCCATGGCAAAAAAGGACCATCCCCTGGGACCCCCAGATATAATTTCCTAACAAAAAGGACCTGCACCTCAGATCTAATGGACAGACATATGCAGTGGTGGGATTCATTCAGCCAGTTCACACCACTTTGAGAGAACCGGTTGTTAACTTTCTGAGCAGTTTGGTGAACTGGTTGTTGAAAGAAATAATCAGGGCAGAGAACCAGTTGTTAAATTATTTGAATCCCACCACTGGACATACGTTAGGCCAATGTCAGGTGTTAAACATAATGTTAGACAAGTGTCTTCATAGATCCAGGGTCTGCTCCTATACTTGAGTACTTTTAATGATCAAAGATCTTCCATTCTTTTTTTTTTAAGGGTGGGAAGTGAACTCAGGTAGAGAAAAATCTGTAGAATTTTTCAGTCATCCAGGTCAAGTCTTTGACTGACTTTTAGCTATACAATTTGGGATGAACACCCCTTTGAATGGTATGGGAGGAGAAATGGATTTCCAGAGGAAAAATTGCAGGCTACGGGAACCAGGACCACCACTTGGGTGAGGGCACAGATAAACCTCCAAGTGCTTCAACGACCCTCTAAAAGGATGCAAATGACCAGCCGTCTGAAAGGAATTACAATCCTTCCATTCCCCACTATCCTATCAGAGCTGAAGATGCTTTTTGGATGAGAAGCGAAACGTCTTCAAAAGTAAAAACAAGAAAGTCCAATTGCTTCCTGGAAAAAGGCACCTTTGGGTCAGGTAGGGAAAGTTAAGTTAATTAACTTTAATTGACTTTGGAATTTCTAGTTCTTTGGTAAAATCTCTTCCAATTAAACTACTTGAACACCTTGTGAAGAGAAATGTCCCATATTTTTGTGTACATTGCACAATGGGGGCGGTGCCACCAAGCTCCAGCATTCCCACAAGTACGCTGATATTAGAAAGTGTACACCTAGCTCTAATCAAACTGTTTTCCAATCCAGTCCAGCTGCTAAAGTCAAGTCAGCAAATCACACTGGACTACAACTTGTCTGGTTATCACAATCACGTACTTTGTAATGCACAACCACAAGACGACAAACTTCATTCTTGGGTGGCTATAAAACTGGTGAAACATGACAAGAGCAGAACCCATCTCTTGAGACAAAGCAAATCAAAACACACCCACCCCAAATTTTGACAGTCTAGAAACAATGTAGACAAGGACAAAACTGTTGTTGTTCTGGAATTCTCACGGTTCCCCCGAAAAGGTGGGGTGTCCTGGATTAAACCCTGAAATTACCTGTTTTAGGCTGCAGGAATTACGTCTTTTGTATTTCTCTGGGCTCCCTTTTCAAGAAAATGCAGATTTCTTGGCTGCCGCTTAGTTTCTCCGCCTGGCTGTGATTTTGGACCTCATCCAAAGTCAAGATTAACTCCTGCCGAAAAGAGGAACTTGAAGAAAACCTCTTCCTGCTGGATGCGATCATGCAGAATCTCTTCACTGTTGAAGTTTCGTCCCCTGACTGGAACAATTGCGTCTATGCCAGGCTGGGAAAAATGATGGGCAGCCTCATCGCAACTGCCAATTCTGCAGAACCAAGAATGCTCCTGAAATAATTCCCCCAGAACCAAGGGGACGAAGAGTCGAAAAATGTTGTCGGATGGAAGTCTTTGAGAGGAGTGCCTTTTAATAAGGGAGGGCTGCTCTTGTGGTGGCTTAAATGGAATTCACTCGACATACGTCATGTGCATGGATCGAGCAGGGTGGTTGGGGTGTGAAAAGCCACCCTGCAGCCACCACAAAAAAGTGAAGCCTCTGCTCAAGTGTCTTTGTTGGGTTCCTTCTGATTTATTTCTGAAGAACAACATGATTTACCGAACGCCCGTGATTCAAGAGAGCCCTTTCACATATTCCGGGCTACACTTTCCAAAACAAGTGTGTCACTCACAACCTCTGGCAAGCCATGCAGAGCATATAGGACCCGTTGCCCTTATCTTGGAAGCTTCAGGAATGGTTGGAGATGGTCTCACCTGCCCAAACGCTTCAAGACTTGCTGAGTCTTCAGACTCTGTCACCTCCTCTGAAAAAGAACCACCGGGGAAGTCCTTGCAATCTGCTGATGTGGCTTGGAATTGGGAATGACTGGTTGATGCTCCTCAGGCTGCTCTTCAGCCATCTAAACGAGTTGCATCTTGTTGCTGGAGAGTCAAGGGTTGGGCGAACAAGTTCTCCTGATCTCTCAACTCAAAGCAACTTATTGGCGGGGTTCACACGTACAGGAGTGCCTCCATTAATTTGACTGTTTGGGTTGAAGGGAGGTGCTTTAGATCCAAATGTTCCTGGTTCTAGCTCGCCCTCAGCCACAAGAATGAATTTAGACCAGTCTCTCTGCATCTTGACGCCATCTTCAATTGCCAAGTGCCTGAATTGGGTGACCATGGGAGGGTGGGGTAGTCGTAACTTCAAGAATGGGTTTTAAGTCATTTTTTCCACTGTCATTAAGTGAAAAGTCATAAGTTGAGGACTACCTGTATATCAGCCCCTCCTCTAGCTTTCTAATCACCCAGATCCCACCTCAGCAGTGTTCCATGCAAGAAATTTCCTTCCTTCCTTCCTTCCTTCCTTCCTTCCTTCCTTCCTTCCTTCCTTCCTTCCTTCCTTCCGTCTCTTTCATTCATTCTTTTTCTTCCTTCCTTCCTTCCTTCTGTCTCTTTCATACTTTCTTTTCCTTCCTTCCTTCTTTCCTTCCTTCTGTCTCTTTCCTTCTATCTCTTTCATTCATTCTTTTCCTTCCTTCCTTCCTTCTGTCTCTTTCATACTTTCTTTTCCTTCCTTCCTTCCTTCCTTCCTTCGTTCCTTCCTTCCTTCCTTCCTTCCTTCCTTCCTTCCTTCCTTCCTTCTGTCTCTTTCATTTATTCTTTTCCTTCCTTCCTTCCTTCCTTCCTTCCTTCCTTCCTTCCTTCCTTCCTTCCTTCCTTCCTTTCCTTCCTTCCTTCTCTTTCATTCATTCTTTTCCTTCCTTCCTTCCTTCTGTCTCTTTCATTCTTTCTTTTTCTTCCTTCCTTCCTTCCTCCTCAGGGCTCCTAATTTTTCTCAGAATACATCTACTACACTTCCATAGAGAAACTGTTCTTGGACAGATTTTATTTGATTTCCATGGGTAAGCTATCTTGAAAAGTAAAAAGTAAACATAATCTCAAAGAGTGAGACATGGTTTTAGAGTCTTACGTGTAAATGCTCATATATGACATGCTATAAATTTTTTCACCAATGCGGTGGATTTATTATTTGGAACCCTGACATTTACTTGGTACAGCTGTTGACCAAAAAGAAGCAGAATGCAGAAAAGCAAACATTTATTGTACAAATTGTCCAAATGAAATAAAATGTATTTGCTGCTTCGTTCCATGAAAATGGATCGGATAAGTGACAACAGCCCTCTTCAAGTCCTAAGAGTAATGTGTATTGCTTTTATCTAGAGGGGGGAGGAACTTGGCTCTTTTATCACTTATGGACTTCAACTCCCAGAATTCCTGAGTGAGCCATAAAAAGTTCACCATCCCTGGCCTACTGGTTTTTCAGTTGTGGGGGAAATCAATTTTTGACTTGAATGGGACTGTTTAATATACAAATGTTCTCTTATATCAGCCTTGCTATCTGAGGAATTCTGGGAGTTGAAGTCCATACATCTTCAAGCTGCCAAAGTGGAAAAATACTAATCTTGACAAATCTCAGAAAGAGCCATTCCCTATGTTGTTTAGGATTTTTGTGTTAATGAAAGTGGATGCTTGTCTATGTGTTAAAAAAGTTTGTTCTTAAGTAATTTTGGTAGTCAAGAGTTTTCCCTTAGGAAAACTTAGGGAAATGTCTACTAAGAAATTACTAGACAATTTCTGATCTACTCATCTGGGGAAAGATAACATTTAAAGTTTAGCTTTATTCCCTTGACACCAAGACCAAACCACCCACGTTGTTAACTTGATCTAATTTATGCCCAATATATCTTATTATTTATTTTTATACTACAGGCAGCCAACCCAGCTCTGTCTGCTGGGTGCAGGTCAAGTGGATGGAAAAAATGAAAGATTTTAACTCTTTCTTTCAAGAAAATAACTATGATACGTTCTTCAACTAAGCAAGGAAGATAGAAGAAAGACACACAACTGAAGAACCGCATATGATAGTCATGCACAATCTGAGAATGACTAACAGTAACCTCCCACACGGGCTTAACAAGGTTGTGTAGTGTTTCTTTTGTGCAAGAGTAGCCTGTATCCTCTATCCCACGCCTCCATTCTTCTTTCCTTCCTCTTCTCCAATTCCCTTTTCTACACTGTAGGTCTTGGTCAACCTCAGACAAAACATGGTCTTATGTTATGTAAGAAAATCTGTAGTTATTGAAAGACATTTTCTCCTTAAAAAAACAACCCCTACCTCTGTTATTTTTCCCTCAGTTTAATCATTTCACTGAATTGGGCTCCAAATTGTAGTCAGTAGTTGAGTGGCCATTAAGAAATTTGGAACCAGATTTTTATTTGTATTTGCTAATCTTGGCTCACTAAGCCAAAGCAAGCTTTAAGAAAGCTAGGTTTTTGCCACCTAATGACTGCTCTGTATGTGGTAAAATCTGACATGTCCAGAAATCCCTTGAAATTCTCTTTCTTTGAGCAATATTTCAGAAGGACCTCCCACCATCTAACTGTGGAGGAACAAGGTGAATTTACACTTGAAAGAAACTTGTAGGACAGTCCTAGACTTGGTGATGCTGCAATGAACAAAGCCAGAAATTCCTTCATTAAGCTACCAGGTCTTTGTCTTCTGGCTCAGTGTTCCTCAGCCTTGACCACTTGAAGAGGTGTGGACTTCAACTCCCAGAATTCCCCAGCCAGCCATACTAGCTGTGAAATTCTGAGAATTGAAGTCCACACCTCTTCAAGTGGCCATGGTTGAGAAAAACTGTCCTAGCTCATCAAAGATTGATGGTTTTAGAAGGTAGCACCTCATTCCCTTTGATCTCCACTAGGGTTCCTTCTAGAACACTGCTGGACAGGAACCCTGAACTCTTCTTTCAAACCTCACATACGGTATTTCAATCTCAGGTTTACCCTCCTTCCTTCCTTGTTTTCTTGTTGTGCAAAACAAGAAAAAATACTACGGTATTATATAGATCTCTCTCCTTGTTTTGTTTCGTAGCATGAAAATGGCAAATAATAACAGTGGTGAGCAACAAGAAGCAACACAAACACATACACACACACACACACACACACCCCTGCAAATCTCCTAAGCAAGGCACTTTGTTCAGCCATGTTGCAATCTCTTTATTTGTTAATATCTTTCCAAGTCCAGTTTTCCTTGAAAATTATTACTTTGGCAAGAGTCACAATTACAACTCTTTACAAACAGGAACAAAATAAACTGAATGAATAATAACAGCACCAGATGTGTTTAAACTTTTGGGATTTGATTTGTTCCTGCTTCGAAACAACAAGGGAGGGGGGTGGATCGGTGGGATTTCCGCTGAGATTCAGTAGTTGGGTTCATACAACACATCCTTCACCCAAGTGAACTAAATACAATTTCTAGGTTCATGTAACATGCTATAACCAAATGAATAAACTGTATTATGGCTTAATACAATGACCTGGTTCATTATAACATTCTAAGACAATGGATGGAAAGAAACTCACAAACAACCCTCATTTGAGTTTAGTCTAGGGTGTTGTGTGAACTTAGCCAAAACTTCAACCTTTGTCTTATCCCTTGATTTGGTGTTCTATTGCTTTGATCTCAGTTTATGGAGCAGATGTTTGCTGTTTGGCTCCAGGTTCAATTCAGTAAGAGAAGGTAAAACCCGAAATCCATCTCCCCTGCAAATGTTGAAAACAAACATGTCTTGTGTGTGCAAATTATGGTATGTACTTAAAATTGCCGTCTTAAAAGGTTTGGTTTCCTATTTTGCATAATTTGTCTTGTGAGGGTTATAGTTTGATTCATTTTATTCACTCACTGAAGTCAGGTTAGATCCTCTTGAAAAAGTAAAGAGCTACATATATTGATTTTCGACGTTCATAGCTGTACTCCAGCATTTCAGGATTAAAATCCAAATGTTAAATTTTAAAATCCAAGTTAAATGCAAGTTAAAATTCAAGTGGCAACAGTCCACCTAACTCTACACTCTCTTCCTTGTGTAAGGTCTCAACCAAAACACTTCCATCACCTACCAAAATGAGGTGGACCAGTTGCTTTCGTGGTTTGGAGACAATAACTTGGTCCTTAACACCAATAAAACCAAGGAGCTTATAGTGGACTATAGAAGGAACAGATCAGACATCCAGCCCTTGCTTATCAATGGAGACCAAGTGGAGCAAGTGGCCAGTTTTAAGTTTCTGGATGTTACCATAAAAGAGGACCTGACCTATTGCAGCCCTGGTCAAAAGGGCCGAGCAGAGATTATACTACCTGAGACTTCTCAGGGAACAACAACTGAATGAAAAACTGCTGGTGACCTTCTACTGCTGCACCATAGAGAGTATCTTAACTTATTGCACCTGTGTAGAGTTTGCCAATTGCACCAGGGCAGATAGGACAGTGCTCCAGAGGCTAACGTCATTACCCAGAGGATCATTGGTTGCCCTCTCCCCTCTTTGGAAGAGCCTTATAGCTCCCGCTGCCTTAAGAAAGTTCAAAACATTCTCAAAGATCCATCTCATCCTGGGAACCCTTTTTTTGAACTATTACCATCTGGCAGACGGTACAGGATAATAAAAACAAGGACAAATAGGCTGAAAAACAGCTTCTATCCCAGGGCAGTATCTCTTTTGAATTCTGCTGTATAGTGCAGTGTTGGTCTGGTGTCAGGGGTTTTCGGTTCGATGTGTGGAGAGTGAAGGACGTGTGTTTGCGTTTATTTTCATGGTCATGGTCATGATGTGCATTGGAGATGGTGTTTGATTTCGTTGTACGAGGTGCAATGACAATAAACTAAACTAAACTAAACTAAACCTCCTGGGTCTCAGGCACATTTTGGCATTCATGATTTCTAGAACACTTTGATAGGGTTAAGTCATTAGGGCCCACGCAAAAAGCTGATTTATTCACTGTTGTCGGTTCCACATCGTTAAGTAACAGCTTAAGTCCAACTGCATGCACCTTCTTTCTGACCTCTGTCAAATCAAAATTTATGCCAACCACCAAAACCCTGGAAGTCTGATCAGCACAAAATCACATTAGAAGAGGAGGGCAGGAAAATAACCCCATGCAAAAGAAATTTGAGTTTGTTTTGGGGGAGAGCAAAACCAGGTTTCCCTGCTCATAAACATGAGATGAATCATATATCAGAGCAGTGAAAAATAAAGTTACAGGTAGTTCTGGATTTAAGATCACAATTGAGACCCGATTTTTTTTTTAACTGTTAAGTAAGGGCTTGTTAAGTGCCTTATGCCCAATTTTACTCTTTTGGCCATGGTTGTTAAGTGCACATGTTAAATCATTGCAAATGTTAAATGAGCTGTCTAGTCATTAAGTGAATCTGGCTTCTCTCCTGGACTTATGCTTGTCAGGAACCATCTGGGAGTGTCACAAATGATGATCCACCTCACCCTGGAATGCTGCAACTATTGCAAATATTTGCCCGTTGCCAAGCACCTGAATTTGGACCACATGACTTTTTGGATGCTGTGACGGTCATAAGTGCAAGGAATAGTTGAAGGACACTTGAAGGTTAACTTTGAACGATCACCCAAAGAAGGGCTGTAAGTCAAGGACTACCTGTTATAGAGAAGGCGCACCAAAGGAAAATTTATTTCCGATTACTCAAACGTCATAAATAGGACATTATTACGTCCAAAATGCCAGCTTCTCGAGAAGAGGCCTAGGACAGGCAGGTAAAACAGAATAACAGGACGATAGAGTCCAACCTCCGGTTTGGAGCGTGAGAGATCGTACCAAATGAGGCAAAGCTGTACGCGATAGGCTTTGATCTAGTGAAGAAAAAAAAAAAGGAGAGGGGGAGAGGGTTGAATGTCAACTCACTCCTTGGTTCACCTTCACAGACACAAGCCAAGGAGCAGAAAAGTCACCAGGGCTGAGCCCTGCAAGCCTGCCACACCTCCCTTCGGCCCACCAACATGTCTTTCTTCAACGTTCACGGAAGGGACCACCTTCCTATTTTGAACAACGGTGTTGTTCTCATCCTCTTCATGACTGTGGTCGTGGCTGTGGTCGTGGCCGTGGTCGTGGCTGTGGTCCTTCTGAGGGCCACCCACCGATGGGCTCACACCAAGAGAACGGGTGAGCTTGCCGGAAGTGGAAGCCGCCGCTGTGGCTGCGTTGATCCGGACGTACGTTGAAGGGGTAGTGACGGTTGCGTTCTTGGTCTCTTGAGCAGGCAGGAAGGCCAGCCTTGGGATGGAGGTGGAGAAGTGTGTTTTGTTGGAGAGGTTCGTGTTGCAGAGATTCCCCGAGCAACAGGAGCCCGAGAGGGTGATGGCAGGACTCCCTTTCCTGACCTTGGTACAGTCGCCATCTTGAACACATCCTTTGATGGGTTTGGTCAGTGAAAAATTCCCTGGAAAAGAGGAGAAGAAGCAACTTTGAGGCAGATGTCCTCCTTCAAGGATTACAGTTTTGGTCCAAAGGGTTATTTCTCCTCCCTCCCCTCCAGCCCCATTCCAAATCAAGTACGCTTTGTGTCCAGACCCAAGGGCTTTTTTTGAGGTCGAGGTCAACAAAACAATGCATTGTGTTTAATCTTTGTTAAAAAGTCAAGAATGCAAATAGTTGGTCAAATCTCTCTTCCCAACAGCTCTGGAGCAATTTTGTAACTTTTTGAAAAACAAGAAAATTCAAAGGAGGGATGTATCTCTGGCAGAGAAATATAAATGCTGTGTTGTTGTTTTTAAAAAAACAAATAAGTAGAAAGTTTTTTTTAAAAAATGGCATAATTATAGTTCTTAAAAGTTTGCCATTTTCCGAGCATGACTGAATGCCCTCTTTTAACTTCTGCTTCTATCCCTTTTTACTATATATTGGAGAACGTGATTTCCTACACAATTAGAAAACAATTTTTATTTCAGCTGGGCTATGATGGCCTTCACTCAGAGGCACTGATTCATCCTCTTAGCTCCATTAATCCATCTCCCCACTCCTTTCCTAGGACAGGAAGAAATCCAACATATTTAAGGGCCTACAGTCGGTCTCCGGAATCCCAAGACAGCCAAATTAGTCACATTTTTTTTAATGACCTTCAGAGGTCTCACCTGCTTTCATGGTGACATTGCCATGGAAACAACCCCGGAAATTATCATAACACTTGACAATGGCAGAATTTTCTGTTGTGCAGTTGTCTCCATCACAGCTGTAGCATTCCACTCCGTTGGGAATCTGCGCACTCACGTTATCTGGAGATAGAGCCATTAAAAAAAAGGTGTGTATGTGTGGGGGAAATAGCATTATCAAGGATGGAAAAGATACGAACTTTACATTGGATGAATTCCAGAAGAAGCACTTGAACTGCGTTGGGCCAGGCGTATTTATATTTTTTTCTTAAACCTAGCACCAAGATTAGCCAAAAGAGGCTTTTGAAACCAGTCCTAAATTTAAATAGACTGCCTCTGTTAGTTATTGATTCAGCTGTACCCCACCTTTCCTTCCCCAGAAAGAGACCTAAGTAAACAAAACCATTACAAGCATTGCACACTAGGCAAAAAAAGCTCTTAGCCTGAGAACACAAAGGCATGGCTGAAGAAACATCTTGGCCCTTTTGTTCTAGGTTAACTGGCTTTGTGGTTATTGTAAGTTTTACACAAAGCATTGTAACCATTGTTTGCAGGCCTCAGGATGACAAAAGACAAATATTCCCTGAAGGTGAGCTCATTTCTATGGCAACACATCAATGTAATTTTCTGTGGCTATCTAGATGAGTGTTTCTCAACTTTGACAACTTTAAGATGCATGGACTTCAACTCCCAGAATTCTCCAGCCAGCCTGTATTTTTTTTTTTCCATTCCTGTATTTTTTCCCCTCACAGTATTCCCCATTATTGCTATTATTGTTGTGTTGTTGTTATTATTATCATGATTATATTTTTATTCTACCCTTTTATATATAACTTAAGACAGTGAACATATCTAAGACTTCTGCCTTCTATTTCCCCACAGCAGCTCACAGAGTTGAACTGAGATAGACTGGCCCAAAATCACCCAGCCGGTTTTCATGCCTATGGGAGACTTAGAATGTATTTTATTTACAATTTACTTAATTTACAAGCTGGGGATAATCCATATTTGGAAAGTCCCAGTTTATTAAGGACTATCCTCTTTTAATGATGCCACAATCCCTTGCGGGATAGAATCGGGGCAACTGAATGGAGCTGAATTGTTTACTGGCCAGATGCCTTTCCTGTCATCAATGCGGAGTTTTTCCCCCCAAGCAAAGAGATGCTCATGTGCCCAGAGAGAGATATCTGTCTCTACCTAAGATTGAACTCACAGCCTTCTGATTGTGAGGCGAGAGCTTCACCTCTAGGCCACTGCACCAATCCTCCCAGCTTATTAAGGATGCTGTGAAAATATTCCACTATTCCCCAGAGACATAGCAGTGGATAAAACTAACAATCTTCTTTAAAGAAAAGAAAAAACATCATTCTTATGTGGGCTGGGGTTTACCCATGGGTTGTAGCTGCAGTTCTTTCATGTCCAGTTTAATGTTGCAGTGGCTTGTGTTGCACTGATGCAGCTGAGAGAAGGCCAGGATGCCGTGCACTTCCACCGCCTTGTCGTTGGTTCCTGGCATGCCCAGTCCGCAACCCTTTTCGCTAACAGAGAACTTCCCGTGACCTGAAAGAGCAAAGAGGTTACAGAGGAAGATAAGATGGCTTAGAACCAAAGATGGCGCCTTTAAGGCCTTGTGGACTTCAACTCCCAGAATTCCCCAGCCAGCCACAAAAAGCATTTGCTGTCTGATGTGGGGCAGGTGTGTGTGTGTGTGGGGAAGGAAGTCTGGGTACCAGCTGTTACAAGTTGGTCATGGAATGTGTGCAAATGTTGCTTCTTCTCTCCACGTGTGGCACCTTCTCTCCAGAATTTGTAGCCTCCCGCCCTTCTGTCCTAACCCAAGTTAATTTGTTGGACTTAGCTAAGAGCCATGAACGTACTGTCAACTCGTAAATCATTCCTATGCCTGTTTCCGAGGTGCCATAAGAAGGAGGGGGAGAGGCCTGAAGGAGCAGTGTTGCAGATGAAGGCCAGAAGCACATTCCACGCTTATCTTGTGGAGATTTGTAGCCTAGGATACTGGATCTTCTGCCCATGAAAATCTTTCATTGGAGAGCATGATTGATGACACCCAGCCCAGTGTTTCATTGGAGAATCTGATATATGACACACCCAGGGGGGTGGGGGTGGGGTGGGAAAAAGGGTCATTGGTGATAGTAAATTATGTGTCTCAGAGTTGGCTTCCTACGGGTTAGTGCCGGACATGTTGCTCCTAATAAATCTTTTGAATTCTTTTGAAGCTTGGCTCGAGGCTCATGATTCAATTAGGGCAATCGATGGAACCCTGACACGTACAGGCGTTGGGAAATTCAGCAAGCCGGGGAGGCTGCAAAGAGTCTCCAATATCCATCACCAGCTTATTGGCAATCAGGGATGTGGAAAGGGACCCTCAAAATGAACGTGAAAATATAGGTAGCCCTCAACTTACAACAGTTCGTTTAGTAACAAAAGTTACCGCAGCGCTGAAATAAGTGACTAATGACTGTTTTCCACACTTATGACCGCTGCAGCATCCCCATGGTCACCTGACCAACATTTTGGATGCTTGGCAATTGACTCATATTTATGACAGTTGCAGGACCCTCTAGGTCATAGGACCTTCTGGCCAGCTAAGTCAATGTGGAATCCAGATCCACTTAACAACCGTGTTACCAACTTAACAGTTGCAGCGATTCACTTAACAACTGTGGCAATAAAGGTAGAAAAATGGGGCACAACCCAGTTAACAGCTGTCTCGCTTAGCAACAGAAATTTGGGGCTCAATTGTGGTAGTAAATCGAGGACTACCAGTATTTATTTTTACTGAATTTATATGCCACCCATTCTCACTATTGGTGAGACTATTCTGCTGACTCAACCCTGGCCATGGGAGAAAAGCATCAGAGAAACCAAAAAAAATCAAAGTTTTGCACTTGCAGAACTAAAGAAGGAATCCAAAACATCCCCCTTTGGGCCAGAAAAAGCATTTGTGGCTACTCACTCCATTCCACAGCAGCCACGGTTTCCACACAAACATGGGTATTGCTTGGGCAGGTCAACTTTTTCATCTGCTGCTGACTGCAACCACCATCTCCCAAGTCCACACAGCTGTGGCATTCCAGAGCCAAGGCACCTGTATAGGGCAGATGTCCAAAATGAGAAAAACCCAATTAAAAGAGTGAAATTATACTGATGTAGACCAGAGGTGTCCAACCTTAGCAACTTTAAGGCCTGTGGACTTCAACTCCCAGAATTCCACAGCCAACTGGCTGTGGAATTCTGGGAGTTGAAGTCCACAGGCCTTAAAGTTGCCAAGGTTGGACACCCCTGGTGTAGACTTTCATGGGAAACATCAATGAAGCCAAGATGAACTGTGGGGTAAGGACCACAGCCAAATTGCCTTTCGTTCGGGCGGCCATTCTCTTTCTCCGCTCATCACAACTTTATTAAATGAGGGATATTTGACTTCAGAAGTTGTGGGTCTCCAACATTGGAGATTTTAAAGAAGAGATTAGATAACCATTTGTCTGAAATGGGATGGGCTTTCTTGTTTAAGCAGGACTAGAAGACTTTCTCAAAAACTTTGGCCACCTCATGAGAAGGAAGGACTCACTGGAGAAGAGCCTAACGCTGGGAAAGATTGAGGACAATAGAAGAAGGAAGGGACGGCAGAGAATGAGGTGGCTGGATGGAGTCACTGAAGCAGTCAACGTGAGCTTAAAGGGACTCCACAAGATGGTAAAGGACAGGAAGGCCTGGAGGAACGTTGTCCATGGGGTCACGATGGGTCGGACATGACTTCACAACTGACAACAACAACAGAAGACTTCCAAGATCCCTTCCAATTCTGTTATTCTGTTTTCACTAGGACTCCTGAATAGCTCCGAGATTGAAATTATAAGGATCGCAAGATCACATCCAAATGTAGCCTCTAATGGAAGCAGAGAAATGCTTTCGATGACTGATTGATTTGGTTGTAGGCTAATCACACTGCACAAGTGAAATTACTCCTAAAGGAAACTCAGGGCTCCGTTTCTTTCGTGGACTAATTTGCACAATGAATTTGCAAGCTGCCAGGCCCTGATGTTAGCATCTAAACCTACATTTCGCATATTAGTAATTTGACAGTAGATGCTTAACCCACAAAGGACTCTCCCTGCGTTTCCCCCCCCTCCTCCTCCTGGGCATCTCCCCAATCCAACCTGGAAAATAATAATCTATTTCTCCCCTCCACTTGATGGCTCATCTTGTTTTGAATGCTTTTGGCTCTTCTTCCCAGGCATCTCCACCTGCTCCTACTTCTTTGCCTTAATCTGCAGGTCTCTGCTTTTTCATTATAGCCTCTCCTGCCCTGTTTTTCTCCTGCATATCCTTCTTGTTAGGTATAACATTGATACCAAATATGGTTTGGGTGAATAAATATATAAAACTTAGATATCATGGTTTAAGTGCTTATCACTTTAAGCACAATGCAGCAGGCAATTAGCGATTAAGGGTGCGGTTAGAAGTTACAATATAAGGAAGCATTAGAAGCTGGAAAGATTACTGTCTGGCTGTAACTGTCTGTTACTGTAACTGTGTGCTGCTGCGACTAACTGTGATTACTGACTGTGAGTGCCTGTGACTGAACTGTTATTGTTTGCTACTGTTTGCTGAATATCCAGCGTTTGTTTCTCTGGAGAGTGAAACCGGAGGAGGAGAAGATATCTTTATCGGCTGATAAAGATATTGCAAGGACTCTTAACTTGGACTATACTAGTGAGTCTTACTGGATGGAAATACTGTGAATGACTTAATGGACTGAATGACAATGCTTAAACTCTAACTGGATTAAAAACTATTTAAAATACAAACAGTGTTTGTGTTCAGTGTGTGCATACTCTGGGGCCCTTCCGCTCTCCTTTGGCTGCCTGGCTTGACTACTGCTGCAATACTCTGCTAGGGGTTAATCCCCAAACCCTAACACTTCTCAGCTCTTTCATTCTCCACTCCTGTTCATCCAGGGTGGGCGATTTCACTAATCCTGGTGACCCCGCCCAAACGGAGTCTCATACGAATGTTTCCACCTGTGTGAGCACCTGAGGAACACGGCACTGTGCGTGTCCAACTGCATTCTCAGTTTGCTTGTTGTGTTGGAAGAGATAGCCATCTGGTTCAGTTCCAAGCCAGGAGAAAGGCACTGGAGACAAAATGGAGGCTGGAGGCTGATTGGAAAGAGGGTCCATTTATTGATGAACAGAGAACCACATGTTTGTAGCTCTGGTGCAGCTGACCACATGGAATTGAGAGTGTGAGGAGGTATTTATACCTTCTCTTGGGCTTTGCACTTGAACTTCCTGTTCCTGGGCAAGAACATGTATCCTATTGGCTGTTGTCAGACTCCTATGGGGCCATGTACAAATCCTAGGCGTTTGTCTGAGCTAAGTTTGGTTGAAGTTTGAACTGCTGGGGGTGGTGCAATTGAGAGGATGCAATGAAGGGGCTTTGGGCAATTCCTAGTGTAGCTGAGGACTAATCCTACCTTTGTTGGATTTTGAGGGCATGTTCCTCCATTTTGAGGGCATGTTCCTCCATTTCTCAGCCAGGGAAATATAATATATCGCCTTTTTAATATTTCTCAAAATATTAAAGAATATTCATTCTTCTAGGAGAGGGTGCTAACTTTCTACAGCTGCTTCTTCAGAATCTTTTTAAACAGCATGAAGTAGCTTTCATTAATAGAATAATGGATTGATTCATGTCATCCAAATTAAAGCTAATTTAGCAGGACACTTCTGTGCACCCCATTTTTTCCCACTCCCTCATTCTTTGAAAGACGCATTGAATGACAATCCACAGATCTTAACATGCTAAAACCAGGCACAAATGTTGCTCTCCTACCTCAGTGCTGGAAGTTCAAAAAAGCTCCTCACTCTACCCTAACCCTAACCCTTCACACAAAGGGGAAAATGTTCTATATTTAGGCAAGAAAAACCAAATGTGCAGGTATAGAAGAGGCAGCACTTGGCTCAATAGGTGTAACTGAGAGAGGGATCTTGGAGTCCTAGTGGACGATCACTTGAATATGAGCCAGCCATGTGCTGTAGCTGCCAAAAAAGCTAACACAGTCCTAGGCTGTATAAACAGAAGGATAGAATCAAGATCATGTGAAGTGGTAATACCACTTTATCATCCCTTGGTAAGACCACACTTGGAATACTACATCCAGTTTTGGTCGCCACAATGTAAAAAAGTTGTTGAGGCTCTAGAAAGAGTGCAGAGAAGAACAATGATTAGGGGATCTGAGGCTAAAACTTTTGAAGAACAATTGCAGGAATTGAGTATGTCTAGTTTAATGAAAAGAAGGACTAGAGGTGACATGATAACAGTGGTCTAAGGAGCTGCCACAAAGAAGGTCAACCTGAAACATCTGCTTCCAAAACACCTGAAGACAGGACAAGAAGCAATGGATGGAAATTGATCAAAGAGAGAACCAACCTAGCACTAAGAAACTTTCTGACAGTGAGAACAATCAACCAGTGGCTTGCCTTCCGAAGTTGTGGGAGCTCGATCACTGGAGGTTTTCAAGATGAGATTGAACAACCATTTGTCCGGAATTGTAGAAGGTGTCCTACTTGAACAGGAGGTTGAACTAGAAGACCTCCAAAGTCCCTTTCAACTCTGTTATTCTGTTATTCTGCTTGCCCCCTTCGTCCATGTCTTTACTCATGTTATATTTGTCTGCCCAAACGCAAATAAACAAATGAGTAAATAAGAGGAAGAAATCCCATCATTGGGAAGAAGCGATCCATCAGGCGGCTGCCTCTCTCCTTGAAAGACCTGTTAGGATATCTGGGGGCTGAGGGGCAGGGAGCAGCTAGAGCTCTTACAAATGAGGAAGCAGGTCACCCACAAGCTTCCCATAGCTGCAGCAGTTCAAAGAAAGACCAGGTTTTCTGTGGTTTTCAATAAGCCACAAACATAGCCAGAAAGAATCAAACCAAAACAGTGTGGTGAGATCACCCAGGTGGAAAGCTCATTCTATAACAGTGCAAAGATCATCCTTTTGGAGGTCTGGATACGGATACATCACACTAGAAGTAAGTTCTGGACAGGAAGCCGAATTAGATAACTCTAAAGTGGGTTATTGAAATGATTTTCCCAGTTGAGCTTTCTACCCTGAAAACGCCTGATCTCGTCTGATCTCGGAAGCTAAGTTAGATGATTGTGTAACTTTGTTCACTCTGGAATTTCTGTTGTTGGCATAATGATGATTCTTTGCTGACAAAGCTACCGGTGAACTCTGTGTTGCGTAACCCTAAAAGAACTATCTATCCTCAGAAAAAAAAAAGTCTTGAGAAGGAGGCCTTAGATTTGAAAGGACTCATTGATTCCGGTAGGGTCAAACCTCCTATGGAAGAGGTATCCTGTTTGAGGCAGGTATGAGTTAGAATATGTTTGGAATCCCCTTCTATTCAGCACTCATATTTTCTTGTTTTGAAGCTATCTTAATTTTATTTCTAAGCACTCTTTCTAGTTTTTCAGAAACAAAGGTTAAATGTCCTAAAACAATATTTCTTCTAGCCTTTCTCCCCATTTTGTAAAATATTGCATAGACACGTATACAGCAGGCTTATGTGAAATAGCTAGCTGTAATTGGCCATACTGGAGGCTTACTGGAGAAGAGGAAAAAACCTAAACCATGGTTTGTTTTGTTATTTATTATGGTTTTCTTTCCTTTTGGCCTTTGGGGTTAATTTTGGAACAGAATAAGGGCTTGACTAAATAAAAAAAGCCACATTTTTTCCTCAGATGGTAAGACATTGCCTGTTGATCTGAGACTGCCAGCCTTGGCATGCATTAGAAGCCACAATGACATCATGTAGGTCAATTCTACAAATTATGTCCATTCCAAAATTCTTGTCATTTGTACAATGACCTCATGACATTTGTGATGTCATCCCGCTCTTGCCTTTGAGGAAATGGTTGGTTCTATCAACTCTTTATGAGGTGAAGAGAATGGAGGCCAAGATCCTGTTTCCTCAGATCTTCAGTGTGGTTCAGAGAGCTGTGGTAAAATCCTCTTCAGCTTCATAGGCTCAATGGATGACCTTTTCCTGATGGGTCTACCTACAGAAGTGATCACTTGCTCAATGAGATTCATGGTTGCCATATCTCTCAGTCTTCCAATTGCTGGGGATAATGAGGAACCCAGATGCCTTTCTGGTTTTCCCAACTTGTATGGGGAAGAGACCAAAACCGGGTTGCCATTTTGTGCACTCAGTCAAATAGAGTAGGAGTTTCCCACCCTCAACAGCTTTAAGTTGTGTGGACTTCAACTTCTAGTATCCCCCAGGCAGACTGGCTGGCTGGGGAATACTGGGAGTTGAAGTCCACACTTCTTAAAACTGCTGAGGTGAAGAAACTCTGAAATAGAGTTACAGCTGTTGTTTTTCATCCTCCCTTTAAACAATTTAAACAATTATACCATGGAACTGCCATATTGTCCAAAGAATGCTGAAAAGTACATGAAGGGAGTAAATGAAACCATGCCATATGCCATGAAAACAAAATACATCGCTGAGTTGAATAATATAACTGTCCTTGCAATTCATCAGCCTGGCTTTTTCAGTTGCACATCTCAGCTCACAAGTAGACAATGGCCTCTATTATTTCATGATAGAAAACAAGACAGAAAAAAAAGAAAGGAGACTTCCTTTTGAAGGAAAGTTGTGATTAAGAGGGCCTGAATCAATTATTTGGGAAACTAATATCTAACCCTTTGAAAAACTGAAAGAATGCCTTTTATCCTTCAATCAATTGATAGGAATGCAGATGATATGCCTAGATGGTAAGCATGGTAGATAGATGATAGATAGATAGATAGATAGATAGATAGATAGATAGATAGATAGATAGATAGATAGATGATAGATAGATAGATAGATAGATAGATAGATAGATAGATAGATAGATAGATACAACAGATATAGAGATAGAGACTGAGATAGAAACATAGATAAATAATAAGTAGACGTTATAGATAGATGATAGATAGACAAATGATAGAGACAGACAGACAGACAAACATTTGCCACAAGAACTATCTTAGAGAAATGACATACAGCAATCTAAGATAATTTATTTATTTATTCAACTTGTATGGCTACCCATTCAAACAAATAACTCTGGGTAGTGGTGAACAATCAGAACATTAATTAAAACCAATTAAAAAGCCGGTACAATAAAGTAAATATATACTGCAGCGGACATAAATTTGCAACAGCACGGCCTAAAAAATATTGCGTTGATCGTTAGAGAAACCGTTTTGGCACCTCCATGTATTTATGCCAAGCAAACTTCTTTATTTGAACCTGGTATGGTTAATGCCCTGGAAAAATCTTTCATTTAAGGATTTGTTTAGCTTCTGTGCTAGAATTTAGATTTATTATAAATAGGCTTAGCAATGAGCTGAAATGTCTAAGGAGGGGCCTCTCATGTTATATCCCCAATCCCTTCCTTATGACAGGATTTCAGGTAGATACACAAAGTACCATTCCTGAGAACTGAACCAAGACAGAGGTTTTCATCTCCTCATCCAAGCCTTTTCCAGATGCCACCCCTTGCCTTCCCAAGCATTCCTGGTTCCAACATGGCTTATCCTGAAGCTGTAGCAGTTGCCATACAATCTTCCATCTCCTACCTTTCATGAAAAGCGTCAAGGCCACCAGAAGGACAGATGGGCTCATCTCGAGTTGAAGGTAGGCACCCATCATTACGTCGTCCAAGTCCCAACCTTGCCTTGGTTCTTTTTTCTTTCCCTTTGCCGGTTTTGAGGACGTTCTGCTTCTGTCAAGTCCTTAAAAGATCCAGCTTAAACATTAAATATAAGTCGATGGCTCGGGCAGGGCGTTCTTTCTCATTTCTCAGCCACACCTCCTTAGACTTGGCTGTTCAGCAGCTTCTTGCTTGCCTGGAGGGCTTTCTTCCATACCTCCCATCCCACTCTCTAACCCATCACTTCCCTTTCCCAGCACTTGGAGGCCACTTACTGGGGTGACACCCCTACCGGGAACTAGAACAGCCAGTTGACAGGGGTTTGTGTGTGTGTGTGTGTGTGTTTTGTTTCTTTTTACATTCTTCATCCAGGACTTTGAGGCAGGAGAGATCAGCAATTTAGAGGCAAGTCTGAACTTGGAGAAGCAAGAGATGGCAAAGACGACGGAAGACATGGAAAAGGAATTCTTCTTTTCTCCATCAAGTGAAACCATTTGGGAGGTCATGGCAGGGCTCTGCTTTGGTTGCCAGGGGGTAAACCTCATGTATATCCAAATACGGAGTTCCTAAGGCTTTTCTATCTTTTCAGAAAGGAATACAGGTCTTCCCCTGTATTACAACCATTTGTTTAGAGAACATTTGAAGGTACGGGAAAAAAGGGACATGACCGTTTTTTTCATACTTACGGCCATGGCAGCATCCCCAGAGTTGATGTGATCAACGTTTGAATGCTTGGCAAATGGTTCCTATCAGCAGTGGGTTCCTACCTGTTTCATTACCGGTTCAGTGATCGCGCGTGCGCACTTAAAGTGCACGTGCAGCTTTGCCCACACCAGCTGAGGCCTGCAGTGCCAATGAGTTTGAGAGGATGAAGAAGAGAAAAGCGCAAAGGTGGGAGGGCCAATCCTGCACTTTTGTCTCCTTTCTCCTGTCAGCTGATTGGAGGCCTTTACCCCTCCACTCAGTTGATCATTGGAGGCTTTTTTAAACTACCCATTCAGCCGAACGGGTAGCATACCGCTACTGGTTCCTATTTATGACAGTGGCAGTATCCCAGGGCCATGTCATCCCCCTGTGAGAACTTCTGACGAGCAAAGTCTATGGAGAACCCACTCAGCAATCTTGTTCCTCACTTAAGAATTGTGGTGATTGGTTTAACAACTGTGGCAAGAAAAATTGTAAAAGCTCTTTTAAGAAGTGCCTCACTTACCAACAGAAATTTTGCGTTCAATTGTGGTCATACCTCAAGGATTACCTATTTAGTCCTGCTTCTCTTACTGAACCAGCCCTTCTGGTGAAAAAGGGATTTATGGAAACTTAGTTTGCCCAACAGTTAAGTGTATCCAAGGGAGGTACTAATACCACTCTATAAAGCCTTAGTAAGACCACACCTAGAGTACTGCATCCAGTTTTGGTCACCACATTATAAAAAAGGTGTTGAGACTCTAGAAAAAGTACAGAGAAAAGCAACCAGGATGATTAGGGGACTGGAGGCTAAGGCATACGAAGAACAGTTGCAGGAATTGGGTTTGGCTAGTCTAGTGAAGAGAAGGACCAGGGGAGACAGGATAGAGGTCTTCGAATATTTGAGGGGCTGCCACAGGGAGGAAGGGCGTCAAGCTATTTTCTAAAGCACCTGTAGGCTAGACAAGGAACAATGGATGGAAACTGAACAAGGAGAGATTTAACCTGGAAATAAGGAGAAACTTTCTGACAGTGAGAACAATCAACCAATGGAACAGAAGTTGCCTTCAGAAGTTGTGGGAGCGTCATCACTGGAGACTTTCAAGAAGAGATTGGACTGCTATTTGTCAGAAATGGTGTAGGATCTCCCACTTGGGTGGGTGGGGGGGGTTGGACTAGATGACCTACAAGGTCCCTTCCAACTCTGATTATCTGTTATCTGTATCCACACCGTGTGATCCAAGAACTCAGGTGGTTGGTCATGAAAGTGTGATCCAAGCACTGTCTGTTTTTAGTTTAATGCACATCTTCTTTGACCAAAGCCTACAGACACTTCTGCCCACCAGCATGTAGATGCTAAACTTTGTAAAGCAGCCTGAGATGCTTCCAGACTTTGAAAACTATTCCCAGTTCTCTAAAAGAGGAGGCTGTGGTTGTATGGCATGTGTCCAGGGAAAAGAATATGCAATTTATAGGGATATATTAAAAAGAACTTTGGAATGATTTTAACAGAAAGGCTAAAGCGAAGCAGCAGCAGAAGAGATGGAGAAATAAAGTCAGGTTTTAAATAATAGGCTTGGTGGGAGAGGAATGGCGTTGATAATTAAGTGATCCTTGAGGGAATAAAGGATGATCTATATACAGTTAAACCTGTAGTTAACTCCTCTCTTGAGTTTGGACATAATCAACCTCACCTTCCATTACTTGGTAAGTAAGAATTGTGGAAAGACTGGTCGTAACTATTGTTATCTTCTCCTTCCTTCCCACTTTAGAAGGCTATTTTGTTTTATTTTTATCGGTTTTTGCTCAGGTTCTGTTCCTCATTTCTGCCCAAGGTTATGTAATAGCAACGGGAAATCTGGGAGGCAGACCAATCTGTTAGTGTCGTATTTTTTGCCCCTTTGAATTTCTTACATCTCAAGTTCTTTCCTTCACGTTTCACAAAGAAACGTAGAGACTCCCAACAAATTGCTCTCTCTTCTTCTCTCTCTTTCCCTCACTTTGCGCGTGAGGGGTGGCTATATAGATGTGATAAATAAACAAACAAACAAACAAATAAATAAATAAATCCTTTTTCTTCTGCACCAGCTGAATTCAACTGGTATCTAACTCCAGATAGTGGTTCAACCTGAAAAACGCGTTGCAAACAGAACACAACAAAATTTAAAAAACCGGCTGGCAATTCTAATATAGTCACACAAGCCTAACCAATGGCAGGACTGGCAACCTCAGCACAATAACAATAACACCAAAATCATCATTAAAAGAAAAAAAAAACAATCTCTGAAATTTTTACTTTAGATCAGGGGTGTCAAACTTGATTTTATTGAGAGCTGCATCGGGATTGTGTTCAGGAGTGGGTTGCTGGGGGTTCGCAGTGGTTTCGGAGAACCTCTAGTTAAGTTTCTGCGCAGTTCAGAGAACCCCCAAATCCCACTCCTGGCTGGCCCTGCCCACTCCACCTTGCCCCTCCCAGGAGACCCCACGTGGCCCGTTTTGGATGCAGTTAAGTGCAGGGCACATGCGGAGGCTCGGGGAGGGCCAAAAATGGGCCTCTCGGAAGTTTGGGAAGGCCGGAAATGGACCTTTTTCCGGCTTCCAGAGAGCCTCCAGTGCCTGGGGAGGCTGTTTTCGCCTTCCTGGAGGCTCGAGGAAAACCTCCGGAGCCCGGGGAGGGCAAAAATGCCCCCACACCATGGTGCAGGAGGCCGACTAAGGCCATGCTCACCCTGGCCATGCCCACCCAGCAACCGGGCAGAGAACCTGCAGCTAAAACTTTTGAAGCCCACATATAAAATGGACAAAATCCACTTAACAAAGGTCTCGCTTAGCAACAGACATTTTGGGTTCAATTGTGGTCGTAAGTCGAGGACTACCTGTACCGGTACAAGGAAAATCCTACGGAAGCCTGTTTTGGGTTTGGCATCTGATCACAGCTCCCACCAAAAATATAGAAAACCCAGTTAGATCTTCTGCCTTCAAGGACAGTGGCAAGAGATCTCTGAGCGAGATTGTACTGAAGCCTGGGTTGGGTGATCTCATGAAGTTTCGTGTGTAAAATCCTTCTGCCCAGGTCAATGGATAAGTTGGCAACTCTGTCCTGTAAAGGAATGACTCACATATGGCCTCTTTCCCACCTTAATTGTTGTATTAGAGAAGACACGGTGTCATCTCTATTACTCAGCAGCCCAGCTTGAGTCAACAACTGGGCCTCCAACTACTCCTGCATTGGACATGCCAGAACAAGAACATGCTTCATCATGCAGGCTGAAACTTCATAGAATGAGTACAGTTAAATAAATATGTGTGAGGCACAATAATCGAAACTTAAAATGAGGTCATGGAAGAAAGTGGGGAAGAGAAGACAACGGTGTAAGTCAGAATACCTGGAACTCTTTCTAAGGGTGGCTACACTCTGTGGCTTTAGGTCAGGGGCCTTCAAACTTGACAACTTTAAGACTTGTGGGCTTCAATTCCCAGAATTCCTTCTCCAGTTGCGTTAGCTCAGGAATTCAGGGAGTTGAAGTCCACAAGTCTTAAACTTGCCAAGTTTGAAGACTCTTGCTTTAGGTGACCACATCTGGATCAAAATCTTAGATTTAAAGAGTTGCGTGACAAATAATTCCCAGTTCCACAAGGGGAAGCATTTTTTTTTCAGTCCTTGGTTTTGTTTTTCTTTCTTTCTTCTTTCTCCAGAAGAATTTCAGCCAGTTCTATGACTGTTAAGAGTTTGGGCAGCAAGTTAAAAATAGAAGGTAACATGTTCCAACAATTACACGGCCCTATTTTGGGGGAAAAACTGAGATGAGTTCAACGAGAAATTTACCCTGGAAAGAAAGGATGGGTGCGGTTATAAGCCTCAATGTAGCTTATATACTTTTAAGAAAAAAATAGCGTGATGTTATTCCATATTGTCCCATATTGTTCTCTAGTTAGTTGGGTGGACATTTACCTGTTTCATTGTTAGATTGTTATCCTGCCTTTTGAGAGAAACGGGTTTTTCTGGCATTTGTCACTGTGTTCTTCTAGAATGAATTGTGTGTAGGTGCGATGGATAAATGTGGAGGAAAACTCATAAAAGTGAGGTACATTTTCCTGAGAGTAGCGTTGACTAAACTCATTAGAGCTTACTTCCTGTGAATATATAGAGAGAATATTCTTTCAAAATTCCAGTTGTGTAGTTTGGTACTAGTTTTTCTTCTTCTTACTTTTTTTTTTACACAACATTTAGAAAGCATGTGGGAGGGTTAATTAATTAATAACGAATTAGACATATCATCAAATCAAATCTTTATTATGGTCACAGACCAGCATGAGAAGGGTAAAATGCAAACAATTTGAAATGCTAAAAATATAAAATGTGCAAAAGTTTAAAAAAATTAACATATACACATGCGCGCAAATCTAAAAAAACAAGCAAACAAAAAGGGATAAAAAGCATTAAGTAAACATTTAAAAAAACTATGATTAGCCAAGCTAATTAAATCTATCATAATATAAACCACTCTGATCTAACATGTTAAATATATAATTAAATATCTATAGTTGCCTCTGTAACTAATTATCACTCTAGGTGAACATGGGATTAAAAAACCCATTGTAACAAAAGAAAAACCACAAATAATAATAATAAAGATCACATTATTGTTGTTAGTTGCGAAGTCATGTCTGACCCATTGCAACCCCATGGACAATGTTCCTCCTGTCCTCTACCATCTCACGGAGTCCATTTTAGCTCACGCCGACTGCTTCAGGGACTCCAACTAAGCAACGAACAATCATATATATAGCTCCATGCTTGAGGGGCTCTTATTTGTGAGGGAACATCCAGATTTCATGCAAGACTGAGGGAAAACCAGCTCTTCAGGGGCTCACAAAATGCTTTTTGGGTTGGGGGGAGGCAAGAAAATCTAGGGGAGGGCTTGTGTTCCTGGGTGCTGCAACCCAGTTCTGGCCCCCAGAGATGGGACCGAGAGTCTGCCCATCTCATCAAATCTAGAAGGGTGGATAGAAGTGGCCTTCAAATGGACGAATTTTGGAACTAAGAGTTTGATCTGACTTAAACAATGAAGATTGTATTTTCCATTTCTTTCTTTTTAGACGGAGGGAACAGACAGGCCTATGAGTTGGCGTGGATTATTCGTGGTTAGTCCCAGTGGGGTTCCAAAATTAGCTGATTTTGCCCCTGCCGTGCTGGTCAAAATATGTAGCTGTTTCGAAGAAATTCTTTGAAATTATCTTCTTGTCTAAACTGCCTGACTGCATATTTAACTCGATTAGTGAGTCAACCATTTTGGGGCTCGTCCAAAACACTCCACAATGAACCGACCTACCGGACTGAGTTCATACAGAGCCACACTTAACACAGGAGCACACAAACACAAGCCTAACCATACAGGTAGGCCTTGACTTACAACCATTCGTTTAGTGACTGTGCAAAGTTACAGTAGCACTGGGGGGAAAAGTGACTTTAGGCTGTTTTTCACACTTAATGACAGCTTCAGTATCCCCATGGTCACGTGATCAACATTTGGATGGTTGGCAACTGGCATGTACTTATGACGGTTGCAGTGTTTTGGAGTCGTGGGATCACCTTTTGTGATCCCCTGGCAAGCAAATGGGGAAGCCAGATTTGATAAACAGCCATGTTACTAACTTAACAAATGCAGTGATTCACTTAATAGCTGTGTCAAGAAAGGTCGTAAAATAGGGCAAAACTCACTTAACAACTTAAGAACGGAAGTTTTGGGCTCAGTTAAGTCAAGGACTACCTGCATGTCAACCACTTCACACGTGGAGTGACTAGTTTTTTAAAATGGTAATGCACATTGTACAAAATTAATCTCTGGTTTTTAATAAGGGTGTTTTGATGTATTATAGTGTTTTTCTTGTGTTGGGTTTTACCTTGAACATGTCAGTTTGGACAAGAATATTAAATCCCTCAGGACAATCCCAGACATCAATGACTTATTGATATTGACTCTGTCTGAAGCAGCTACAATCTTCCCTGGTGTCAAAGATTGAGGATTAAAGCTAGCAGGTTTGAAACTGGTTGGATGACTTCTGTGGCGCCCAGGAAATTAGGGAGTGCGAATGGGCATGGATTATGTGTGGCAGCTGCTTGCTCTGGGCTGGTTCTTCCACATGCCCTGATCCAGGCCTCCTTCCCAAAAGAAATGTAACCACCATAATTAAAAGTCTGATAAGAAGAATTCTGTAAATGTAAATAACTTGTTTGGTTGATCTGGCACATTATTTGGAATGTATGACTACAAATGGCAGCTGAGCTGACTCAGATATGGCAATATGAAACACTTAAGAGTGGTCCTGAGCTGTGGGCCAGATAGGTGGCTATAAACATAGAAAATACAGAGTAATAGAGTTGGAAGGGATACACACACACACATACACATACACACACACACACACACGCAAGTACACATTTGTTGTTTTGCACAGTTTTAAAGATGTGATATTTTAACATTTTAAAGATGTGACATTGTTTTGAACTGATATTGAATTAATAGGTGTATGAACTACTTAAATAGTTTGTTAGCCTTTTTTGTTATTGTTTTCTCTCCTCTTATTTAATTTGTTATTGCTTTCTGTTTTTGTTTTTTGTAGGTTTTTTAAAGGGGGATTCTTATCATTTTTGGATGCTTTAAAAAAACACATTTGTATGAAACATAAACATTTTTTTTGGTTCTGTTTCATTGTATTTTTGTGCAAAACATATTCAAATAAAAAAGCTGAATAACTAAAAAAAAAGCAAGGTGATTTTGTCACTTCCACGCCTTTCTTGTAATTATGTTTTCATTTTATTTTTAGTATATGTTTCTGTCTTTTTTGAGAATCCTCTTTGAGAATCCATGCTAGATGACACAATAAATATGAACTGAGGAATAGCAACAGAAATTACAGGAAGTCTCATTTAGTGACTGGCTTTGACTGCCTTTTTAAGCGACTGTTCATAGTTATGATGGTGATGAAAAAGTAACATTGCAACCAATCCTCGCGTTTATGACCTTTGCAGACCAACCTTCGTGTTGATATCTTTGCTTTTTCATATGGAAAGCTGAAGGAAGATTGTAAGCACGGTTGCGGTTACACTTAGCAATTGCTTCTCTTAATGACCGAGTTGCCAGGTTTGTTGCAGTTGCTAAATGAGGACCAGCTGTAATGCATCAGGCTATAAATTGGATTGAATCACAAGGCAATGTTCTAGGGCCAACTCTTTTCATACTCTACATAAATGATCTCTGTGATCATATTAAGAGCAACTGCATTCTTTTCGCTGATGATGTAAAGCTATTCAACACCACAGACAATACTGCTACCCTTCAAAAAGACCTCGACTACTCGACTATGTATCAGAATGGTCAAACAAATGGCAACTTCAAATCTCAACAAATAAATGCTCTGTCTTACATATTGGCAAAAAAAATCAGAAAATAAAATACAAGCTGAATAGTCAAGACTTTGTTGATGATCCAAACTCTGTCAAGGATCTTGGAGTACTCATCTCTAATGACCTAAGTGCTAGAGCCCACTGTAACTACATAGCCAAAAAGGCATTAAGAGTTGTTAACCTAATGATACGTAGCTTTTTCTCTGGTAATATCACACTACTAACTAGGGCATACAAAACATTTGCTAGACCAATACTCGAATACAGCTCATCAGTCTGGAACCCACATTACGTATCTGATATTAACACAGTTGAGAAAGTCCAGAAATATTTCACAAGAAGAGTTCTCCACTCCTCTACTCGTTGCAGAATACCTTATGCCACCAGATTTGAAATTCTAGACCTAGACAACCTAGAACTACGCCGCCTTCGGTCCGATCTAAGTATAGTATATAAAATTATATATTGCAATGTCCTACCTGTCAATGAGTACTTCAGCTTCAACCATAACAATATGAGCAAACAATAGATACAAACTCAAGGTAAACCGCACCAAACTTGATTGCAGGAAATATGACTTCAGCAACAGAGTGGTCAATGTCTGGAATACTCTACCTGACTTTGTGGTTTCTTCCCCAAACCCCAAAAACTTTAACTTTAGACTGTCTACTATTGACCTCACCCCTTTCCTAAGAGGTCTGTAGGGGGCATGCATAAGCGCACCAACGTGCCTCCCATCCCTGTCCTACTGTTTTTTTTTCTTATATGTATCCATTTCATGTAGTCATAAACATGCTTATACTTTTACCTGTTATCTTATAATCGCTTGACAAAATAAATAAAATAAAATAAAATAAAATAGGTCAGGTTTGGTGTGATTCACACTGCAAAACTGAAATTCTGCTTGCTCTGCCACTCTTTCTGAAATAGCAGGATTCTTATGATTTTTGCATGCCTGTTAATAATCCCAACCCTGGCCTGTTGGTTGAGCTCAGCTTGTTATACCAACCAGGAAAGGAATAATATATTTCATGCTACCTTTTTTTTTTTTTTTTTTTAAAAAGAGGAAATTTGGGTGGCTTCCTTGCCTCTTGCCTGTTTTTATTGTTTCCTGTCCCAGATTAACTCCAAGAGCCCAGGAAATTGTGCAACATGTATTGTGAATTGCAGAAGCCTGTAAAAGAAACCTTGGATGGTTTGATTCAGCCCTGAGCCCACGTCAGCAATCGAGAAGGTATGACGGTTTAAAATGCTAAGTGGCAAGTTGATTCACAGCTCGGTAAAAACAATATCGTTTTTTGTTTTCCTTTTGCATACATTACAGGTAGGAAGTGGAGTCCTAACCAAGGTAGGTGTGAAACACTTATCTTTAATTATGCTCATTTGCATATTATTCCCACACCAGCTACTATGGGACCTTATGCAATAGCACAGAGATCCAAGAATGGAAGGGGGGGGGGGAGAGATAAGGGACAGAGGGAGAAAAATAGAGAAAGAGGGGGAGGGAGAGAGCAAGAAAGCGAGAGGAGCTCAGTCAAGCATAGAGAACAGCAAGAACTCCCAAGGTTAAAAAATAAAATAAAATGCACAATATAAAAGAAGCAATGCTGACTCAGAGTCATGTACGGTCAGGCCAAGTCTCCAAATACAACAATAAAAGCCACATGAATGACATAAAAATCGATGTATTCTCCAAGCACCTGAAGGCAAGACCAGAAAGCAATAGATGGAAAACAAGAAGCAATGGATGGGAACAAATCAAGGAGAAATAAATAAAAAACACCTAGAAATAAAACTAGTTTCCTAAGAGGGATTACAATTAATTGCTGGAATGGTTTACCTTCAAAAGTTGTGGGTGCTCCATCAGTGGAGGTTTTGAAGAAGAGATTGCACAGCCATTTGACTGGTATAAATGGAAATGGAAATAAGGTCTGCTGCTTGAGTAGGAGGTTGGACTAGAAGACCTCCAAGGTCCCTTCCAACTCTGGTATTCTGTATAAAATGGTGGTAGTTTGGTTCCCTGAGAAGGGCATAGGAAAGGCAGGCGATGCCTTCTCTCACATGTGTCCCCCAATAAAGCCCCATCCCAGATAGGAGATGCTGAGACCCTCCTTAATTCTTAGATGGCTTAATTTTCAGGAAGGTACATACATAGGGACGCCCTTGCTCAAATAACAGATCAAACAACCAATAGGATCTGCAAACCATGTGTGATGAACCAGGGCGTGGCACGAAGGCAACACAATCAGGTAAGCAATAAGAGTCCCTTTATTATCTACAACTTGCCCCCAATGCCCAGGTTACCTTCTGGCTGGAGAAAAACTTTCCCAGGAACAGCCTTTGATTGCAGAAAATTAAGTCCAAAACATGAGCAACACAAACTGTAACTTAAAGTCCAAACAAGCCAAACTGAAGTAAGTAGTTTGGCAGGGCAGGAGCAAGAATTTCAGACTTGAAGGCACGGCAAAACTCACACAGTTGGGAAGACGCCAGGAACACAGATAAGTCACAACAACACAGGATAAAGTCATGTTTGCTCCCAGCAGCCTGCCGCAGCCTGCCTTTCTTATCAACTGTCTTCCCAGCTGTGGCTAAGGAAGAGAATCAGGGCCCTTTCCTCCCCCGTAAGCCACACAACCCACTTTGCTCTCTTCTCCGTTCCTCCTTGCGTGCCCTAGAATGAAAAGCAGGTGGGCCTGGTTCTTCCTCTGAACTCCCTCTCCCTTGTTCTATTCCCCCTTCTGCTCTGCCCCTGGACTTTGCCCTTCCCCAGCCTCCAACGGAGCCACACTCCCATTCCCTGTCAGCTGTCCAGCTCCCTCCTTGGATTCAGACTCTGACAGGGGCATGACACCATGAAGGAAATCAGATAAGGAAAACCAGCTTTGGGAATTATTTTAGAACGGATGTTATGCACACAGCCTCTAATTCATTCTTTCACTTTCAGAGGATGAAGTTCTACAGATGGAGCCAGGAATGCAAAGTGAAAATAATAATGTGGCCCAGGGCAGACTCATTTTTAGTTCCTGTCCATGCACATCAAAAACAGAGTTCTACCTTTTTAATTTTCCAAATCCTAGTAGGTTGATTAAGTGGTTGTTTCTCCCCCCATCCCCCTTTATGGATCAATGGGTTTTTAACAGTCCCAGAGGTGTTAATACTACTGGGGCCATTCAACTCCCTTTAATATGATTAAACATTAACAATGAATTAACCCTGGGGTGGGAGAGGCATTTCACTGTATTTGATAAGGATTGAAAAGCTGTTCATTCTGTGCTGAGCTGCAATTAAAGCCGGAGTAGAAGAGATGAGGGCTGCAAGATCTTTGGGAAAGGAAAGAAAGCCTTTAAAAATTTAACAAAACACCCCAAAAAACATTGCAAGTTTAGCAACATGAAGAACATATGGTTTTCTAAAACTGCTTAGCACGGCTGTCATATTTATATGGAACCTTTTCTCTGATAATCTTGGGAAGGCATGCTTCAAGCATTTCATTCTCAGAACATTGCAAAGCCTATCTTGTCTGGTGAGATGGATTAAGAAAGCCCACTCTTACATACGTAATCTTGGCCACCAAACACCCAGAAACCACAAGGTGGCAGCAAAAAGAACACATAAGGCCACCTATAGGACCTCTTTTGCAACGCAGTCATTCTGGAAACCAATAGAAGAGAATCTCTGTAGTTCAGGGTTGAACTGTGGAGTCCTGGGTGCTCCCTGGGTGTTGTTTGCTTGCAGACCTTTCATTACCTGACTAGGTACCATCATCAGTGTTAATGAGTGTGGGGTTTGCTTCTTGTTTATATACAGTAGCTTGCCCTGCCAATGTTGGCGGAGGTGTAGTTTTTCTCCTTGGTGGTTCTTTAATTAGGGTATTGTTTGCCTAGGGTTAATCCCTGTTACTTATTTTAGGTGTTGGCTGTTGGACAGAATGTGGTCATTTTGTTCTTGCCTTTGTGTTTCCTTCCTAGCTTTGTTACTGTCTCTTTCAAATAGGGGGTAGATAGGTTTATTTCAGGGGTGGGATTCTACCAGTTCGCACCTATTCGCTAGAACCGGTTGTTAACATCCTAAGCAGTTCGGAGAACCGGTTGTTAGAAGAAATTACTGGCCTAATCCTGTAAGGAAGGCAGGAAGGAAACATTCTGGTGTTGCTTACAGAAACTGCCTCTCCGTTAACCCTTTTTACATTCTTGGCAGGATTAGACTTCCTGTCTCAGGAACTTCTCTGGAGTTTTTTCCCCCTCCTTTGCTGGTACTTTGCTTGTGTGGAGTGACCATTCAAAGTTACAATGGCACTGAAAAAAGTGACTTATGACCATTTTTCACACTTATGACTGTTGCAGCATCCCCACAGTCATGAGAGGCCAGACGAGGAGATGCGTGCCTCGATGTGAGTGATATTGAGTTGGCCACACCCAGCCAATAACATGACCATCAAGCCACGCCCACCACCTAAGCCACGCCCACAGAACTGGTTGTTAAAAAATTTGAATCCCACCCCTGGTTTATTTCATTTTTATGTTCAAACATTTTAAAGATGTGACATTGTTTTGAACTGGCATTGAATCAATAGGTGTGTGAACTACTTAAATAGTTTGTTAGCCTTTTTTGTTATTGTTTTTCTCTTCTCTTGTTTAATTTGTTATTGCTTTCTGTTTTTGTTTTTTTGTAGGTTTTTTAAAGGGGGATTCTTATCATTTTTGGATGCTTTAAAAAAACACATTTGTGTGAAACAAAAACATTTTTTGGTTCTGTTTCATTGTACTTTTGTGCAAAACATATTCAAATAAAAAAGCTGAATAACTAAAAAAAAATGCAAGGTGATTTTGTCACTTCCACGCCTTTCTTGTAATTATGTTTTCATTGCATTTTTAGTATATGTTCAGCCAACCCCACTTGCTTGTGCTGGTGATTTTACCTAGGTACACACAGGGGTGGGCTTCAAAATTTTTAGCAAAGTGCATAGTGAAAAGTCAAACAACAAGCTCAGAGAACACCAAGGACACCACGGCTCTGAAGCATCCCAAACTCATCCAGCAAGTCTCCCATCTGACTAATGTTGAAATCTCTTTGCTTTTTTTTTTGCTTTAAACTGATAACTCAAATTTCAGAGTGTCCCAGGAACAGTCAATATCTGGCAGTGAATCAGAAAAGAAGAATAACAACCTTTAAAAGGTTAATTTTAAGTGGCTTTCCGAAATGGGACACACTTCATTTTTTTTGCTCCTGGTTTGTAAAATGCCTTTACGATATAAACAAGCTGTTCATTTGATTAATGGTGGTAATTGTGATTCTCCTTAGCTCTAACCCTTCATTAAATTTAAAACTGAAATAATTGTTGGGTTACTAACTGACAAATTCACTACCAGTCAATTGCAGAAGGCAGCTTTACTTGGAACAGCTTACATCCTGCGAAAATATCTGTAACACCATCAAACACCCACAATCTGCCTATCCCAGGTCGTTGGAAGGACTGGATTTGTCAACAGGCAGACCAAAATGCCAAATCCAGTCTGAACATCTGGCTGATGGTGCAATGAATATCAAACACTAATAAATTAACATTGGAGATATATGCGGCTTCTAAAATAACAATATTGTAATAATTATTTTGCTGATTGCCCTTTTAGTTCTGGGACACTGGACATGATGTGACGGTGGACAAAAGAGGTATAATTAAATATGCTTTTTGAAAATATTGGATGAATAATTCTGTAGTAAAACACTTTAAAAAAAGGTAACCCCTGTAGGAAGAATAACTTAGTTAAATTAAGGGGGAGTGATGGTTCAGTACTTAAAGACACTGAGGTCAGCTGGAAAGCTAACAACCCAGGTTTGAGACCCGAGCACCGCACAATGGGTTCCTGCCTACCTAGCAGCTCAAAAGCAGGCAAATGTACGGTAAGTAGATTAATAGGTACCATTGCAGGCAGGAAGTGAGGGGCAGATGACATAGATTTTGTAACTTGCTAACTAACATAGTTACTTTGTATTTTAATTTTTTTCTCTCTTTTAAAATGATGTTCAGGTTTATCAGCTTTTAACATTCCTAAACTGATAAGCAGGCTGGAGGCTAACTCCAGATAAGAAAAAAAATATGTTAGTACAAATTGGGGTCTGGTTTATCTCTGGGGTGAACTCCACACAACCTTTTTCCTTACAATTTACACTGACATCAGACCTCATTTTAAGGAACATGTGTGATATTATGAGATGTAAATATGTAACATGTTTGAGTACACGTAACTGATTTCCTATGCAAAAGGGAGGTTACTTTTACCCCGTCCAATCAACTTTCATCTTGAGTTTTCTTTGTTGTGTTAAGTATAAAAAGGAATGTAAGATGGATTTCGAGGTTCTCTCTCTCTCTCCTTTTTCATAGAGAGATCCCACTTTATCAGGGTAACCTAATAAACTGTTTTTAAATGATCTTCTGACTCGGTTACTTATTTGGGAAAGTAAACTGAGGCAGAACCTAGGGTCATGTTTGGCTATCAGAAAGTAACAGTGTTCTGTGTGCCTTTGGGGTATCTGGCCACACGACCACGGAAATGTTTTCTGATAAAGCTGGCTCCCTTGGCCACGAAACAGAGATTAGCATTGCACCCTAAAATCGGACACAACTGGACAGGGAAAAAACTATCACCTTACGAAGGATACAGTAGGCCTATAATGACAAACTGTGACATAGGAGTAAAAGAGGATAGAGCTGGGAAATCCTGAATTTGACTAAAATTAAAATTCAGTTAATTAAATGCTGCTCTTTCTATTGCTCCTGACATAGGAAGCATTGAGCTGCGGTGGCGCCGTGGTTAGAATGCAGTATTGCAGGGCCAACTCACTGCTCACTCCAGGAGAGTGGTGGGATTCAATTTTTTTTTTTACTAACAGTTGTGTGGGCGTGGCTTGGTGGGTGTGGCTTGGTGGGTGTGGCAGGGGAAGATTACTGCAAAATCTGCATTCCCTCCCCACTCCACTAACCTGCTTTCCAGCTCCGTTCTCCTGTGCAGGGCAACCAAAGAAGACCCAACCAATCAGCTGGGACTCGGGAGGCAGAGAATAGATGGGGGCGGGGCCAGTCAGAGGTGGTATTGGCCGGTTCTCTGAACTAGTCAAAATTTCTGCTACTGGTTCTCCAGAACTGGTCAGAACTGGCTGAATACCACCTGACTGAGCCTTCCATCCTTCCGAGGTGGGTAAAATGAGGACCCAGATTGTTGGGGGCCATAAGCTGACTCAGTAAACCGCTTAGAGAGGGCTGTAAAGCACTGTGAAGAGGCATATAAGTCTAAGTGCTATTGTTAATTTCTGCCATTGGTCCTGTGAGAAATGATTATTCGATGGGAAGTTTGGTTCCAGATGATGACCTGAGATTTCCTTAAAGCCTTAAAAGCATCACAAAAATATGAAAGAAGAAAAACAGTTTTGTAGATGTCTATTAGTGCTTGTATGGAAAATTCTTAGTTTTATCACAGCCAATTATGGAACTGGATAAAGAAAACTTTACTTTTAGAATGTGTACAATAAAAGGATAACCTAAATTTATTTATTTCGTGTATGGCATATCATACATAAACTGGCGATATATATTAACATTTCATCTAGATTAATAAAACACAATCGAATATAAATGTTAAAAAGATCTATTGTTTAAATACCAACTTAAATACAATCCATGGAACAAATAGCCACATGAGACGTTTTCCCCCTCTAGTGGCATAATGGCAGCATTGCACTCATTTAAGTTTCCCAAATAAGCACAGGTAGTCCTCGACCTACGACCACAATGGAGCCCAACGTGTCTGTTAAGTGAGACATTTGTGAAGTGAGTTTCGTCCCACTTTAAGACTTTTCTTGCCACAGTTGTTCATTGAATCACTGCAATTGATTAGTTAGTAACCCGGTCGTTAAGTGAATCTGGCTTCTCCATGGACTTTGCTTGTCAGATGGTTGCAAATGGGGAGCACGTGACCGTCATAAATATGAGTCAGTTGCCAAGTGGCTGCATTCCGATCACGTGACCACGGGGATGCTGCAAAGGTCGTAAGTGTGAAAAACGGTCATAAGTCACTTCTCTCAGGGCCGTTGTAAGTTTGAATGGTCACTAAACAAATGGTTGCAAGTTGAGGATTACCTGTACAGGTAGTCCGTGATTTATAATGGTTCATTTAGTAACCGTTCGAAACTACAAAGGCACTGAGAAAGTGAGATGACCATTTTTCACGCTTATGACCTTTGCCTCAGAGGTGGTATTCAGCGGGTTCTGACCAGTTCTGGAGAACTGGTAGCAGAAATTTTGAGTAGTTCGGAGAACCGGCAAATACCGCCTCTGACTGGCCCCGTCCCCATCTATTTTCTGCCTCCCGGGTCCCAGCTGATTGGCTGGGTCTTCTTTGGTTGCCCTGCATAGGAGAACGGAGCTGGAAAGCAGGTTAGTGGGGTGGGGAGGAATGGGGATTTTGCAGTATCCTTCTCCTGCCACACCCACCAAGCCACACTACGCCCACCAGGCCACGTCCACAGAACCGTAGTAAAAAATTTTGAATCCCACCACTAAGCATCCCCATGGTTAAATGGTCAAAAATTCAGATCCTTGGCAACTGGCATGTATGGATGATGGTTGCAGTCCTCTGGTGTCATGTGAGCACCTTCATCCAAATTGAAAAAACTTCATCCTCAGTGTCTATGGAGATTCTCAGTCCTCCAGGTCATGGTTGTCTCAATAGTGCTTTTTCAAGAGGCAACTGGACTTTCTGGTTTTTTTCTTTGAAGACGTTTTGCTTCTCCTCCGAGAAGCTTCTTCAGCTCTGACTAGATCCTTCCATTCTCTACCATCCAGTCAGAAGTGAAGAAGCTTCTTGGATGACAAGTGAAACGTCTTCAAAGAAAAAGAAGAAAGTCCAGTTGTCTCTTGAAAAAGCACCTTTGGGACTTCCATCCTCAGTCTTTTTTGCAAAGGGCCCACTGATCTCCTGGCTGAATCAGAAATTCCCTCTATTCATCTCTTGTAAAAGTCCCTTGTCCATCTCTACCTCCCCTTCTTTTATTGGGTATGACCTGTATCAAAAAACAGCATTTTGTCTTCTTTTGATCTCAACGTTTCTCTCGGAGGGCCTTTGCCTTTATCCACAAACACTTTTATAAGCCACTAGCTGGATACCCGTGCTTCATGACGAAACTTTGTGATTGGGCTATGCAGGAGAAATTTGGGTCACAATCCGTTGGCTCAGTGGTGGTCGGTGATTGAAACTCATAAAGGAATATCACTCCTGCTTCCTTGAGTCCAGAAACAGTTCCATAGGTGGAAGGCGTAGACATTTTTGGTGAGGTACCAACATTTACTACTGTAAGGAGCCCCAGGCCACTCCTGAGTGAAGGAGTGCAATGTCTATAAGTTTGAACTGAGGTAACGGAATGTGAGGCAACTGGCAGTTGGAACAGAGTTCTTTTCAGGTGGGGAGGGGGAGTAGAACTCCTTAGCATCAGAGCGTGTTAATTGCTGTATTAAGAAATAGTAATGATCTGATGGTCATTTTGAAAAATCCTTTCTTATCGAGCACCTAGAAGGCAAGAGGAACATACGTGCCAAATTTCAAGTTTGTAGCCTTTACGGTTCTGGAGATTTCGTGGTGAGTGAGTGGTACTTGGCATCCCATTCTTCTCCTCAGATTGGTTGGTATCGTTGTCTGTCAAACTGAAAGTATATAGCCCAGCCTTGATTTTGTATATCTGGCTAAAATAAACTGCATACAGGTAGATTCCTCAAAGAATAACTTTATTGGAAATATCATATTGGCACAGTTGAAGTCCACACCTCCTCCTTCCCCATCTGGCACTGATGATGTTACTTAATTGGGTAATAAAATGTCTGCAAGACAATGACCAAGCTCGGAGAGCAGCAAGGACCCTTCATTTCAACCCTAATCTACAAATATTCTTCTTTATTGGATCTTTATTGGAAATATCTAAATCTCTTTCCTATCTTCCATCTAGAAGGAACAACCGCCTGTAGTGTTAATTGGATTAAAATATAGTAAGCCCACAAGAATACATTTTGAATGTTACAAAAATATTTTATTAACATAAATAGATATATAAAATAATAAAATAACAGGAAGAAACCATTCCATGCTGCCAACAAACATCTAAAAGAGGAAAATAGCTGCTCTTTATGTGTCAATAATGAATCAAACTTCGTAGGTAAGGTAAGGATAGCTCTTGAGTACCCCACCCAGATTTTAAAAGACCACAAGGCTCAATCTTCCTGAGTCGAAACAGTTAAAAAGAGTCCTTCATAGCATTGAGAAGATATAAATAAAAGGAATAGGAAATTTCATGGTGTCCTATGAAAAATAAGGATTTCCCCTCAAAATGTGCGTCCAGCACTTTTGCTATAATTCAGCAATCTTGACTTATATTCATTGTTCCAAAACAGGGAGTTTTTAAGAAGAGATTGGATAACCCTTTGTCTGAAGTGGTATAGGGTTTTCCTGCCTAAGCAGGGGGTTGGACTAGAAGACCTCCAAGGTCCCTTCCAAACTCTGTTATTCTATTCTATCCTGTTGAGCAGAAACCCAAGATATCATGAGCTTTCCTAGCCACTAGCCTTCTTTTACAACACGTACCTTAATTCTCACCAAGCTATCCACACTGATCTGGTTGCCGGACATCTTACAGATAGTTCCCGACTTACAACAGTTCATTTAGTGAACGTTCGAAGTTACAACCAAGTTACAACAATCAAGAGCCATGGTGGCTCAGTGGTTAGAATGCAGTATAACAGGTTAACCCAGGAGTTTGATTGTCACCAGGCTCAAGGCTGACTCAGCCTTCCATCCTTCCAAGGTGGGTAAAATGAGGACCCAGATTGTTGGGGGGCAAGAGGCTGACTCTGTAAAACCGCTTAGGGAGGTCCGCAAAGTGTTATATAAGTGCTATTGCTACAACGGCACTGAAAAAAATGACTTATGACCATTTTTTCATACTTGGTCATAGGATCAAAATTCAGAATGATTGGCAACTGACTCATATTTACGACACTTGCAGTGTCCAGAAGTGTCCACTTGGCAACCTTCTGACAAACAAAATCAGTGGGGAAGCCAGATGGACTTAACCACCATGTTACTAACTTAAGAACTGCGGCGATCGACTTCACAACTGGGGCCAGACAAGTCCTAAAACGGGGCAAAACTCATTTAACAAACGTCTTGCTTAGCACCAGAAACGTTGGCCTCAACTGCGGTCGTAAGTTGAGGACTACCTGTGTATGTGTAGTGAAGAAAAATAAATACTCTCAAGTAGGCATGGATAACTTGGATAATGACCATTTTGAAAAAGGGAGGGAAGGCTCACGTGTGCTTGGAATACATACTCTTTGGTCCAGGGGTGGGATTCAGCCGGTTTGGGCTGGTTTGGGCGAACCAGATGTTAAATTTACATCTGGTTCGCTGAACCGGTAGTTGAACTGACCAGCTGGCTCCACTCGCCCCGCCCCACCCCTCCACGTGGAGTCTCCACGTGGCCTATTTTGGATGCGGGTAAGTGTAGGATTCGCGCAGAGGCTGTGGGAGAGCGAAAAATGGCCCTTCCGGAAATGCAGAAACGGGCCTGTTTCTGGCTTCCGGAGGGCCTCCAGAGCCCAAGGGAGGCTGTTTTCACCCTCCCAGAGGCCTGAGGGAAGCCTCCGGACTCTGGGGAAGGTGAAAAACAGCCCTCCCGGAAGTTCTGGTAAGCCACGCCCACCCAGCAACCAGGCAGAGAACCGGTTGTTGGGATTTTTGAATCCCACCCCTGCTTTGGTCTCCAAGAATGGTCTCTTCACCCCTGGTTTTGTAGGGTGGTGGTGGTGGTGGTCTCTTTAATGGTGTGAGGTGTACATCCTGCATAAATAGGGGCTCTCAGAAGGAGCCCCGTTTGCTCCCAGCTGTATTAAATATTGAGGAGAGTAGAAAAAGTCTTAGTTCTAAGTCCTACTTGGTCCAGATCTGGAGTAAGTGTCCGTCTTCCTCTTGGAGATCAGGAGCTTCCTCAAGAAAGGAGAAAAACTATAAAAAGCAGGAGACTCGTTGACATAATAGTGTGATGGGCCAAGGTAAAGTGGCTGGCTTGGCTCCTTGGAGATGGTTTTAGCTGTCCATCAATGATCAAGCTGTTGCACTGATCACCAGTACAACAGTGGGTTTCTACGCTGCCTAGGTTCTTGTAGATGGAGGTGTAGGGACTGTCGCACCAGGAAGGGGATGCACAACCTTTGACCACTGAATAGTTCCCAGAGATGCCTGAATGAGGGAGAAAGCGAGAGAGAAACTGAGTCTTCCATTCCCACTTGAACCATACCATGGAAGGATGCAGTCTTATAAAATAATGTAGTAAGCAGAAGGTATCTCAACAAGGGTCTTCAAACTTGGCAAGTTTAAGACTTGTGGACTTCAACTCCCAGCATTCCTGAGCTAACATGACTGGAAGAAGAATTCTGGGAGTTGAAGTCCACAAGTCTTAAAGCTGTCAAGTTTGAAGACCCTTGGTATGTTCAGTTCATTTTCTCTTAAGCTCTCGAGGGCAGATGTTACATTATGCCATGCCCCCAGTTCTGCTGACCACAAGGAGGCAGACACTACAGAACCAGTTTCATCCAGTATGGGACTGGTTGAATATAGATATCCAGAAGTTATTCTAGGGCAGCTTTTCTCAACCATGGCAACTTGAAGATGAGTGGACTTCAACTCTCAGAATTCTCCAGCCAGCCAACTTTAAGATGGATGGACTTCAACTCCCAGAATTCTCCGGACAGCATGTTGAAGTCCACCCAAGTTGCCGTGGTTGAGAAATGCTGTTTTGGTGCTTTTAAACTCTTAAACTGAAGTCATGAATTTTTGCTCTTCAGATGACTATTCATCTGTAACTCATTCAATGGTTAAAGGAACAGATACATGGAATCTGTCAGAATTGCACATGACTGACAACCATCTCTCTCTGCTCTCAGAACTTAAGGGAAGGTGGACTTCATACACCAGGGTTTCTTAACCTTGGCAAGTGTGGACTTCAACTCCCAGAATTCTGGGGAATTCTGGGAATTGAAGCCCACACATCTTCAACTTGCCAAAGTTTAGAAACATTGGCAAATACCACGCTGATAAATTGGCAGATTCAGAAAATTCTCATTGTCCACCAGGACATGGTCCAAAAGGGTCTGGATTGTTGAGAAAGACAGAGTTTCCACGCAACTCTGAAGCCTGCTTGAAACTCTTAGTCCATTTGAAGTAGGTTCACAATTTCTGCAGATTTATTTCCAAATCTTTCTCCTTGTGCTCACTCTGCAGATTAACGTTCAACCACATCAGAGAACGAGCAAGTAAGAGGAATTTGCAACTAATGACTCACCGTGGATCCCTGAGGCTTCCAAGCATTTGGTCATGGGCCCTCGGCATTGTACCGTTGTGATATTATTCGGGGCACAACCTTGAGTAGTGTCTCCTTCGCAGCTGTGGCACGTAAGGCCATTCAAGGGCAAGGAAGCCCACTTATAATCTGCAAAGAGAAGCAATCTCTGTGAATTGGTTCCCTTACTGCATTAAGCAAAGGGTTGTTGTCCATGATAATGGAATATTCATAACTTGTTGGGTATGTACAACACAACATGCCCCAAAGGGCAACTGGACTTCCTTGGGTTTTTTTTCCCTTTTCTTTGAAAACATTTTGCTTCTCATCCAAGAAGCTTCTTTGGTTTTAACTGACTGGTTCAAGATATTTATATTCTTTGCAAATCCTTCCGTCCTCCACCAGTCAGTTAGAACTGAAGAAGCCTCTTGGATAAGAAATGAAATGTTTTCAAGGGAAAAAAAAACTTAGAAACTCTGTAATTCTCTCTTTTTTCCCCTGGGCATCACTTCCAATATGGTACTTGGTGACTGTGCACCCAGGAAGATTTATACAGAAAGGAAAATGAACTAGCAAGATCAGGAAAATCCATAGTATAAAATGGTTTTTAAAACATGGATTGAAAGCATGGATATTCCCATGTATTTGTATCCATGTCTTTGACCTCAGATGTAGCGTTACATCACCCTGCAAAGGATGCCATGATGGGTGTCTTCACCATGGCTTTCATGCCAAGAGGGGGCTAAGCTCAGCCCACAGGAGGTGAATGGGGACTGACCATGATTGAAGGTCATCAAACTAACATTTGGGGATGGCTATTCTTTTTTCTGCAGGCCTCTTTTTACAGCTCTAAAACCATGTTGTGTGATGACCTACCTTGCACATCATTGTTACACCAGCTGGAGTTACAACACTTCACCGTGTAGAAACTCTTGTGGTTTTGGAAGCCCAGAGTATCCTGGCAGTGGGAAAGCTGGCCACAGCCCTTGATACGTTCTTGATCCGTGGGAAATTCTACCAGCGGGAGGGAAAAGCAATGATGTAAATGTGTTTTTGGCCTCCAGGGGGCACCCTGTTCCATGAGTTGAGATTCCCTAACAGAACAACAGGATAACAGATTTGGGAGGGACCCCGAAGGTCTTCTAGTCCAACCCCTGGCTCAAGCAGGAGACCCTATACCATTTCACACAAACAGTTGTCTAATCTCTTCTTAAAAACCTCCAGTTATTGGGGCAGCAACAACTTCTGAAGGCAAGCTGTTTCACCGGTTGGTTAATTGTTCTCACTGTCAGGAAATTTCTCCTTAGAGTTGCTGGTCCCAAAGGAACTTCTCAAAAGGCAACTGGACTCCCCACCTCCTTTGAAAAGCACTTTGGGACAACCGTGGCCTGGACGAATCCCCACAGACCTCCAGACCAGGATTTCTCCAAATGTACTCTGGAGATCCCCAAGATCCTTTCAGGGGAACCACAGAGTCAAATAAATAATTATTATAACCATTCTCAGGCTTAATTTCTAATGTAGTACATATTAATCGATATAACCCACATAAACCAAAGCTCTTTGGGATCCTTAATCATTCATAAGAATTCAAAGGGATCTTCTAAAAATTCCACATGCTGCCTGGGGAATTCTGGGAACTGAAGTCCATGTGTCTTAAAATGGAGAACATTGAGAAACACTGCTCTAAACCAGAGGTCTCCTACCTTGGCAACTTTAAGCCTAGCAGACTTCAATTCCCAGAATTCCCCAGCCAAATTGAAGTCCGTGTGTGTGTGTGTGCGTGTGTAACAATAATACAATCAATAATAATAATACAATCAAATAATAATACAGTCAAAATATAGCTTTACTATGCTTTACTACGCAAAATAGCTTTACTATGCAAAATAATACAGTCAATATTGACTGTATTATTTTGCATAGTAAAGCTGTGAGAGTTGGTCCAACTTCTTACTAGAACCCATTGGACCCAAACAAAACACTACAGTTTTGAGAACGGGGGAGTGAAATGCTAATTTTTAATCCCCGCATACAGAGGGCAAAAAATGACTTTATTATTTGGCACAATAGTGCTGGCTGTGAGCTGTTTCATCGTCTTAGCAGACATCACACAGTTCTGAGAATGGGGGAGTTAAATGCTAATTATATACAGTATATTTATTTGGCAGAGTGGGTAGGGGTGAATGCTGCACCATTTGCCATCTTTTATACTACTGGGAAATTGAAATGTTCTAAAGGTTACTACAAATTGGAGCTTCACAGAGATCCCTAAATACGTTTTTGCCTGAACACATTCCTTTAATTTGGTTAATTACAACAACTCCACTTACAAACATACAAAGTCTGATTAGTTTTAATTTTGGTCAGTTTTGTAGCTTTCTGAGTAAGGCGAATCCTGCTTAAATATATTTTGCATCGTCTGTGTTTAGACCAGGATTTCTCAACATTGGCTCCTTGAAGCTGCATGGACTTCAATTCCCAGAATTCCCCAGCCAAGAGCCAAGGTTGAGAAACATGGATTGTAGAAAACTGGCTATGTGGATGCATGATTGGATAATGCTGACTGCTACCTATTTTATTTCTATTTTTCTATTGTGTATTTTATTTGTTTTATTTACTAGAGTCATGTAAAAGTGAGAAAGGCAGCTATATAAATTCAATGAATAAATAAATCTTAGAGATAATGAATACAAAAGCATTTTGATCAATTAAAAAAAATGTATAGTTATATATACATGTATGCATTTATTTATTTCCCGGATCTAAATGTCTAAATCTTAGGTTGATCTCTGCTTTCCTGCCATATGTACTGAAATGAATGGATTGACAAAGCTAGGTCTGTCATAAATTATAGATAGTCCTTGACTTACAACCATTTTACAACCATTTAGTGACTGTTCAAAGTTACAATTATAGTAGTCCTTGACTTACAACCACTTACAACCATTTAGTGACTGTTCGAAGTTACAAGGGCACTGAAAAAAGTGACTTATGCTCGTTTTTCACACTTACAATCATTCCAGCACCCCCATGGTCATGTGATCAAAATTCAGGTGCTTGGCAATTGATTCACATTTATGTCCTGGGGTTATTGATCCTCTTTTGCAACCTCCTGACGAACAAAGTCTATGAGGAAGCTAGATTCACTTAAACAACCGTCTTGCTAATGTAACAACTCCAGTCATTCGCTTAACAATTATAGCAAGAAAGGTTGTAAAATGGGGTAAAATCCACGTGACAACTATTTTGTTTAGCAACAAAAGATTTGGGCTTTGCTGTGGTCATAAGGGCTTCCTGTGTGTTTTTTTTATTTATTAAATCCTATATAAATAAATTATATAGGATCTGTATACTGCAAGAGTCAAAAAGAGGGCTGTGAAAATATTTACAGACCCCTCACATCCCGGACATAAACTGTTTCAACTCCTTCCCTCAAAACGACGCTACAGAGCACTGCACACCAGAACAACTAGACACAAGGACAGTTTTTTCCTGAATATCATCACTCTGCTAAACAAATAATTTCCCCAACGCTGTCCAACTATTTACACAGTCTGCACTACTATTACTATAAATCTTCTCATCACTCCTTATCACCCATCCTCTCCCACTTGTGACTGCTGTAACTTTGTGGCTTGTATGCTTACGATTTATATTGACTGTTTCCTAGTATGATTTGATTGCTTATTGTACCCTACTACTATTATTAAGTGTTGTACCTTATGATTCTTGACTCTTGACAAATGTATCTTTTCTTTTATGTACACTGAGAGCATTTGCACCAAGACAAATTCCTTGTGTGGCCAATCATACTTGGCCCATGAAGAATTCTATTCTATTACTATATCGATTGCATTTGTTTAAAATGGCTGCCCTCAGATCACTCTTTTAGAGCTAGAGGTTTTGTTAAATTTCTAGACACATTTAATATGCAAACACACGATGCTTGAATTACCCAGGAGAGCTCTGGGAGTAAGATTTGAAATGAAAGTTAGCTTCCTGTCTGAAACAAAGACATCGGAGGAAGAAGCGGCCAATAAATTGTGCATCAGAAGAAGGCAGGGACTCACCTTCTGGATCCGTCAAGGAGGTAATATCTATGCACTTGTCCTGAGGCCAGAAACAACGCATCAGTTTGAGACTGGAGTTGTTACAAGTGTTATCAGCAGCTGTACAAGAGTAGCAATTCTGGAGGTTTTCGTTATGGCCTCGGACACGGATCATATCCATCACTGCCAAGGAGAAAAACAGCAAACCATTGAAACAGTGAATGAGTCTTTGTATATGCTTGCATACATTAAATCATGATTATTATGGATAAGATAGATAACTTCTATTGTCATTTTTTGTGTGTGAGCACAGTGGCCCACATTAAAAATGAAATTCTATTGCCTGCTCTCAAGAGAAAGTATCTATCTACCCAAACCCATACATAACATGCATATACACATGCAATATACATATGTGTATGTATATGTATATGTATATATGTGGATCTTTGGTTATTCGGGTTTTCTCCCGCGTAAGATTGGAAGTATCTAGGTGACGTTTCGACGAAGTCTCATTCATCATCTTCAGGCTTGTGTCTTCAGCTTTGTGCTTCTCAGAGTACTTACTCTGAGAAGCAGTGCTTACTCTGAGAAGCTTACTCTTTGTGCTTACTCTGAGAAGCACAAAGCTGAAGACACAAGCCTGAAGATGATGAATGAGACTTCATCAAACGCCTACATACTTCCAATCTTACGTGGGAGAAAAATAAATAGATCCACATACAAATACGAGAACCTCAGATCCATATATAAATACAACTTTAAAGAACTATATATATATATATATATATATATATATATATATATATATATGTATATGTATATGTATATATATATATATATATATATATATATATATATATATATATATATGTGTGTGTGTGTGTGTGTGTGTGTGTGCGCGCGCACACACACACACACACCTATATATGTTTGTGTATATATATGTGCATGTGTGTGTATGTATGTATATAGGTAGGTACACACACACACACACACCACCTCTAGGTCACCGCACCCAGCTCTTTCTTCACAATCAGGAGGCTGTGAGTTCGATCCTAGGTATAGGCAGATATTTCTCTCTCTGGGCACAATGAGGACCATATCTGCTGAACAAAACTCTGCATTGGCAACAGGAAGGGCATCCAGCCAGTAAACATTCAGCTCCATTCGGTTGCCCAGACTCCACCCTGCAAGGGATTATGGGGTTGTTAAAAGAGGAACAATACTGTGACTGAATCTAGATGTTCTCCTTCGGATACCACGAAGCTTCCTCCCGGAAGGTAACAAGGAAAACAGTGAAGAGGATGTGTAGCAACCCAGGCCACACTTCGGACTCTGTTCAAGCATCATTATGTCAGAGTCTCTAGGCATCACGGCACGTACAAAACCCCAAGAAGCATTTTTTAGGACTGTTCGTGAAACTGTACTTCAATCCATGGAGATTCCCAAGCACTCAGCTCATGGATGTCCCAAAGACACTTTTTCCAAAGGGCAACTGGGGGACTTTCTTAGTTTTGTTTCCTTGAAAAAGAACCGAAGAAGCTTCTTCAATAAGAAGCAAAATGTTTTAAAGGGGAGGGGGGGAAACTAGTTGCCCTTTGGGATCTGTGTTTACATCTGTGTTTCTTCGTTGTGGCAACTTTAAGATGGATGAACTTCAACTCCCAGAATTCCCCAGCCAGCCATGTAACAGCCTAGCAACAGAAATCTGGGTCCCAATTATGGTGGTTGTCAAAGACTATCTATAGTAGGGGTCTCCGATCTTGGCAACTTGAAGACTTGTAGACTTCAATTCCCAGAATTCCTCAGCCAGCTTTGGGAGTTGAAGTCCACAGGCCTTAAAGTTGCCAAGGTTGCAGACTCTTGAATAGAACAAGCGAAGACTCATTTAATGGGATATTTGAAGTCATGCAGGTATCAGTCCCTGAATAAAACTCCTACGCGCTCAAATATGTACTTCTGGGTATTTCCTTCGGTACGTCACTGTTGCACAGGTCGGTTTCACAAAATTCCTCTGCCAAAAACACCAGCCGATGGCCCAGAAGGTGTGAGATGGAATTATTAGTCTTTCCACTGATGTCACAGCCCTTGAGGAAGTAGGTGGAGATCTTGGGTCCTGCAGGACAACGGAGGAAGAGAAAGGCAGAGACACAACGGCCGTCATGGCAGGTTCCTGAGCTCGTACGTACAAATCGGCTCTCGGTTTTTAATGGGGATTCTTCCTATCCTTCCCTTGACAACGTGGAAAATGACACTATAGGGCACTGCGTGTCAGAACAACTAGAAAAAAGGACGGGTTTTTCCCTGCATGCCATCACTCTGCTAAACAACTGATTCCCACAACACTGTCAAACTATCTAAAAAGGCAGTATTACCATCATTATTCTCCTCTTCCCTATCTCCTCATCTTCTTATGACTATAACTTTGTTGCTTATCACTATTGTTGTATGTACATTAAGAGTTTATGCACTGGAAACAAATTCCTTGTATATCTAATCACACTCGGCCAACAAAGAAGTCTATTCTATTCTATTCTATTCTATTCTATTCTATTCTATTCTATTCTATTCTGTTCTGTTCTATTCTATTCTATTCTATTCTATTCTGTTCTGTTCTAATTCTATTCTATTCTATTCTATTCTATTCTATTCTATATTTATCACTTTACTCTACAATGAGATCTCTACTCACCAAAGACTCTACTCCTACTGTGTACTCTAATCTACTCTATGAATGAATGTATCTTTTATCATTCTTTTATTCAATGAGATCTTATGCACCAAAGACAATTCTATTCTGTCCAATCATTCTTTCCAATAAACTATTCTATTCTATTCTATTCTATTCTATTCTATTCTATTCTATTCTATTCTATTCTATTCTACTCTATTCTACTCTACTCTACTCTACTCTACTCTACTCTACTCTACAAGCAGGAGACCCTACACCATTTCTGACGGATGGCAGTCCAGTCTCCTCTTGAAAGCTTCCAGTGATGAAGCTCCCACAACTTCTGAAGGCAACCTCTGTTCCATTCTCACTGTCAGAAAATTTCTCCTTATTTCTAGGTTGAATCTCTCCTTGATCAGTTTCCATCCATTATTCCTTGTCTGGCCTACAGGTGCTTTGGAAAACAGCTTGACCCCTTCCTCCTCTCTGTGGCAGCCCCTCAAATATTGGAAGACTGCTATCATGTCTCCCCTGGTCCTTCTCTTCCTTAGACTAGCCAAGTCCAGTTCCTGTACCCGTTCATCGTATGTTTTGGCCTCCAGTCCCCTAATCAACATGCCGGGCGTTAACCTAAATGAAGCCAGTCTGGCATACATAATTCACAGTCACCTGTGACCCTGTTCCCCACCTCCCCCCTGGGTGTATCATAAATCAGATTCTCCAATGAAGCACGTTGTCGTCAATCACATTCTCCAACGAAGGATTTTCTCAGGCAGAAGCCGCCTTGAGTCGCCATGTGTGATTAGACGGCAGTATAAATTTCCAAATGAATAAATAAATAAAATGCAGCCTGGATCAGCCATGGGCCACTCACGCTTTCTCTCCCATCACCCTCTTTCCCCTATCACGCCCTCCCTTTCTCCCTCCCCAAAACTTACGACTTATTATGGTCATAACGGTGGTTTTGCACATCTGCTGGTGCTCTTTACATGTTTCCATATCCCAGCAGTCGCTGTTCCCGTTACAGGAGTAGCATTGAAGGGCAACAACTATTAGAAGAAGTTGAAAGGGAAGCCATTAGTAAAGCAGGGGGCAACAGGTAGGCCTCAGCTTACAGCTACAATTGGTGCAGTTGTTAAGTGAAACATAGGGCTGTTTAGAGCAAGGGTCTTCAAACTTGGCAAGTTTAAGACTTGTGGACTTCAACTCCCAGAATTCCTGAGCTAACGTGACTGGAGGAGGAATTCTGGGAGTTGGAGGCCATAAGTCTTAAAGCTGTCAAGTTCGAGGACCTCTGGATTGCCTGCTTGCCCTGATGGCTTTTGCTTGTGACTGGGTTGGGAAAGTCACAAATGATGATCACCTGATGCAGCCCCATGCGGCAAACCTTATAAATGCATGCCATTTGCCAAACGACCAAATCACGGGACCAGGAGATATTGCAATGGCCATAAGTGTGATGACCGATTGTAAGCCCCCTTTTTCAGTGGCATTGTAACTTCAAATGGTTGCTAACAAATTTTTGTAAATCGAGGACTATCTGCAGAAGGCCTCTGTAAAACAGGGATATTGGGAACAGACTTCTCTACAGGAACTATTTATTTCCTTCCTTCCTTCCTTCCTTCCTTCCTTCCTTCCTTCCTTCCTTCCTTCCTTCCTTCCTTCCTTCCTTCCTTCCTTTTCCCTGTTCCTTCCTCCTTCCTTCCTTCCTTCTTTTCTCTTTTTCTCCTTCCTTCTTTTCCTTTTTCCTCCTTCCTTCCTTCTTTCTTTACCCTTTTCCTTCCTCCTTCCTTCTTTACCCTTTTTCTTCCTCCTTCCTTCTTTCCTTCCTTCCTTCTTTTCCCTTTCCTTCCTTCCTTCTTTTCCTTTCCTTCCTTCCTTCCCTTCCTTCCTTCCTTTTCCCTTTCCCTTCTTCCTTCCTTTGTTTACTTCCTTCTTTTCCCTTTCCTTCCTTTCTTTCCTTCCTTCTTCTTTTTCCTCTTCCTTCCTTTCTTCTTTTCCTTTCCTTTCTTCCTTTTTTTCCTTCCTTCCTTCCTTCCTTCCTTCCTTCCTTCCTTCCTTCCTTCCTTCCTTCCTTCCTTCCTTCCTTCCTTCCTTCCTTCCTTCCTTCCTTCCCTTCCCTTCCCTTCCTTCCTTCCTTCCCCTTCCTTCCCTTCCCTTCCTTTTATTTTTCATACTTCTTAATTGCCCATTCTTAACTGCGCATCTTCCTCAGATGTATGCTCCTCCGTTTATGTAAGCCATGGGTTTGTTGAACTGTGGCCAGTTCAAGAAATCATAATTGGTGGAACACACTAAGCCAGGAATTCTTCTAATCTAAGCTATGTATGGTCTATTGAGAACCACGTTGCAAAAGAGGGCAGGTCCGAAATGAATGTATGTGGTGGTAGGGTTGAAATGGGTGCTTTAAAAAAAATTAAGACACTTTTTTATTCCTTAGGTGGGCAAGCATGGAAAGGGAGATCAGCAAACAATGAAATAGGCATTACAGTGTCATGGTACCTATTCAGCTCCTATCATCCCATTTTCATGATGTCTTACATAAGTATTTAAGGAGTGGAATTTGCATTGTGATTTTATGATGCAAGTTCCATTCTCTTGAAGAAATGCCAGTTTGCTACTGATAACCCTGGACAGTAATGTCCACAGTGCCAACCACATTAAAAAAACAAAAACACAAGCACAAAAATATTTGGCCTTACTGCTTTACAGGCCTCTAAATCTGCAAAGGAATTCAGGAGGCTGGGATCCATTTTTTAAAATATACTACTGCACAAAGCTGTAACTGCAGTCCTTGTTTCTGGGATTATCAGACAGATTGAAATTCATAAATATTTTCCATCTTTGAAAATGCTCCAGGATCAGAGTTTTACTGGTTTTCAGCCACTCTTGTTGGGGAATTCTGGGAGTTGAAGTCCGCATCTCTTAAAATTGTCAAGGTTTCAAATTTTCTAGCCACCCATAACTTGCAGGGGAAAGTGAGGAAGTGAGCAAGCCATTATTTTTAGTTGCTAATTTTTACCTTTTGCATTGTCCCTAAACAAGCAAATCGATCCGTGCTTGATTTGCCTTTGGGTTGTTCATGATTTTAAAAAAAAATTAAATAAACCAGGCATCTTATAAAAGCCTAAGATTTCAGGGTTAGAGTCATTTTCCCCCAGTGCCTCTGCTCAAGACTTCTGGTCTCAAGATTAGAAAACAAAACTTTTCTTCCACCTGCCATAATCTCAACAGCAGCTGGGGGCAGCCACAAGACTCCAAAGTGCCAGTTGCCTCTGGTGATCATCTGCATTTCTGCAGCCCAAACTCAAACTGTAACCATGAGGCATGACTTCCTATTGAGAATAAAAAGAGGGGGGGGGGGGTAGGAAAAACTACAATTCTGCTTCTTTCTCTCCTGCTTGCGACCTGCTCTGAAATCAGCCGGATCGATTCCCCCCACCCACCCGCAACCGATCATAAAAGAACCAAACTTTGAAAACTCCAGTGCGAAACTCATTTGGGAGCTCCGAAGAACAACTTTCATTTAACAGCCCTTTAGACAAAAGACAATACACAAAATCATTCGCATCCAACTGCCACCCATTCCACTATTTAATTCTCTCTTTCTCTCTCTCTCTCCCTCCCTCTCTTCCTTCTCTCTCTTTTCTCTCTCTCTCCTTCCTTCTTTCTCTCTCTTTCTTTCTCTTTCTCTTTCCTTCCTCCCTCCCTCCCTTTCTTTTCTCTCTCTCTTTCTTTCTCTCCTTCTCTCTCCTTCCTTTCTTCTCTCTCTCTCTTTCTCTTTCCCTCTCTCTCCTCCCTCCCTCCTTTCCTCTCTCTCTCTCTTTCCTTCTCTCTCCTTATTTCCTTCTTTCTCTCTCTCTCTCTTTCTTTCTCTTTCTCTCTCTCTCCTCTCTCCTCCCCTTTCTCTCTTTCCTTCTCTCTCTCTCGCCTTCCTTCCCTCTTTCTCTCTTTCTCTCTCTCTCTCTCCCTCTCCCTCCCTCCTCCTTCTTCTCTCTCTTTCCTTCTCTCTCCTTACTTCCTTCCTTCTCTCTCTCTCTCTTTCTTTCTCTCTCTCCCTCTCTCCTTCCCTTTCTTCTCTCTCTCTTTCCTTCTCTCTCTCTCCTTCCTTCCTTCCTTCTTTCTCTCTCTCTCTTTCTCTCTCTCCCTCTCTCCTCCCTCCCTCCTTTCTTCTCTCTCTCTTTCCTTCTCTCTCTCTCCTTCCTTCCTTCTTTTCTCTTTCTTTCTTTCTTTCTCTCTCCCCTCTCTCTCCTTCCTCCCTCCCTCCTCTCTTTTACCTCTGCCCCCTCCCCACTCTTCTTTTTTTGCTTTTTACCGTCTGTCGCCACCAAGGAGAACAAAACGCCGGTCCAAAAGCACTTCATGGATTCAGGATGCTGAACGGGATCCGGGGCGGCGGCGTAGGAGCGAGCTGGTAATCCGCAAAGCGAGTGGATCCTGGAGCAATTCTTGCAGTCGGAGGGGGAGGAAAAAAAAAACTTAGGCTCTGCGGTTCCTTCCTTCTGGCGCTCTGCTTATGTTTGAAATCCAACCCCCCTCCCTCCTTCCTCCAGCTGGCCTGGCTCCACCCCGGGCATCACTTGCGTCCCTCTTTTTAGAGAAGTTTCGGAGAGTGACGCAGCGGCGGTGGAATGAAGGGGACGGGAAGAAGAACGGGGAAGTGATGAAAACTTCACTTCGCGGCCCCGTCAGCTCTCGGTTGCAGGCACACGGCGTTCTTTCCGCTGGAAACCATCCTCGCTTGCAGAAGCGGCTAGTCCTCAGTGCGGTGTTTCCCAACCTTGGCAACTTCTAAAGCAGGTGCCAAAGATTTTTTTTCCCCCTCGGTTTGTTTAACGTGTTTTGCACTGCGGGCGTTAAGAATGCAGGGCTGTCTGTCGGCAACAAACTGGGATTTCTTCATGCTGGTGATGATTGGTTCCCTTGCCTTTATTATTGTTATTATTATTTTTTAGAAATAACTCAAGGTGGCCGACATAACTGATGTTCACTCTTCCTCCTATTGCCCTGCAACAACAACCCTGTGAGATGGGTTGAGCTGGCCCAAATGGATGGAAATGGAACAAGGAGAGATTCAACCTGGAAATAAGGAGAAACTTTTCTAACATTGAGAACAATCAACCAACGGAACAGAAGTTGCCCTTGGAAGTTGTGGGAGCTTCATCACTTGAGACTTTCAAGAAGAGATTGGACTGCCATCTGTCAGAAATGGTGTAGGGTCTCCCGCTTGGACAGGGGGTTGGACTAGATGACCCTTCCAGCTCTGTTAATCTGTATAACCTTTATAAAGTCACCCACCCAGTAAGCTTTCATGCCTAACAGGGGATTAGACCTCACAGTCTCTGCGTTTCTAGCCTTAACCACTAAACCAGGAATCTCCAAACTTAGCAACTTTTAAGACTTGTGAACTGGGGAATTCTGGGAGTTGAAGTCCACAAGCCTTAAACGTTGCCAAGTGAACTGGGGAATTCTGGGAGTTGAAGTCCACAAGCCTTAAAAGTTGCCAAGGTTGGAGACCCCTGATCTAAAGTACTACCTGTATATCTCAGGTCCGTCTCAAGATCTCCCAGAATTCCCCAGCCATGAGTTGAGATCCACAAGTCTTAAAAATTGCCAAGTTTGAAGACTCCTGGTTTAGTTGTTTGAAAGGCCTGGAATGAAACTCATTTCGGGAGATCACAATTGCCTTTAAAAAAAAAAAGGATATTGAAGAGAAGCTTAAATGAAAGATTAGCGTTGGGCACTGGGCAGGGTTCTCTGTGGCACTCGATATTGCTGTACATTTCAAAGAGATTGTGGAAGAGTGGTTGTCAACATTCACACTTGTGACCTTGTCTAAGGCTGCGCTCACATGATGGGTTGTCGAACTACAAACTCATCAAAAATGCTCTTTTGCAGAGTGCGCAAAACTCAACTGGCCAGCCCATGTCACTAATTTTATGGAAGAGGTGTCCACAAATTGTGTGTGTGTGTGTGTGTGGTAATTTTTGTGCATTAGAAAGAAAGGAAGAAGGTTGTTTCTCTCCTCATGTGGCAAAATACCTCCCTAGGATTCTGGAGGTGTTGGGTAGGGAATTCTGGGAGTTGAAGTTCACCTATGCTCAGGGGTGGGCTTCAAAAATTTTAGCAAGGGGTTCTCTGCCCAGTTGCTGGGAGGGCGTGACCATGGTTGGCGTGGCCTAGTCGGCCTCCTGCACCACCACGGGCGGGGTGTGTGGCATTTTTGCCCTCCCGGGCTCAGGAGGCTTTTCTTGAGCCTCCGGGAGGGCGAAAATGGCCTCACCAGGCTCCGGAGGCTCTCTTAGAAACCAGAAACAGGCCCATTTCTGGCCTTCCCGAACTTCCAGGAGGCCCAATTTTCACCTCAAAACGGACCTTGTGGGGACTCCTGGGAGGGGCAGGGTGGGCAGGGCCATCCAGGAGTGGGATTTGGGGGTTTTCCGAACTGCACCGAACTCCTGCGAACCCCCAGCAGGCCCAGCCCTGCCTATGCTGAGAAACACTGCTTTAGTATGCCAAAATTTGCATACAACAACCAAGGCCAGCAGGCCCAGGGTTTTATAGAGCATGTGCAAAATGCAGGCTCTCCCTCCTCACCTGAGGTGGAAGAGCTCACCTGCCCTGCACACTTTTAGCTTTGGTGCTAAGCAGTTTCCTTTTTTATTTTGTTGCCTTTATTATTATTATTTTATTATTATTTTAATTTTTTTAAAAACTTTGTTTCGTGATGTTGTCTGCCACCCGGAGCCACGTTGTTTGAGTTCTAAATAAATAACCCTTTTTAACTAATAACGGCATCCTTCTGGCCCACCGTCTTCTTGAGAAAAGGTAAGCTGTCCCAGATTCTAAATCAGGCGTGGCAAAAGAGCCTCTGACTCAGCCTCTTGACATGCCCGGAGGCTAGGAATTCATACTTGAAGGCAGGTGTGTGCAGGAAAGAGGAACGCTCATTTTTTCCCCCCTTTCTTTTCTATTTTATCACATTTTTTGTGTTTTCACTAACTTTTTTTTATTCCTTTCTTTTTCCTCCCATACTTTTTATTAGCTTGTATTCGTGTTTATCTTCCTTTTAAAACGTTTTAATAAAAGTTTATACACACACACACACACACACATATATATGTATACAGTATACGTATAATATATACATATATGTATATATACAAAATACATTTGTAACTGCAGTGAAGAATATCAGAATCTCTTTGAGTCCTTGGATCTGAGCTGTCTGGTGGCCCCTGTGGTGAAGACTCTCGCCTCCCACTCAGAAGGTTGAGAGTTCAGTCCTGGGTAGTGGAAGATGTTTCTCTCTTCTGGAGCACAAAGGAAAAAAAAATATCTACTGTGAACTCCATGTGGTGTCAGGAAGGGCATCCGGCCTGCAAATGTTCAGCTCCATTCAGTCACCCTGGATTACAGGGTTGTAAAAAGGGAGGAATTTTTGAATCTTGGAATCTCTTCTCTATTTTTGTTTTCCTTATTTCTGGGTGGGTTGTGGTTTTTTGTTTTTTGTTTGTACTTTTAGCTTTTTCTTTTTTAATTTTATATTAGTTTCTCTCTCTTTCTCTTTCCCTCCCTCCCTTCCTCACTCTGTGTGTGTGTGTGTTCTCTTGGTAAGATGATCTATTATTTGCACATCCACCTCCAGAAACCTGTGTGTACTTTTGGTATTTTCTAATGCCAAATGATTAATGTACTTCTGGAGGGATGTGACTGACTTATCTCCAGAGCCCTACAGAGATATTTTAGCACTTGAGACCAGAGAAAAGTTGTAAAATGGGGCAAAGTTCCCTTAACAAATGTCTCATTTAGCAGCTGAAATTTTTGGGCTCATTTATGGTCCTAAGTCGAGGACTACCTGTTTATTAAATACACACTGGTTGCCAAGTGCCTGAATTTTGATCATGTGACTGTCGAGATGCTTTCTTTTTACATTTTTAAATTTTATTTATACATACAAACATCACCTTTCATTTGAACAGTGTGTCATTTGGGTATAACTATCTTGTGCAATAACCATTCTAGTTTATACATATTCATTGCTTAGCTTTAATACTCTGTTCTTACTTAATACTAATCTGCGTCATATATCTAATTCTTATAACATTCCCCATCTTAACATTTTTAATTCTTACCACATGTTTACTATTTTGCGCTAGTCTTCTTTAATTTCTAACTTCCATATTTGTTTTCCAACCATTGATAAAATAAATCCTACATCATATAATATCCAATTTGTTCCTTGTCTTGGGTTGCTAGTGTTAACTTATTCATTTCTGCACAGTCTAATATTTTTCTAATTACATTCTCTTCAGTTGGAATCTCTTCACTTTGGGATGCTATGAGGATTGTGTGCGAGGATTGGTTGCAAGTCACTTTCCCCCCCAATGTCCTAATTGTTAAATGAATGATTGTTAAATTGAAGATTACCTGTAAGTAACCCCAACTATTGTTCAGGAGGGGTTCAACATTTACTTATTTATCCAGCATTTTGCAAAAGCTGTTGTTGGAAGGAGTAGAGGAGGGTTATATATATATATTATACAAGTCCAGAAAGAACCTTTTGGTTTAAATCTTAGCACCTGTGGTTAGATTTTAGCATTAGCTAAAAGGAAGCCCTTAGTCAACCGTGATTCAAACTCCATTGGCTTGAAAACGGGGGAAGTGATCTAAGCATTTTTCATATATTGCTGTATTTGCAAAGCACACGAACACACACACACACACACACACACACACACACACACACACACATCTATCCATTATCTTATAAAATGCAAGACTGGATAACGGAATGGAGACAAACATTTTGTTTCATTTCTTCTACGTCAATATTTCATATTTATTTGTTTTTAGCATGCAATGCTTTTTTTAAAAAAAAAATTCATTCTCATGAGGTTTATGGAGTCTCTTATTATTAAAAATAACAATGGGAGGGGGGAAAGACAACCCCACTAGACGTTGCATGAAAAAAACAGTAAAACCACTGAACGTTATGCAGCCCTGGAGTCTGCCATGGGATTCTCGTAGTAGAAACTAAAGTGCCCTCCAAGGAAAATATTTATGCAGGGAGCAAAATGGAAAAAGTTGACTTTCGCAAGACTTTCTTTCTAGGCTCAAAGATCTCTTTTTGCAGTTCGAGATGCCCATTTGTGGCCAGGACCAAAGGCTTAGAGTGGGAATGTGTGAAGTCAGCTGCCTGATGGGGTCCAGATGCTCACCAACCCTGACCGGAAGATCCAGTGGAAAAGAATTAAGAGGATTGCACTCCTAAGTGTAAGGATGTCCCTGGATTCCCTGAATCTCTTGTAAAAGTTAATGATGGATTTTTAAGCTTCTTGATATAAAACAGCATTATTTTAAACGATAAGAGGAAGGAAACAGAGACAGACAGAGAGACTCTGTCTCTCTGTGTTTTTGTGTATGTGTGTGTGTAAGAGAGAGAGAGAGAGAAAAGACAGAGACAGAAATACTTTGTCTCTTTCTGTCTCTCTCTCTCTCTCTGTGTGTGTGTGAGTGAGTGAGAGAGAAAGAGAGAGAAAGAGACAGGGAGGGAGGGAGAGACAGACAGACAGAGACAGACTGTCTCTCTGTCTCTTTCTCTCTCTCTCTCTCTCTGTATGTGTGTGTCAGTGAGTGAGAGAGACAGAGAGAGAAAGAGACTGAGGGAGGGAGAGACAGAGACAGACAGACAGTCTCTCTCTCTCTCTCTCTCTCTCTGTGTGTGTGTGTGTGTGTGTGTGAGAGAGAGAGAGAGATGAGAGGGAGAGGGAGGGTGAGGGTGAGAGAGAGACAAACTGTCTCTCTTTCTATCTCTCTGTGTATGTATGTGTGTATGAGAGAGAGACTGAGAGAGAGAAAGAGACAGGGAGGGAGAGACAGACAGTCTGTCTGTGTGTGTGAGAGAGAGAGACATGAGATGGAGAGGGAGGGAGGGAGGGAGAGAGAGAGAGAGAGAGAGAGAGAGAGAGAGAGAGACCCTGTAGAATTATGGAACTACAGTTCCCATCTGCAGCAGTGGTGGGATTCATATTTTTTTTACTACCAGTTCTGTGGGCGTGGCTTGGTGGGCGTGGCAGGGGAAGGATACTATAAAATCTCCAGTCAGAGGTGGTATTGGCCGGTTCTCTGAACTACTCAAAATTTCCGCTACCGGTTCTCCAGAACTGGTCAGAACCTGCTAAATATTACCTCTGATCTGCAGCCATTATAGCCAATGGTGGTGAAGAATGCTGGGAACTATAATTTAGCAACTTCTGGAAAGCCATATGTTCCCGAAATCCATATACATTAATAAAGCAATCAAATATACTCAATTGGTTGGAGTCTATCCAGCATGACAAGTTTCCCTTCTCGCCTTTCTTCTAACGCATTTTAATGCTTCCTCTTACCAAAGTTAGATTAAATCCCTGCAGGAGAAGAATAAATGGAAGTGGTCCCTTAGTTTGGTTTGCCAGAAAAGAAGAGGAAACGGTAGAAAGTTATTTCATCTCGGTTTTGTTAACACCCAACCTCCCCTCCCCACCTCTTCCTTCACAAGAATTTCAGTCATCCTGAGTCAGTCTGGCCTGGAGGGATCTCATCAGGGTTACAGAATCTCCTTGCCAGCAACCAGATGTCTGGCGGGAGAGCTTGGTAGCAGGAAGACAATGGGAAGGGAGGGAGGGAGGAAGGAGAGAGGGAGGGAGGGAGGGAGGAAGAGAGAGAGGGAGGAAAAAGGAAAAGAGGGAGGAAGGAGAAAAACAGGAAGGATGGAAGGGAGGGAGGAAGAGAGGAAGGAAGGAGGAAGGAAGAAAAGGAGGGAGAGAAGAAGAGAGAGGAGAAGAGAGAGAGAGGGAGGAAAAAGAAAAAGAGGGAGGGAAGGAGAAAAACAGGAAGGATGGAAGGGAGGGAGGAAGAGAGGAAAGAAGTGAGGGAGGGAGGAAGAAAAGGAGGGAAAGAAGAAGAGAGAGGGAGGAAAAAGGGAAAGAGGAAAGATGGGAGAGAGGAAGAGAAGAAGGAAGGAAAAGGGAGGAAGGAGGAAAAAAGGAAGGGAGGGAAGGAAGAAGAGGGAGGGAGGAAGAGAGAGAGGGAGGAAAAAGGAAAAGAGGGAGAGAAGGAGAAAAACAGGAAGGATGGAAGGGAGGGAGGAAGAGAGGAAGGAAGGAAGAAGGAAGAAAAGGACGGAGAGAAGAAGAGAGAGGGAGGAAGAGAGAGAAGGAGGAAAGATGGGAGAGAGGGAAGAAGAAGGAAAGAAGGAAGGAAAAGGGGGAAGGAGGAAAAAAGGAAGGGAGGGAAGGAAGGAAGAAGGAAGGAAAAGAGGAAGGATGAAAGCACAGAAGGGAGGAAGGCAGGAAAAGAGAGAGATGGAGGAGGAAGAGAGAGAGAGCAAGGATGGAAGGAATCCAACCCTACAATGGATGCCCATACTTTTATCCTTTATTTATCCTGGGGGCCCATTCTTTACCTCATCCTTTCTTTCTTTCCCCCCTTTCGATTTTAAAAAAACATCTTTGCATTGGGGAGGGGGGAAAGACTCTGCTCTACTTCTGATGTTTCAGAGCTACAAATTCCAGCTGTCTCAGCCGATAGTATCACCACTCAGCCATGATGGGGGTCTAATTTAGTGAGATCTGGACGACCGCCCAGCCATGTTGGATCCCCCGAGAGCCGCAGCCAGCCAAATAAATAAATATCTCAGCATTGCTCTTTCTCTTAGCTGTTGTGAGAACAGGAAATGTATGCAGGGAGGGGTGAAGGATTCGCACATGCCACCCTGGTGCTCCTTAGCCGGAAAACATTCAGTAATGTAATAAAATGAACTTAAATTTGATTTGTCTTCCCCTGCCTCTTTTTTGTACACAAATTTAGTGTGGCTGTGTTGGGTAGCTGAGAATCAAGAGGGACTTACTTGAGTTGATGGCTATAGAAACTGAATAAAATATAGATGAGAGATGATTAGATAGATAAATAGATAGATATAGAAAGATACATGATAGATAATAGATAGATAGTGCAGTTGATAGATAAATAGATATAGATAGATAATAGAGATAGATAGATAGATAGATAGATAGATAGATAGATATAGATAGATAGATAGATAGATAGATAGATAGATAGATAGATAGATAGATAGATAGATAGATAGGGACAGACGTATTGCACTAGTTTAGGATTAATGTGAAGCCAGTTACAATATTCGACAAACCATGGTTTCTGACTTATATGTTAAGAGAGTCAACTGAGGACTATTTCAAGAGTTTGATTAAATTAGCCATGGTTTGAGATGTTGCATGACGCCACTGAGTGCCAGGAAATTAATTGGGGGTGTTGCTTATGACCATTCTCCCCTCTAAAAAACTCCACCTTATAAAGATTTGGGTAGATTTGTTAGTGGTTAGATGAGAGGTAGGGGAACATATCAAATGTGTAGGTGAAGTTAGGTGAAAGAGCTTATATGTGTTACAAGACAGAAATAAAATTCAGATGACTTTCTCTGGTTGAAAAGAAACGAAGGAAATTTAACAGAGAGGAAGTTTGGCATTAGGAAAGAGATCAAACACAGAAAACAGAACAAAGAATACAGCTTAGTAACAGAAGTGAAAAAAAGGTCCTGCAGCTGTAATTGATTACACACAGGATATGAGACAGGAATGTGTTGTACTTCAAAAAATAACCGTCAAATTTAATTTTAGGCTCCATCAATAGAAATAGTTTCCAAAGGAGGCAGTGTTCAGTCTTGAATATTATGTTAGGTTCTGGGCACCCTCCTTTAAGATGGATGGTTGGAGAAGGACAGTGAGAATGGTTAGGGTTTCATTAGGATCTGCAAGAATTGCCACATCCACCAGCTATCACCAAAGTGACTTGTGTCTTCATTATTACTGCATTAACACAATGGGGTCTAGATCGTGCTAGATTTGATGTGTTTTTCAATCTTGGCATCTTTAAGATGTATGGACTTCAACTTCCAGAGCCGCAGAATGGCTAAAAAAGTGTGGAACTTGAAGTCCACACTTCTTAAAATTGCCAAGACTGAGAAACATTTTGCTAGCAGACAGTATACAGTGGTGCTTTAAAAGGCTGCGAGCCCTTTGCAATTGTTAGTATTTCTGCATCAATATACCTGGCTAGCAGTTCCTTGGAGATGGCTGGTGTCAGCCTCCAAGATTTATTCTTCTGCTTGTCTCTTCCCAGCTGCCATAAAAATGGGGGGTGGGGTTGAGGAATAATTGGGCCTTGTGGAGAGAAGGGTGCTGGACAGGTGTGGGATTCTACCAGTTAGCACCTATTCGCTAGAACTGGTTGTTAACATTCTAAGCAGTTCAGAGAACCGGTTGTTAGAAGAAATTCCTGGCCTAATCCTGTAAGGAAGGAAAGGAAGGAAACATTCTGGTGTTGCTTACAGAAACTGCCTCTCCTTTAACCCTTATTACATTCTTGGCAGGACTAGACTTCCTGTCTCAGGAACTTCTCTGGAGTTTTTTCCCCCTCCTTTGCTGGTACTTTGCTTGTGTGGAGTGACCATTCAAAGTTACAATGGCACTGAAAAAAGTGACTTATGACCATTTTTCACACTTACGACTGTTGCAGCTTCCCCACAGTCATGAGAGGCCAGGCGAGGAGATGCGTGCTTCGATGTGACTGATATTGAGTTGGCCAAGCCCAGCCAATAACATGACCACCAAGCCACGTCCACCCAGTCACATGACCACCAAGCCATGCCCCCCAACTAAGCCACACCCACAGAACCGATTGTTAAAAAATTTGAATCCCACCCCTGGTGCTGGAGGATGAAGTTGGTGAATTGTACAAGTTCTTATGCTTTCTTGCTTACTGCACAGATGCAGCCACTTATCTTTTCTAGGCCAAGGTCAACCGTCTTGGCATACCAGATGTGTGAGACGCCACCTGACATTATACACACCTCAGATTGGATGTCCAGTTTGAACTATTGGGGGTGGGGACATGGGATAACTTTTCATATGTAATTTTCATTTCTTCTGATGCTGACACTTCAACTTCAGTAAAAGTCCTTTTCTCTATAAAAATGGAGTCTAAGGTTTTCTCTCTTGGATCTTGAACGGAGCTACACCTGACAGCCGGATTTGAATTCCTGCAAGCATCATGACGTTGGAGTCAATAGCCTGAAACAATTCCTTTCAAACTTGTGATTCCATAATTTGGTGATTCTCTGAATCAGCCCTTTAGCTTGCAAGTCACATTCCAAATCTTCAAGTCACCGGGATGGGCTGTGGTGTTGAGCTGGATTATCCCAGGTATGTGACTTGGAGTCAGGCCATCCATACAGGTGTGTGCAGAAATGTTTCATCGCCTCTCTACTAAATTAGGAATCTAAAGAATTGCCATTGCTACTATATAACATCATACATTGCAATGTCCTACCTGTCAATGAATACTTCAGCTTTAATCATAACAATACAAAAGCACACAACAGATACAAACTCAAGGTAAACCACACCAAACTTGATTGCAGGAAATACGACTTCAGCAACAGAGTGGTCAATGTCTGGAATACTCTCCCTGACTCTGTGGTTTCTTCCCCAACCCCCGAAAACTTTAACCTTAGACTTTCTACTATTGACCTCACCCCTTTCCTAAGAGGTCTGTAGGGGGTGTGCATAAGTGCACCAATGTGCCTACTGTCCCTGTCCTATTGTTTTTTTATTTTTCTTATAAATATCTATCTCATGTATTCAAAACTATATTTATTCTTATACCTGTATCTTGTAAGCGACTGACAAATCAAATAAATACTAAAAAAAAAAAATACTGGTGGATTTTTTAAAAAAATCAAATTCTCCCTTCTTGCTAGGCCTGATTCCAAGAACGAGTTAATGAATTTTGGATAAAATTATCCAACTCTTTGAAACTTCTCCTTGAAACTAATCAAGGAGAGGACCAACCTGGAATTAAGAAGAAGCTATCTAAGAGTGAGAACAAATAACCAGTGGAACAGCTTGTCACCAGAAGTTGTGGGTTCTTCATCACTGGAGGTTTTTAAGAAAAGACTGGACAGCTACTTGTCTGAAATGGAAGGTGACCGCCTTCTTGAGCATGGGTTTGGACTAGGGGTGACATGATAGCTGTGTTCCAAAATCTCGGGCTGTCCCAAAGAAGAGGGAGCCAAGCTATTCTCCAAAGCACCTTAAAGGCAGGACAAGAAACAACAGGTGGAAACCAATCAAGGAGAGAAGCAACTTAGAACTAAGGAGAAATTTCCTGACAGAGAACAATTAACCAGTGGAACAACTTGCCTCCAGAAGTTGTGGATGCTCCAACACTGGAAGTTTTTAAGAGGAGATTGGAAACCATTGATCTGAAATAATATAGCGTTTTTTTTGCTTGAGCAGGGGGTTGGACTAGAAGACCTCCAGGGTCCCTTCCAACTCTGTCATTCTGCTAAAAATACATAGGCAGGGAAGTCTGCAGAGATGGGGTTCACAAAATGAAGATGGCAACGAAAGGTTCCAATCCCATAACTGTATTTACTCTCTTGACCTTTTGGACTCTATTCCTGCAGAAACCCTTCCATGTAGGACTGGTGAACCAGTGGTGGGATTCCAATTTTTTTTACTACCGATTCTGTGGGCATGGCTTGGTGGGCATGGCAGGGGAAGGATACTGCAAAATCCTCATTCCTTCCCCACTCCTGGGGGAAGTTTACTGCAAAATCTCCATTCCTTCCCCACCCACCCCCCACTAACCTGCTTTCCAGCTCTGTTCTCCTGTGCAGGGCAACCAAAGAAGACCCAGCCGATCAGATGGGACTCAGGAGGCAGAGTATAGATGGAGGCAGGGCCAGTCAGAGGAGGTATTTGCCAGTTCTCTGCACTATTCAAAATTTCCGCTACCGGTTCTCCAGAACTGGTCAGAACCTGCTGAATCCCACCTCTGGGGTGAACGAATGGAAACAGTCTTCCATACAATGACATCCACAGCAGAAGATCACTTCTTAACAGAAAAGCTTTTTAAAGTAGATTGGAACTATGACAAGCTGCCTGCGTACTGTGAAATATTCTTCGAAGAGATGGGACTTTGCTTTTGTCGTGCACCTCATTTTGCCACGTCCCTCGTACACACATCCCACCCCCATCTTGGCATCTCTGATCTTAGATCTGCTCTTGGACAAAGGACATTTCATGGGGGCAAGGCAGAAAAACAAGATGACTGGGGCATGTTTGTGATGTGGTAGGATTGCACCATTTTGTGTGAAAATCCACAGAGTTTGAAATGTCTCATTCAAGGGAAATAGAACGGAAAAACAAAAACAGAAGCGACAGTTTCTGTCTTTTTAAAAACCTTTATTTATGTTGGCCTTATTTGGTTAAGACTTCGATGAGCAAAGATCTTGGAATATCCTTTTTTTATACAACACCAATCAAAAGTCAACAGAGGATGAGCAAAGAGTATGGCGCAATAAAGGCATGTCGGAAACAGTCTTACAAAGAGGTTTTCATTCAGTCATGGAGGAGAACTCAGGCAGACTCTTTCAGCCTGCCTCCGTTCTGATGTGTTGGACTACAACTGCCATATTTTCCAAGCATGGAGAAGATCATAATGTTTGTTGCTGTTTAGAGCTGGAATGTCTAACATTGCAACTTTAAGACTTGCAGACTTCAAATCCCAGAATTCCCCAGCCAGCAAAGCATAGCCTAGCTGGCTGGGGAATTCTGGTATTTGAAGTCTGCAAGTCTTAAAGGTGCCAAGCTTGGACATGCTGGTTTAGAATCAAGCCACACCTTCTGCGAAGTATCCCAAAGGTGCTTTTTCCAAAGCTTCTCATCCAAAAAGCTTCCTCAGTTGTAGCGGAACTGAACTGAAGAAGCTAGTTGGATGAGAAGCGACATGTTTTCAAGGTAGAAAAAAAACACCAAGAAAGTCCATTTACCTATTTAAGAAAGCACCTTTGGGACAACCATGACCTGGATGACTAAGAATCTCCATAGACCTTCTGCTACGTGGCTATTTAATAAAAGTATTGATTATGTGCTATCAAATCAGTGTGGATTCTTAGGAACCCTACAGATGGATCTCTAGAAGGATCTGTCTTCAACCTGATCCTTCAGATCTTCCAATCACTGTTGTAATCAAGTCCATCTACTTTGCAACTGGTTATCCTCTGTTTCCCGTTTCCTTCCATCTTTCCCAGCATTATGAACTTCTCAAGAGAGCCAGGGCCTTTGCATGATGGGTCCAAAGTAAACCATTTGAGCCTGGTCATTTGTGCCTTGAGTGAGAACTCTGGATTGATATGTTCTATGACACACTGGTTTGTTTCCATAGGATTGTCAAGAGTCTTCTCCAACACTCAATTTCAGAAGTGTAAAAGTAGAAAAAAAATAGCAGGATTTAATCTGGAGTCTTCTCAGTGCCAGCTGATTTGTGCAAATTGTGTTGGATATCAGATTTGAATTGTGCATTTGGGAAAACTGAATCGATTTGGAAAACACAGCGATTTTTGATACCCAAAGTGAAACATCCAAATGGGTTTCTTTGGTAAGCGGGGGAAAAAGCTGTTTCAGTGGCTACACAGAAATATGCATTCATGTGCACTGATGATGTTAACTAGTTTGGTAATGAAATGTCTGCAAGAAAACAAGCAAGCTTGGAGAGCATCAAGGTTCCCACAGAAACATCCCAAACTGAATTAATCCAGAGTCAATATCAAGTTCCCTTTGAATCAAATCTAACTGAATATATGCTCAACCCTACACAGTATCCAAGGTTTATGAAGCAATCCCCGGTTCCTTACAGCAGGGGGAAAAAAAATCCCATTCCTTTGTAGTATACATTTTTGTACGGTACATTCTCTCCTGCACAAATATAAACACACACACATTCTCTTGTTGCAAAACCGAAGTTTGCCAAATTTTAATCTAGCTCCTCATTTGCAAATTTCACCCTACACCTTTTGTAAGCGCTGTGGATGTGGGAACCACCCAAGTTCCCGTGTTCTTTGCTTGAAGCGGGTTGGGATAAACCTGGGTCACCCTTCAAGTGAATGCGCTTTCCTCCTCCATCACGAAAAACTAAGTAAGGGCAGCTAACAAAAGAGTGAGGGAGAAGAGCCCCAAATTTGTGGCGAGGCCGAGAGCTCCACTGTTGTGTTGCTCTTTTACCGCTGTGTTGTGTTCTGGACTTTTAGGATCACTGAAGAACGAGGTGCTAGCGTTCCTCGTAGCTTCTTCTTCTGCTGCTCCAAATGAAGTCACCAGGTTCACTTCAAATGGGTTTTCACACCCTGTCTGGTTGCACGGAGTCTTGGTTTTGGGACGGGAGGTACTAGGTGCCACAACAAGGCCCATTCCAGGATTGTGGATGGAGTTGGACTCGGTGTTTGCTGCTGCAGAAGCATTTGCTCCATACTTGCCTTCTACAATGAAAGAGCTGTTATCTATAGATGTGATGGGAAGTCTGGGAAGAACATTGCTGGCCAGGCCATCTGAAGTTGCATTACGGCTGGTGGGGGTTGATACGGGAATACTATGATCAACGATGAAGTTGTCCCCTCCAGATGTTCCATAGCCATGCTCCATGTTGGTGCTTTCTGAGGTATTAGTGGCAGGAGAATGTGGAGCTCCATGTTCTTCTATGGCTAAAACAGAAGCATTATGTATGTTTTCAGTGGATGAGGAATAGGATTCTGATTCTTGATTGCTTCCTTCTCTGAGAAAGTTGCCAGCATCGGGAGCATCTTCAGCAGAGCTGGAAGTGTTTACTGGGGTCCTGCTTCCATGAGAAGAAGATGCAGGGTGGCTGGAAGAAGAACCTTCATGGTCCTTCTCCTTGGTGACTATGAAGTGCCCCCCAGAGCTGAGGCACTTCTCCTTTGTCTCACATTTGTCATCATTGCTAGAAGCTATCAAAACTTCTTTGGAGGTACTTGTCTGGATGGGGGAGGGAGTCGTAGGAGAAGCGGTCTTGTTTCTCTGGGGAACAATGAATGGGATCAGTAGAGCAACACCACCAGGGTAACCAGAAGTCGAATTGCTTGTCTCCAGGTTTGTGGTAGCCAAGGAGCTGCCTGAAGAACCATGTCCAGTATGTGAATCGCCAGTAGAAAAAGACGTTTCTCTGCTTTCAGAAGAATTTCCAGAAAGAGTCTCCTCGTAGGGTTTTCCACCTACGAAGGTCTGGTCGTGATGGGACGAAGGTCGGACATGGCTCTCGTTGACCAAATTCTCACTCGCTTTCTTTTCATCAACCATGTAGACAGTCTCCTTATCAGTGTGGTTTCTAGGAGATGGGCCCTCACCAGGAGGCGAGTCCACCAACACCATGAGATCTTCCATCTCATCTGAATCGAAGCAATCAGATTTGGGTGTAGGCTCAGACGGCTTGTAGTCGAATGTGACACATCCTACATCCTCAGTGTTTTCGGGGCTGTCAGCAGAGTCTCGGGGTTCCGTGATCACGCCGTCTACAATGCGGTTGTTGCAGAGATTCCCTTGGCAACAGATGATGTCAGCATCTTCCAGCTCCTGCACCAATTCTAAGAGAGAGCTCTGGCACATGGCAGGGGAAGCACAGCCTTTGAAAGTCACCAAGCTCACTTCTTCCCCAGCTGAAAGGAAAAGGAGAGTGTCAAGCCCAACACTGATATACGTGTAGTCATTTTATTTAGCCTTATTATATATTCCTTTTCTTTCTTTCTCTTTGCTAGTTATGGGGGGGGGGGTTTCGGGCTTGCCACATTCCTAAGGGGGGAGGAGTGGAGATAGAGAGAGTTGTTTAGGCTAGGTGGTTCTTCTTCCCGTGGGAACAAAAGCTGACCATGCTGTGACCTGGAGGTGGAGATTGATGACCCCAGGAAACGTTGATTTATTTCTATTGGGGAATGTGACTTTTGGGAGCTGTTTCTAATTTGCAATGTTATGTGGTGTAATTCTGGGTTGTGTCAGATCTGGAATTACAACAGACTTTGCCAATTTGATGTTTTTCTAAATAAAAAAAATGTTTTAGAAGATGGACTTTGCTCTTTTCTTTTTAAATGGATTTCATCACTTGGAAACCTGACAGAGAGAAGGAGAGTAGCCAACAATATCAATCCAAGAGTTGATTAGACCTGGAAGAGACTGAGTGAGCCTCCTCCCCCAAGAGTTAAGATATGTCTCCATTCTGGAGTCATGGACTGTCTAAGTTTCTAGTCCAGGGATCTTCAAACTTGGTAATGTTAAGACTTGTGGATTTCAACTCCCAGAATTCCCCAGCCAGCATGAGGAATTCTGGGAGTTGAAGGCCACAAGTCTCAAAGTTGCCAAGTTTGTAGACTGTCACTGGCTGTCTAAGTTCTAGTCCAGGGTCTCGAAACTTGGCAGTATTATGACTTGTGGACTTGTGCACTTAAACTCCCAGAATTCTGCCGCCAGCATGAAGTCCACAATTCTTAAAGTTACAAAGTTTGGAGAGCCCTGGTCTAGTCTATCTTATGACCATCTAAACATGGAACCTTTGTGGTTCCCTATTCTACTGTCGTCCTTTAAGCAAGACGAAAAAGGAAGTGCAAAAATTGTGGTTAGACTTGTCTCTAGAGTAAAGTAGAGTGTAGTGTAGTGTAGTGTAGTGTAGTGTAGTGTAGTGTAGTGTAGTGTAGTGTAGAGTAGAGTAGAGTAGAGTAGAGTAGAGTAGAGTAGAGTAGAATATAATAGAACAGAACAGAACAGAATAGGGTCACAGGTGACTGTGAATTATGTATGCCAGACCTGGCTTCATTTAGGTTAACACCCGGCAAGTTGATTCTGGGAGTTGAAATCCACAAGTCTTAAAATTGTTGCCTGGTGAATTCTGGGAGCTGAAGTCCACAAGTCTTAAAGTTGCCAAATTTGGAGACCCCGATATAAGCCAAAGTAGAAAATTTCTGAAGGTCAAACACTCACCTTTACGGCTGTTGCCAATTCCTTCCAGGCACATGTTACGAACACCGGTGCACTTCACTTTGGAGATGGTCTTGTTGGAACATCTACCTCCAGAGCCCTGTCCATCCACACAGCTGTAGCACTCCAATCCGTTTGGAGCCTGGCTTTCCAGGTGCAAGTCTGAAGGAAGTGGAGATACGAAGCAGGAAACAATCTATGAACGTTTGTGTGTCATGATCAGGACATTGAGTTTCAGGCTGTTCATAGGAAGAGTCAAACCAGGAGGGTACTGCTTCACACAAATAAGAGATTTCAGAGAGTCTCTTTCTCCACCATGACCTACATAAGCTGCCCAGAATTCTCTTTTGTGCATAGATCAGATGCAATCCATGCTATGTTTTGAAACTTGGTCTGTTTGGAAACCCACCTTTGCAAATTTTCCACCTTTGCAAATTTCCTTCTTGCTGAGAAGCATTTGGTGGTTTGCGAGGGGAAATGAGGAAGCGAAGAGAAGTCCAATAAGGCACCAGGCTAGAAAGCGGGAGATTGTGAATTCTAGTCCTGCCTTAGGCATGAAAGCCGGCGGGGGACATTGGGCCAATCACCAGGAGATGGTGAATTCTAATCTCATTTTTTTAAAAACCCAGCTGGGTGACTTTAGACCAGTTCCTCTCTCTTGGCCCAACCCACCTCACAGGGTTGTTGTTGTTTGGGGGGGGAGGAAATAGGATGCAGAAGGTGTTGGATATGTTCACTGCCTTGAGTTATTTGTAAAAACAGTAAAGGCGAGAGATAAGTAAGAAAATAAATGAAAATGAGCTGCCGTATATGGTAGCTAGACGGATGAGCAAACTTCTTTTCCCTGAAATATTTCTTGTGGTCAGCTGCTAATGTGTGACTGGGCTGTACAATTCAACATGGGCTACTTTCCTGGCAGACACGTCTCTGAATATTTCCCTGAAATGTTAAAAAAAAACTTTTCCAGTGGATTAGAAGCTCTGCTATGTTGAGGGCATCGAGAAAGCTGCTAAACCTCTGAAACAATGACCCCAGTGAGTCACAGGTGTCTAGTAAACCAATAAATGCATCCTGAAGTGACCCTTGGATTTTGAAATGATGCAGTCCTATACAGAGTGATGGGCTGTTGCCAGTTCAGGCCGGTTCTAGTGAACCGTACGAACGATCCGTTGGCCCGCCCTACCCTGTCTTACATTTCCTTCTTTTGCCGCTCAGCTGTTCTACTTAGCGGGGAGAGCTAGAAGGTGAGCTGGAGAGGTTCAAATTGGTGTTTACTGAATGCTGTGCACACTCATAGAACCGGTTGTTAAACTGGTTGCAACCCACCCCTGCCTATGTGCCACGTGTAATCGAGGGGGAGGATTACCTGGAGTGAAGGTATTGCAAAGCGGAGTATTGCAGCAGCTGGCGTGGATGATCTGGCTTCCTGAGTAAAAGCTCAAAGTATCCTCACACCGGGGGAGATTGGCGCAGCCTTTCAGCTTGAGGTTGGAATACGGACCTATTAAGAAGGAGGTTTGATAGAGTGGGTCCATTATATCCACAGCACTGAGTGTTATCCCTACCTCATCACCTTTTTAGTCAGAGAGAGAGGACAATGGTTAAGTAAGGCATATCTCAGCACTTGGGGGTACCTAAGTGATGGCCTTTCAGTCTAGCTTCATGAACGATTAGCCAGATCTCACAGCTTGGTCCCTTTTATTTAATGTCCCCATTCTCTGCTTATGTAGTATACTAAGAAATAGTTCTGGAGAACTTAGCAAAAGTTGCACATTCCTTGTCAATCCAAATAAAGGTATCATCCAGGGATGGAGGTTGGGTGTTGCGGTGGTAAAAGTTACTACCCACTGCAGTGGAATGTAGCCTGGTTTTCCAGAAGGAAGAAGTTGCATTCCAGAGGGCAAAAAAAGATAGCAAAGCATGCAAAGTTTGGTTGGGAGAAAGAGAGTGTAAGAAGTTATATCTATAATGATGCAAATAAGTTCCTTACTTTGGCAAGATTCTGTCTTTAGGTGAAGAACATTAAAGGGAACTGCTCAGAAGTAACTCCACATGTCCTTCGTGGTTCTTGGGGTCTCAAACCCAATCCAATATACACATAAGCTATATTCACAACCAAATCTATGACATGGGCTTTGGCTACAACAACGTTAAGAAATCTTTTTGTGGGCTGACAGCATAATTTTGTTTTGATTTTCCTCAGGTGTGCTTTTCTGAATCTGGTTGGCATATGCTGCCTTCTCATCAGCTGTGTTCCTCTAGAGCATTTCACAAGTCAGTTACAAACTTAGAAGCTGCATTTGTGTATCAAAATCACCTTAGCTGATTTTTGGGGATCTTAGCATGTTGTCTGAATTCAGATTTTTGGTTAGGTATGGTTCAGGATAATGTGCACGCGCTCTTCTCCAGTAAAACAGATTATTCAAATAATCAAATTAAGAACAGTGGTACAACTCTTCCATTCATCTTAATCCAGCCATTCGCCCCCATCTCCAATCTACCTACCTCTTTCTTTCTCTTTCCCAGATTTTTCGTCAGCTACTTACCCAACTTCCCAGTGATGTCAAGATCCACACATTGCTCCTGATGCCCAACACAGCTGATCTGAGTGCGAGAAGCTTCAGGACACCAGGCTCCCTGGGAGGCACAGGTATGGCAGCGCATGTGATTGGTTGGGGCAGGATGAGAGACTGGGGAAGAGGCACACAAAAGGGTAGAAATTAACCGCCAATCACTGTTCCAGCTGTTGTACAGTTGGGGTTAAGTTAAAGCTAGGTCTTTGTGGGTTCCTGGTCAACATATGTTCAAAAACAGCTTGCCAATATATTTTCTGGGATCTTTTTCAATTTTCCAGTCAAGCCTACAGTCCTGATATTTCTAGGTTAGGGTGTCAAACTCAAGGCGTCACGTTGTTGCCATCTGATGTAGCATGACTTTTTCCTCTTTGCCAAACTGGGGGTGGGGGTGGCCAGAGTGTGATGCATACAGCCCACAGGCTGTGAGTTTGACACCCCTGTTCTAGGTGGTTTCCTTTCCAAGCGCAAATCAAACCCAGCCCTGCTCAGTTTCTGTAGTAAAATGTGCGAATGACCTTGGGGAGACAAGGGGAAGAGATGCAGCCTAGGAATCAATGAGATAAGAGAGGGAGGAGCCCCAGTGGCTTAACGGTCAGAGGAAGAAATAAGGAAGGACCTGCCCTTATAGATCAATCAATGAAAAAGTCTGAAATACTTTCAGAAGTCAAGAACAAATTCTTCTTCCAACTCAGCTGCCCCACGTCTTGCAATAAGGCTGTTCCCATCCCCACTCAATATTTAAAAAAAAAAAAGGAAAAGGAAAAGGAAAGCTAATTATCTGGTTCTTGCCAATTTCATCCTTTTGCTTTTTTTCCTCTAGAAACTACTAAGGGGAACTGCCAAGCTATGAAGTCATCATTCCCCTTATAAGACCCGAAGCTCAGAAGTTTGGAAAGACAAAGGGGAAGAAGAGCTCCCTCTAATGGAGAAATGGAGCCACAGCCTCTTAAAAACAAAAATCCTTGCTTAGCAATGAACTAAAGTGCAACCGAGTCAGAACGTTGTCCAGCTGCCTCCTGAAAAAAAGCACTTTGGGGACAACCAAGACTTGGATGACTGAGAATCTCTACAAATTGAGTCAGAAAGTTCTGTTCTTCAATTGTGGAGAAACAGACCTGGAAGGCCAGTCTGTGAAGCTGCTTTCAAGCTGACAGAGAATCTCCGCGGAATGCCAGCCCAGCTCAACTCAAACTAATGTCTCATTTTCATACTTTCTACCCCCAAACGTCACAATAGGGGAATAGAATTAGGTTTTTTAGGTAAGAAGAGCATAGAGTCCAGTGTGGCTTAGGTGAGTTGAACACATTGAGATAATACTAAAAATACCAACAATCAACATTTGCCTATCAAAGGTCCTTGGGAAGGACTCAATATGATAAAAATGACAAATCCAGTCTAAATGTCTGGCTGACTGTGCGATGAACTAATAAGAATAAATACTGCCCCAAAGGAAGGATGGACAAACGGCTACCAAAGCCCTTATCCCATATATCAATCTTTCATAGGGATCTTTTTTTGGGGGGCGGGGGGACAAATAAGTGCCTTGCAACATCACTTGGCAAACTAGCTGACTTATATACTTCAGGTGCAAGTGAAAAAGCGGGAGATTTGTATTGTAACATCACCACACAACTTGTCATTTTTTTCCTCGTTGTGGTTTATATTAGACCCCTGTGCAGCCTTTCCCAACGTCATGCTCTTTGTGCTGAATTCCAATCCCCAGAATTCCTAGTCGGCTGAATGAAAATTCGAGGAATTGTAGTTTAATTCAAAATACCAGTTTGATCTACTGATTAAGGCCCCGGGATAGAAATCAAGAGACTGGGAGTTCTAGCCCTGCCTTAGAAAGCCGGCTGGGTAACTTTGAGCCAATCACCAGGAAGCGGTGAGTTCTAGTCCCATTTTAGGCATGAAAGCCGGCTGGATGACTTTGGGCCAATCACCAGGAGATGATGAGTTCTAGTCCTATTCTAGGCATAAAAGTTGGCTGGGTAACTTTGAGCCAATCACCAGGGGGCGGTGAGTTCTAGTTTCACCTTAGGTATGAAAGCCGACTGAGTGACTTTAGGCCAATTTATTTTATTTATTTATTTATTTATTTATTTGATTTGCCAATTGTTTACAAGATAATAAGTATAAGAGTATACATAGTTGTGAATACATGAAATGGGTACATATATGAAAAATAAAAAAATAAGAGAAACAATAGGACAGGGACGGTAGGCACGTTGGTGCGCTTATGCACGCCCCCTACAGACCTCTTAGGAAAGGGGTGAGGTCATTCCTCCCTCTTATCTCAACCGACCTCAAGGATTGTTGTTGTGGGGAAAACAGGAGAAGGAAAGAATATTAGATATATTCACTGTCAAGTTGTTTATAAAAATAATAAAGGTGGGATCTAAATAAAAATGGTGGGATAAAAATAAAAATTCTTTTGGGGGGAGGACCCCTCCCGGGCCCAGTTTGAAGGGGCTCCCCTTCAGGACTCACCGAAGTAGGTCTCGTTGTTACAGCCATCCTCCGCACAATAGTTTGCTTGGTACGAGAGAGTCACAAGATGCGAAGTCATGGAAAAAGATTCAAATGGATAGAGCTGTCGAGCGCAGCCTTTCCTCACGGTCTGGAATTCCAGAAAAGCTGAGGGAAAAAAAGAAGAGATGGAAATATATATATATATATTTTTTAGGCTGGAGAATCCACGACCCGGTCAGGATAGATAATACTGTTTTTTCCAATACTTCTTTCTACCTCCCCACAACATGAATGGAATTAGTTGGTTTTCCTTGTTTTATTTCGACAAATAAAACTCTTGAATTCTCTTCCTGTGTTTGGCTTTGGAAAACTGAATATCCTTTCCTGTAATGCAGAGGTCTCCAAACCTGAAGACTAGTGGATTTCGACTCCCAGAATTCCCCAGCCAGCTGGGAGTTGAAGTCCATAAGTCTTCAAGTTGACAGGTTTGGAGATCAATACTGTTAACAGAATGTGAGAAAGACCTTGGGAGACAGACAGAGAAATGCTGCCAAGGGAATGGTCAGATAAGAGACAGCATAGTCCACAACTGGACAATGGGTGGGGCAAGAAGCTTAGAAAAGACCCTCCCTAATTCTAGGGTAAGAGGACATGGTGGCTCAGGGGCTTAGACACTGAGCTTGTCGATCAGAAAGGTCGGCAGTTTGGCGGTTCAAATCCCTAGCGCCACATAACGGAGTGAGCTCCTGTTACTTTTCCCAGCTTTTGCCAACCTAGCAGTTCAAAAGCATGTAAAAATGCAAGTAGAAAAATAGGGACCACTTTGGTGGGAAGGTAACAGTGTTCCGTGCACCTTTGGCATTTAGTCATGCCGGCCACATGACCACAGAGACATCTTCGGACAGCGCTGGCTCTTTGGCTTTGTAATGGAGTTGAGCACCACCCTCTAAAGCCGGAAACGACTAGCACGTATGTGCGAGGGGAACCCTTTACCTTTTAATTCTAGGGTTGTAAAGGAAGCTGTGGGTGGAGGATTGTACTTTCAGACTTGACAGATTCTGCCAAGATAACTTTACAATAAAGTAGAACTAGCTCATCGGGTTGCGATTTCTATCTGGGATGCCAATATCAATCTTGCCAGTCTGAATATATAATTTACTCCCTGAACTGCTCAAGAAACTAGGGAGGGTTTCTTCTGAGCCACTGCCTCACCCTCCATACAGCTGCAAGTTATGTTGTCTTTTATCTACCCTTTTCATTGCTCTGTGTCCCAAGGTCTTTCCCACATACCATTATACTTCCCTTATTTCTTGCTTCCTCTCTCTGCACTCCAGGAAATTCAAAGAGCAGGGATGGCTGTACTATCATTAGTGTTCAGGGATTTTTCAAATCATAAATTAAAACATATGAAGAACGATTGCGGGAATTGGGTGTGTCTAGCTTAATGAAAAGAAGGACTAGGGGTGTCCAATAGCCAGGACTGGGCTGCTGGGGGTTTGCAGGGGTTCAGAAAGGCCCCTAGCTAAGATTCTGTGCAGTTCGAAGAACCCCCAAACCAGAGGGGGTATTCAGCAGGTTCTGACCAGTTTTGGAGAACCAGTAGCGGAAATTTTGGGTAGTTAGGAGAACCGGCAAATCCCATCTCTGACTGGAGATTTTACAGTATCTTCCCCTGTCACACCCACCAAGCCACGTCCACAGAACCAGTAGTAAACATTTTTGAATCCCACTATTGCTCCAGATCTCACCCCTGGCTGGCCCTACACATCCTGCTTGAGCAGAGGAGGGGTTGGACTAGAAGACCTCCAAGGTCCCTTCCAACTCTGTTACTCTGCATTCTACACCAGTAATTGCAGCATTTGCAAACAATGGAACCCACGAAAGTGACTTTTCCAACACAGCCGCCCATTGTTTTGCTATGTTCAAACCACCCATGTTCCAACTTCTTTGCAGAAGACAAGAAAATTGTTGTACAAACAGGGGCATCTGCTGGTCAGGTCAAGAAGGTAGCCGTAGCAGTACGATCAAAGCTCTACTACCTAGTTTGAAAAGTGGGCAGAGCTTCGATTGTACCATCGTGGCCAACTTGATTTTTTTCTGGACCACACAATGCAGACAATGCTTGTGACGAATGACACTCACAGACATGTGCCTTTCGGACTGAAGTTGTGCAGCTGGCTGAGGAATCTTCGCAGGTCATGTTCTGTCCAACACAATTGTATTCTCCGTGGCATGTATTACACTGCAGGCAAAACACTGGGAAGAAAACAAGAAAAATTACTTTAAGACTGTAGTACTCTTTATTCCCTTAAGACCTGTGGACTTCAACCCCCAGAATTCCCCATCCAACTGGGAATTAAAAGTCCATGTGTCTTGAAGTTGCCAAGGTTGGGCACCCCTGCTTTAAGATTTTTATAGTCCACCCAACTCAGAGAATATCCAAATCCTTAACTGAACACAAGCACAGAGGCAACTGAAGGGAAGGAATGGTTAGAAGCCTCTGTTTATGCATTTATTTAATGCTACAAAGAAAGAAACAACATGGATTGGATAAGAAAGAAGACAATAAATGCAGAATATATTTAAAATGTTCCATATATTTTTAAATCTGTGCACTGTGAACTTGGAAGTCGCTCAACAGTGAGATAGGTGGCACATAAATTTAATAAATAATATACAAAATAAGTACAATGCCTATGCCTAAAGGGACGTGTTTTGCATAAACCATGCAACCAAAGGATTTTTGGGAAACCCAATTGCTATGAAAAGAACTTTTAACACCCAGTTTCAGGAACCAGAAATGTGAAACTGGGTTCATCTTTATTTTCGCCTTTTTGATCTCTTTCCATATTTATCACCGTAGCTAATCATCCTGCCTTTGCAATTATGTGACAGAGAACACTGAAGACTGGAAACTTCCTATTGAGAGAAGTGCTTTTAATTTTAAACCCAGAGTTTTAAGAGTCTTGGGGGTGGGGTGGGGTGGTATGTGGAACCAAGAAGAAAGTCTAGTTTTGTGTCTAATTATTCTGTTTCCCTGTCAATTCCATGAGCTTGGAAGAAACTAAGTGATGTTTAAGGTAGCCTTTTGAGGGGTGGAGTTGTGATGTGCTATTATCTACTTTAGGCAAGTAGAAACACGTCTCCTCAGCTTCACTATTAGGCTAGTTTATTATTGCCAATAAACCTATCCCTGTTCAGATAGTTCAGGAAATATATGGGACTGGATTGTATCTTGCAACAAACTGTTTATTGAGTTGTTTATTGATTAACTCATAGTGTAAGTAACTTGCTAAGCCAGCAACCAGCTTCTGCAATCCTGGACTTATATAATACATTAATCCAAACTAATAAAGCCAAGTTATTGCAATACATGAGTCTAATCTTTTTATTGAATGCAGAGAGGAGATGACAAGAAAACATCAGGAAACCTCAGAGAACTTGCTAACTAGCAAGCAAATAAAACGTTGGAAGACTCAGCCTGATGGGCAACTCGGCACAAGGTAGTCCTCGACTTATGACTGCAGTTGAGCCCAACATTTCCATTGCTAAGCAAGACAGTTGTTGTTAAGTGAGTTGTGCCCCATTTTACGACTGTTCTTGCCACAGTTGTTAAGTGAAGTCACTGCAGTTCTTACGTTAGTAGCGCGATTGTTAAGTGAATTTAATTTCCCCATTGACTTTGCTTGTCAGGAGATTGTCAAAGGGAAATTACGTGACTCCAGAACACAGCAACTGTCATAAATACGAGTCAGTTGCCAAGCATCCCGTTTTGATCACATGATCTTGGTGATGCAGCAAGAGTTATAAGAGTGAAAACAACGTTGGTTAAGTCACTTTTTTCCCCCCCAGTCCCATTGTTGACTTTGAGTTCGTCTTGACTTGTTGCTTCCTATGTTTGTTAGTTCCTGAGGCTGACCTGGATGTAACGGTTCCCACGTGGATGTAGTTTTCCTACCCGGCTGCCGGTGTTGACCACTAACACGCAAATACAAGAAACCAGAGGTGGCATTCAGCAGGTTCTCATCAGTTCGGGAGAACTGGAAATGTTGAATATTTCGGAGAACCAGCAAATGTCACCTCTGGCTGGCCCCGCCCCCATGTATTCTCCGCCTCCTGAGTCCCAGCTGATTGGCTGGGTCTTCTTTGGTTGCCCTGCACAGGAGAACAGAGCTGGAAAGCAGGTTAGTGGGGTGGGGAGGGAATGGGGATTTTGCAGTAGCCTTCCCCTGCCACGCCCACCAAGCCACGCCCACAAAACCAGTAGTAAAAAAATTTGAATCTCACCACTGAAGAATATATATATATATAAAGCACATATAAATAAATATATATAAAGCACATTTCCATTCTAAGTAAGGCATGTTTCCTCACAAGTCTGTCCCACCAGGGGTGGGCTTCAAAAATGTTATCAAGGGGTTCTCTGGCTGGTTGCTGGGTGGGCGTGGCCATGGTGGGCGTGGCCTAGTCAGCCTCCTGCACCACAGCGCACGGTTGAGTGTTTTTGCCATCCCCAGAAACGGCCTCCCTGGGCTCCGGAGGCTCTCTGGACGCCGGAGACAGGCCCATTTCCGGCCTTTCCAAACTTCCGGGAGGCTCGTTTTTCTCCCTCCCTGAGCCTCTGTGTGGGCCTTGCACTTACCTTCATCCAAAATGGGCCGTGTGGGGATTCCTGGAACGGGCAGGATGGGGTGGTTAGGGTGGGATTTGGGGGTTTTCTGAACTGCACAGAATCCTAGCTAGGGGCTCTCCCAAACCCCTGCAGACCCCCAGCATCCCAGCCCTGTGTCCCACTGAATTCAGTGCGGAATTGTCACAAGCTAGTGAACGGAGGTTAAAATCCGATATACAGTTATGCACAAATAATCCCCATTGGACATCGATGGCTGAGCCGCCAGCAATATATTCTATTACTTTGAACAACATCAGAATGCTCTCTCTTTATTCCAGCTGCATTGAGCATTCTGAAATTCAACCAACTCCAGAAGCTGTTTAACTTTTTTTTAAAAATCAGTCGCTAGCTTTTGAAAAAATGAAATATTTTACATATCAAGTTACTTACTTATACAGATACCCTACCTGAACTAAAATACATTAAAACTGTTTATAAAGGAATAGAACTGTCTCTTCTCTCAATCATTTTCTAGGTGACTTGTTCGTTTTGCAACATAGTTGGGAAGAAGCAGCTAAATTTATTTTTCACGTGTTAAAAAAATGAAGACAGGTTTTCTTTATCTGCAGGCTGGACACGGTGTCTGTCCACTGATTGGCAGGACAAACCTTAATATTCATTTTAATATTTTATAATATGTTTTCTTTCAAACCTGACAAACTTGTTGCAGATATTCTTGCCTTATTATTACAGTTTGTATGTGCTCAATAATTGCCCTGTTATTGCAACTGGATACAAACAATGCATTGAGGTTTATCATGCTTCTTCCAAGTGTCCACAGATCTTGGGTTGGCCAGCATCAATGGGTACTTGAACAGTCCTAAGTGCTACAAACAATTATTAAGTTGCAATGATCCATTAAACTTGTTGGTTTTTCTTTGCACAATAAACTCTTATCAGGTTTTATTTTCACTACAAGTCTATGGAGATTCTCAATCATCCAGGTCATGGTTCAGTCCTTTCAACAGATCCAAGAAGGCTCCACACCCATTTGCACCATTCAGATGACCCTAACAACACAGATAAACCTCCAGGTGGCCTTAACAACTCGCTAAAAGAATGCAAATGAACCAGCTGTCTGCAAGGAGTGTAAATCCATTCATTCCCCACCATTCAGTAAGAGCTGAAGAAGTTTATTGGATGAGAAGTGAAATGTCTTCAAAGAAAAACCAGAAAGTCCAGCTGCCTCTTGGAAAAGCACCTTTGGGATAATCTACACTAGGTATTTCAACTGAAATATTCTCCAACAGTGGACTTCAGCCCTCAATATTCCGGAGCCAACTGAGCTATTGCTGTGAATTGAATTCTATATATGGAGTGTGGGGGGAGGGAAATTACCTATATCAATGTCTATGGAATTTCTCAGTCATCCAGGTCATGGTTTCCCAAAGGTGCATTTTAAAAATGCAATTGGATGTCGTTTTTCCTTGAAGTCGTTTGGCTTCACCAGTTCCAAGAAGGTTCCACAACCCATTTGCATTCTTCAGGTGACTCTGAAGGCACAGATAAACCTCCAAGTGGCCTCAATGACTCTCAGAAAGAGTGCTAACGACCAGAGGACTGCAAGGAATATCAATCCTTCCATCCTTCACCATTCAGACAGAACTGAAGAAGCTTCTTGGATGAGAAGCGAAACATCTTCAAGGAAAAACAAAGCATAGTTGCCTTCTGAAAAAGCGCTTTTGGGACCTACAGTTATAAACAATCTTGCATTGCTGAAGGTAAAGTCCCTTCTGAAGCAAAACCTTTGTTTCTAATACTCTGAATGTGTCAGAACAGAGTTTCTCAACCCTGACATCTTTACGATGTATAGATTTCCCAAGGTAGCATGCTGGCTGGAGAATCCTGAGAGTTTGAAATCCATGCACCTTAAAGTTGCAAAGACTGAGAAATGCCGTGTGTTGGAAAGCAGAATGGATGGGAAAGTTAGAGATGCTAACAAAATTTCACTTTAACGGAAACGTAAAACAGATTCTAAGGCTCCTACAGCACAGAAACAGTTAAACCTAATCTAAAAAAGACCAAAAGGGTTTGGATCAAGAGAAAGTGCTCCAGAACAGAGCTGCATACCGTTTTTTTTCCCCCTAAGGCACAAATACAAAACAAAAGTAAAGATTCTTCCCTAAGAAAAAGAGCTGCAAAACTTCCAAGGAAAGTAGAATAATAAGATAAATAGAATAAAAGCAGAGTTGGGATTGAATATCAACAGAAAGGAGTCTATCAAGGCAGCCAGTCTTGCTTTACCTTGGCTGAGGAGGGTGAGTAGCAGTACCATTAGCAAGTTCTTAGCCATTTTGAGATGCCTCTAACTTCCCCCTTTGTATCCTGCTTCCTGGACGTGGCCAGCTGCCTTGTCACTGATTCTCATGAGTGTCTAAATATTCCTGGCTGAGCATTCCCTTCTATATGGACCTGCCCAAAATGAAACACCTGTTTGGGTTTTCATTCATCTCAGGCTAAGATCCTCCTCTGCTCCAATGAGTGGGAAAGGGCAGTTTCAACCCCGGCACGTGAACAGCCATCCCAGAGGATGCTCTGGAAAGAGACCCACCCAGTATCAGGGATGAGTCACAGCTGGAATTCGTCAGGAGCTCCTGAAAGCACCTCAAAGGATACAGGGGGAGGCGAGTGTACCAGGAATCCAACCCAGCTGGTTGGAATGAGAGGTAGGAGAAAGAGAGGGAGAGTAAACAACCGGTCAGGGAACGGGAGAACAAGAAAGAAGAGAAAGGAATGAGGAGTAAGCCTGGAAAGAATGCTTCACAGAATAGTCTTCGACTTATGAACACCGTGGAGATCAGAAGTTCCATTACGAAGTGAGACTTATTGGGCAAGATCACCTGCTAAAGGAGAGGGAAGGAAAGGAAAGGAAAGAAAAATGCATTCCAGCATGGAGTCTCTTCATGGGAGGAAGTGAAAGAGGCCTGTCTCTTGAAGCATTTGTTTGCCCTTTCCAATCAATCAGAATAGAGCTGGAAGGGACCATGGAGGTCTTCTAGTCCAGCCCCTGTTCAAGCAGGAGACCTTATACCATTCCAGACAACTGGCTGTCCAGTCTCTTCTTAAAAGCCTCCAGTGATGGAGCACCCACAACTCCTGGTGGCAAGCAGTTCCACTGGTTAATTGTCCTCACTGTTAGGAAGTTTCTCCTTAATTACTTCTCTCCTTGTTTGGTTCCATCCATGGTTTCTTGTCCTGCCCTCTGGTGCTTTGGAAAAAAAGTTGACTCCCCTCTTCTTTGTGGCAGCCTCTCAAATACTGGAATCCTACTATCATGTCACCCCTAGTCTTTCTTTTCTCTAGACTAGCCAAACCCAAATCCACTTTTTCCAAAGTCTCAACATCTGTTTTGTAATATGACCAAAACTGGCAGCTATATTCCAAGTGTGGCCTTACTAAGGTTTTATAAAAGCAGTACTTTTATATATTTATAAAAGCAGTATTGTTATAGTATTTTTATATATTTACAGACCCCTCACATCCCAGACATAAACTGTTTCAACTCCTACCCTCAAAACAACACTATAGAGCACTGCACACCAGAACTACTAGATACAAGAACATTTTTTTCCCAAACACCATCACTCTACTAAACAAATAATTCCCTAAACACTGTCCAACTATTTACAAAGTCTGCATTACTATTACTATTAATCTTCTCATCACTCCTTATCACCCATCCCCTCCCACTTGTGACTGTACAACTGTAACTTTGTCGCTTGTATCCTTACAATTTGTATTGACTGTTTCCTAATATGATTTGATTGCTTATTGTGCCCTGTGACTATTATTAAGTGTTGTACCTTATGATTCTTGACTCTTGACAAATTTATCTTTTCTTCTTTGTATACTGAGAACATTTGCACCAAGACAAATTCCTTGTGTGTCCAATCACACTTGGATAAAGTGTGATAAAGAGTTCTATTCTATTCTAATGAAGAATTCTATTCTATTCTATTCTATTCTATTCTATTCTATTCTATTCTATTCTATTCTATTCTATTCTATTCTAAATACTTTACATGATTTTGATTCTGTATCCAAATGAATATAATCAGTCTGGCAAGATTCTCGTAAATAAACTGATTTGGCTTATTCACTGAATTGTTCTGGTTCCTTGTATCTGACCGGTTGCTAAGTGAGTTGTGCACAATGTTACAATCTTTTTTGCCCCAGTTGTTAAGTGAATTACTTGGTCACTAAACAAACCTGGCTTTCCCCATTGACGTGGCTTGTTGCAAGCTGACTGGGAAAGTTGCAAACTGTAACCAGTTGACCCCAGGATGCTGCATCTGTCATAAATACATGCCAGCTGCCAACCAACTGCAGTGGTTGTAAGTGTTGAGGAACGGCCATTCTTTTCAGTGCTATTGTTCTCAGGGTTCCAAGTAACAGACCCACAGCAAGCAAAACTCTGAGGCAGGTAGATTCCTCAAAGAAATGTTTTATTGGGTATATCATATTGGCACAAATCTGGTGAAAACCGACTCTGAAGACTCCCGCGATTTTCACCTAATTAAAAGTTTTCCCCTTTCCCCAAATAATCAGTCACACAGTCCAATTGAAGTGCCGTCTGGTTGCTGGGTAACATCATTCCTCCTCTCTCTGACCAGGGGTGAGAATGTCCTTGGTTCCCAAGAGAAAGCATTTTGTTTTGGCTACAAAACCCCAGTTATCTCTACCCCTCACCTCCCTATCCCTCAGTTCCAGTGTGGCAACACTGAAATCACAAAATGGCTACGGTCAGCTCAGCTTCAGGGTTGACAGTTGTAACATCGAACAGTGACTAAACAAATAGCTGTAAATTAAGGACTATCTGAATGCTTAGATGAGTCCAAACTAACAACCTTATTCATGTCACAGGCAAAGCTTGCTTGGTTTTAATCTGGGGTTTGGGTTGACTTGGTATCTTATGTAAACCTGGGGTTGGTTTCTGGTTCAACATGTTGAGCAAACACCGAAAAAAGGATGCCAATGTTGTATATGTTGCAATGCAATATTCTTTCATCTTAAGGATTTTGGAATAATCGCTAATGCTGGACCGCATCCCAGCAATCTGGCTCTTATTATATCACCCTGGTTCTGTAACACGGGCTGTGTTAGCACTGTGATTTCAAAAGTTTTAACAAAAGTGTGTTGAAGCACATGGAGTGTACACAGGGGGACTAAACTCAACTCTGTCTACCCCTTTGTAAGTTGTTTAGAGTCAGTTCCACTGGAGCAGCAGAGCGTTTCTGAACCCATGGTGGGATTCAAACTTTTTACTACTGATTCTGTAGATGGGGCTTGGTGGGAGTGGCAGGGGAAGGTTACTGCAAAATCCCATTCTCTTCCCACCCCACTCACCTGCTTTCCAGCTCCGTTCTCCTGTGCAGGGCAACCAAAGAAGACCCAGCCAATGATCAGCTGGCACTCTGGAGGCAGAGAATAGACTGGGCCAGTCAGAGGTGGTATTTGCCAGTTCTCTGAACTACTCAAAATTTCTGCTACCAGTTCTCCAGAACTGGTTAGAACCGGCTGATTACCACCTCTGCTCTGAACTGAATAAACCCTCAAAACCAAACACAGCCATTTTCATGATGTTATTGTAGTACACGACCAGGTCTGGCAATCCCAGAAAAAATGTAGCTGCTTTAAGGAGCTGCAGATAAGTGTGATGTGAGCACCACTGGGTGCACCAAAGCACTTTTTGCCTTTAGCCTGACAGTGCTGCACACCCTGTGTTGTGTGTTTACTATTAGACTACTTTAAAGGTTTTGTTTGTGCAGTTGCTTCTGAGAGCCGGGAACATCCCTAGGTTAGGAGGCACCAGGAAATCTCTGATTGATGATGATTCAGTTTCCGCATCTTTAATTGATGCCTCTGTTCAGGGGGTGGACAGATAAAAACACTGTCTTACTAGATAGGGTTCCTCAAGGACAGATGTGTAAGTCAACTGCAGAAATAGAGTTTGGTATCAATTTAAATCAGACCCAGAGTTTAAAGCTAAAGTAGCTCAGATCTGCATATATTCCCATATTTTCTCCTTCTGATTGTGATTCCTTTTTAACTGACAGGATAAATGGGTCCTCCCTTTATGTATGTTTATCATATCTGAGTTGCAAAAATCCAGGTAAGCATTAGATGGCAGCAGAGATCCTTTTGTTGGGATCTTGTGTTCATCTGGATCTTTGCAACCTGGATTTAGAAATCTTGATTTAAGGACAGGAAGCATATTAACCCCCATTGTTCCATGAGCCCTAATAAACAGGATGCTAAACCTGGTTAGTTCCCCCCTTAGCTTAGTGTAGGTGTGTCCAATCTACAGTCCGCGTGTTAATCCTGGACAGCTGGTAATGAAGCCCCACAAGATTGTAAACTTTTAACATTATTATGTGATTTATATACTTTAGCTATATTATATACTGTATATTTTATATGTGGCTCAAGACCATTCCTGACAGGGCAGCCCAGGCAAGCCAAAAGATTGGAAATTTTGGGCTCAGTTGGGTTGTAAGTCAAGGAGTACCTGTAATTCAGGAACCCAAGAAAGACAGCCAGGTGGGAACTAAGGCCCCTTCCAGATTCTTGGGAGGTTGAGTGAATGGTCCAAAAACCAGAACCTGCGAGCAAGTAGACAACTGGTCATCTTTTCCATTTTGGAGTTGGGTGGACTCTTTCCTTCTCATTAACCCCAGGATGGGAGTTAAGTTACATCTGTCTATTCACTAAAGATAGAGATTTTCTGGTCTCAGGATGAGTTTAGTTTGGGTGTACCTTCTCTTCTTCCTCTTTTTGGAGACAAATAACACCATCATTGAATCCATCCCCACCAAAGGAGCGTGCACAGCTTCCATAACTCAACTGAGGACAAACAAGGAACGTTCCACAATGGACACGAAGGATTGTAAATATTACAGCTACACAGGAGTTGCTTCCTCAGATAACAGATAATCAAAGTTGGAAGGGACCTTGTAGGTCTTCTAGTCCAACCCCCCGCCCAAGCGGGAGACCCTACACCATTTCCTCCATCTTGCTTGCTCCATTTCTTGCTAGATCATGAATTCTCATGGACCCAAAGTCAATGCACCCAGCTCTGCTCCAAAGGGCAGCCTGTTCTTTGGTTTTTTGAGAGCCAATGGTGGGCTTCCTTGCTAGATGGTTGCCATGGAGGAGTTGGCCTTTGCCCAAAGTGGATATCAGGATTGATGGAGTCAATCCTGAAGAACAATACTAAGAGCCACCTGGCCTCTTACATTGTCTCTTGTGGCTCCAGGAACGAGACAAGTCAATGCAGGATAAAAACTTAATGGAGAAGGTCTATTAAGAAGTGGCAACCTAATTCAAAGTTGGGGAGGTTGCCAGGAAATGGATCAGACGTTTATTTATTTTTCTCACACCGTTAAGTCAAGATGACTTCCTAAATATGTAACCACCTTCTGCCAAATATATTGTGCTGAGCATAATGACGGGAAGAAATGCAGATGGTCAAGTTGGAAGTCTTCTAATCTAGCCCAACCGCCTGCTCCAGGCAGGAAACTTATACCACCCCAGTCAAATGGTTATTTGGTCTATTTTTCAAAACCTCCAGTGAGGGAGTTCTCAGAAAATTTCTTCTTACGTCTAGGTTGTATTCAAGCTCTCTTTAAAAGGCTTCCACCCATAACTTCTTGTCTTGCCCTCTGGGGCTTTGTCAAATAAGTCAATCCCCTCGCATGGCACAACTTAAGAGAACAAAGCCATCAGGACAAGGTTCAGGAGTCCGTCTTCATTTAAAAGACAAAGGCCGCTCTTTTGAAGACAGCAAAGTCCATATTTTGGACAGAGAGGACCGCTGGTTTGAAAGAGGGGTCAAAGAGGCCATCTATGTCAAAGAGGGGGAGGGATACATTATATAATTAAGATGTTCCCATTCCTTCTTAATTCAATTCTCTCACATTTCATTTCATTTATCTTGTTCAAAAAATAAGAAAATTTCACTGAATTATATTAAATATTTTATCCCATTTTATAATCATATGTTGTTCCAATTTTCTAACATTACTTCTAATACAAATACAACAATACAGTCTTATGTACCTTTGCAGAATCTCTTTTTCAATTATATTTTTACCCATTATCTCTAAATAAATCCTGTTTCTTTACATCTTGTTTCAAACCTTTGTAGCTTCTCTTCCCTTCCTTCCTCCCTTGCTTCTCCACTCTACCCTTTTTACCCCCTTGTCTCTTGATCTCCACCCTCTTCTGTATTCCTCTTTTCTGTTGCTTTCTGACATTGTGTCCACTTTTCACCTTATTTTTCCCTTTTTTGGTTGTTTTTTTAAGTCTTAAATTCTCCATTCTCTTTCCCCCCTTTCCCCTTTCTTCCCCAGATAAAGTTGCTTGTTCATTAAAGATTAATTACTCAGGTGACTCTGAGGACACAGATAAATCTCCAAGTGGCCTCAATGGCTCTCTGAAGGAATGCAAATGACCAGTTGTCTACAAGGAATATAAATCCTTCCATTCCCCACCATCTGGTCAGAGCTGAAGAAGCTGCTTGGATGAGAAGCAAAATGTCTTCAAAGAAAAGCAAGAAACTCTAGTTGCCTCCTGAAAAAGCACCTTTGGGACACATCAATCCACTCTTTTCTGTGACAGCCCTTCACGTCCTGGAAGACAGTTGTCATGTGCCCCTTAATTCTTCTGGAACTCTTCTTTCTGAATCTCTCTTACTGGTACCATTTTCCAGTGGGTGTTATTAGACATCTTGGAGGCTCTTGCCCAGAGATGGCTGCAGTGCAGAGTTGATATTCAGCAGGTTCTGACCAGTTCTGGAGAACTGGTAGCAGAAATTTTGAGTAGTTCAGAGAACCGGCCAATCCCACCTCTGACTGGCCCCACCAACCCCATCTATTCTCTGCCTCCCATTGAGTCCCAGCTGATCGGCTGGGTCTTCTTTGGTTGCCCTGCACAGGAGAATGGAGCTGGAAAGCAGGTTAGTGGGGTGGGGAGGGAATGCAGATTTTGCAGTAATCTTCCTCTGCCACACCCACCAAGCCACTCCCACAGAACCGGTAGTAAAAAAAATTTGAATCCCACCACTGCTGCAGTGATGTGCGATGAAGCATGGCCTATATAGTAGCCCTCCAATGACAGCCTCCTTTATGTGCTGGTGTGCTTGCTGTTGCTCTAGGGCAGATTTGCAGGGTGACATTGACTATGCCTGTTTTCATATCGTGAAAGGGCATCTTAATAACTAGCTGAAAGCAGACTGGCTTAATATGTGTGAATCTAGCCATTCAGGCCCGCAAACCACGGCTTATTGCTCAACATTTGTTACTCCAGCCCCCTGGGTTTCTTTAACCCATCATGGTTATTCAAATTGGCTACATGTCTCTGTCTTTTCCTGCCCGACATCGTCCTTATCCTTGCTGAGTGATATGGAATCAAATCAGTTTTACTTCCAAGTAAAAACGCACAGACATGTTGCTTTATTTACAGCCCCTTCACTTTGGGGGGGGGGATTCCCCCTTCTGCCAGATTTCAGCAACCTCACAACTTCCCAGAGGGAAAACAAATGCATCGCTGAGTTGTGATGCAGGATCCTTTAATCTGACTCAGGTAAGTCTATGCTTCTAGGAAACTCTTTTAACAATTAAAAAAAAAGAAAACTATTAAAAAGAGAGAACACTATCTGGGTAAAGGCCTTTAAAGTCCCAGCAAACAATCAACAACACTTAAAAAGAGATATTACATGCAGTAACCCCGAGACTGGAATGCCAAGCTATTATATTATTAAGAAATTACCTGCAAGAGATGATTAAAAGAACACCATTCGAATGAGATATTTTGTTGTAGGGTTGCTGATTGGCTGGTTGCAACTCACACCCCTTTGGGAAATATTTGTGGGAATGTTATGTGGGAAGGGAATGTCCCATCTCTTACCTGCAGGCTGGGTAAACCAGGGAAGTGCAAACTATGGTATCATCAGATGAGGCCGAAAGGGAGGTTAATCCCTACTTTAACCCCTCTTGAATAGAACTTTTGATGCCAACTTTCTATTGCTGGAACAGCTGCCTGCAAGGGAGGTTTTTATTTCCTCACTGAAGGTCAGTTCAGGAGCCATGTGCTAATTCCGAGCATGCATGTGCCTTCCAGAGGCTGCCTTTAAATCTTGGGCTCCTTACAGGTAGCCCTCGAATTACAATAGTTCATTTAGTGACCACTCGAAGTTATAACAGCGCTGAAAAAAGTGACGTACGGCCATTTTTCACACTTCACACTTTGTGGCTTCACGGATCTCTGATCTCTCTCTTATGAGGTTCAACCCATTTTCCCCTGGAACTCTTGGTCCTTCTCTTAGCTTAACTGTTGTGGGAAGTATACCCCAAAAGGACAGTGCCAGAAATCTCACAGCATCAGAAACCTCAGAAAACATTGCCAAGAAAACTCAAGCCAGCCCTTCCCCCTTTAAGAAAACCAAGAATCACCATCTGAAAGAAAAAACTCAGAGCAGCCTACTAATGGCTGTTATAAAAGTAACAAAAGCTGACCATAGAAATACTTAAGTAGAGCCATTAAGATAAGGGGAATCACGCTGAAAATAAACTCTCCAAGGTAAGCTGATACTCCCTTTTTCCTGCCCCGACAAGATTAATTCCTAAAATAAGAAAAGACAAAAGATTGAAACAGGATTAGCTCATCAGGGCAGGAAGGAAAAACTCAGAGCAATCACTAACTAGGACAAAGCCATTAAGCCATAATAGGAATTGCCCAAAGCCCCTTCATTACATCAGCCAGCAAGATTCAACCAAGCCTGGGATTCAAGACAACCTACAAAGTTACCCCTGCATGGCCCATGGGAGTCTGACAACTAATCAGAATACATGCCCTTGCCACAGGAAGAGGAAGCAAGTTCAAAGCCCAAAAGAAAGTATAAATTTCTCTCCCTCTCTCACCCATGTGTTTCATTTTGCCCAGGACTTCAAACCCCATGTGGTCCTGTCCACCATTAAGCCATCCTTTGAAGCAGTCTCCATGTTTCCAGTGTCTTTCTTCCCACTTGGAACTGAACCAAGATGGACATTATTTCCAACATTGTTTTTCCCAAATTCTTTCCTCAGAGGTTGGACACAACTTTTGTTGCCTGCTGCAGTCATTTTGCAAGTGATTTCCACTTTCTTTGGGCTAGCCCAGCCAAAAGAACTTGGGTGTTCAGTTTGGAAAAGCATCAAGTTCCTCATCTTTTTTTTTTTTTCAAAATCGTCTCTGTGGTCAAAAAGCCAGAGTGGTATACGTACAGCCACCATATACCTTCTTTTAAAGGACTGTCAGAAAACTGTCCTTTAATTATTCATTCTCTTGGTTTGTCTCTTGAATTTTCCTTTGTAAAGCAAAGTTATAAACATAAGGAATTAGCTTTATCCTCCTTTTGATTTGACCCCTTCTTAGATTTGTCTGGTAATTATTATTATTATTATTTTTTAAAGATGGTCATTGTAGGTGTATATCTGTCCTGCACTCATGAGCAAAATTGGCCAAGACACCCAACTTTTCTTTCAAAAAATAGCCACTTAATATTCCCGCTCCTCAAAATAAGATCAAAAAGATCTTATGCAAGAATGCTGATCTCTTAGACTAAAGTCACTAAAATATCATGAGGTCTAATGACCTCATAAAGTTTGAATTGGTTTAGGCATGAGAATTCGAACTTGCAATGATTGCAAAATGGCACTTTTTTTCAGTGCCCTTGACCTTGTAAAAGCCCTATCTGCGTAGGTTTCTTGCTTAAGAAGGCATTACAATATTGCATCTCTAACTTGTACATGTTATCTGTTGTTCTTGGCCTTTTACTCAGTAAGAGGGCCTTGATTGGCCTTGATTGCATAACAGTTGCCTTCTAGAACTATTTTTTTTTTGAATAAATTCCAGTATGTTAATATCCCACTTAAGACTTAGTTGTCAAGGATTGATTTAACCTGATTGCTGAATTATCTTCTTCTCTGCATTCACAAAATGTTGGCAAACACATTCAGAAAACTTCTGTAGTGTAATAAGGAAATAGACGAACAAATTATCCTATATATTGACATTTTAAAAATATAAATGGTGGTTACTGGATTAAATAGAAAATCCATCCTCTACCTCATTTTACACTCTCCCCATCTTAGATGATTCTTAATTTTAATGTTATACAGGCAGTCCTCGACTTATGAACACAATTGAGACCAAAATTTATATTGCTAAGCAAATCAATTAAGTGGTTTTCTCCCCTCCCCATTTTATGACCTTTCTTGCCACAGTTGTTAAGTGAATCACTGCAGTTGTTGAGTTGGTAACATGGTTGTTAAATAAATCTGGCTTCCCAATTGACTGTCAGAAGGTCCCAAAAGCCAATCTCTTGACCCCGGGATACTGAAACTGTCATACGTATGAGTCAGTTGCCATGGAACCAGGGGTGGGATTCTACCAGTTCGCACCTATTCGCTAGAACCGGTCGTTAACATTCTAAGCAGTTCGGAGAACCGGTTGTTAGAAGAAATTACTGGCCTAATCCTGTAAGGAAGGCAGGAAGGAAACATTCTGGTGTTGCTTACAGAAACTGCCTCGCCATTAACCCTTATTACATTCTTGGCAGGACTAGACTTCCTGTCTCAGAAACATCTCTGGAGTTTTTTCCCCCTCCTTTGCTGGTACTTTGCTTGGGTGGAGTGACCATTCAAAGTTACAATGGCACTGAAAAAAGTGACTTATGACCATTTTTCACACTTATGACTGTTGCAGCATCCTCAAAGTCATGAGAGGCCAGGCAAGGAGATGCATGCCTTGATGTGAATGATGTTGAGTTGGCCACACCCAGTCAATAACATGACCACCAAACCATGTCCACCCAGTCACATGACCACCAAGCCATGCCCACCACCTAAGCCACACCCACAGAACCAGTTGTTAAAATTTTGAATCCCACCCCTGCATGGAACCATGGACCATGGAAATGCTGCAACAGTAATAAATCTGAAAAATGGTCATGTCACTTTTTTCAGTGCAGTTGTAACTTTGAACAGTCACTAAATGAACTGTTTTAATTCAAGGACTACTTGTCTTTATTATTTTGCTGTTTCAAATACTGATTACATTGCAAGCTGCCCAAAATCATGTGACTGCGAGACAGGTAGCATATAAATGTAATAAATGAATAAAAATCAAGTGATAATTCCCAACATTATTCCAACTCTTCCTCTCTGGTATCGCTCTGACTATGTTGATTTACATCTCCCAGTAGCTTCAGTAAAACTAGTTTATGTGATGACCCAGGGCGTGGCACAAAGGCAACACAGTCACATAAGTAAGAAAAGTCCCTTTAATACCTCCAACTTTGCCCCCAGTGTCCAGTTACCTTCGGCTGGAAAAAAAACTCTCCCAAGAATAGTCTTTAAGTGGAGGAAATTCAGTCCGAAAACAAAGTACATACAAACTGTAAATAAAAATCCACACAAACCACACTGCTCAATTAACTGGACAGGGCAGGAGAAGGGATTGCAGACTTCAAAGGCCAACAAAACACACCCAGTTGGGAACATGCCAGGAACTCAGATAAGCCTCGACAAAACAAGATAATACACGATTTGTTTCCAACAAGTTGCTGTGCAACTTTTTAAGCACTGTGTTCCCAGCTGTAGCTAATGAAGGGAATCAGGGCCCTTTCCGCCCCCATAAGCCATGCAACTCATGCTGCTCCCTTCTCCGTTCCTCCCTGCATGCCCTAGGATGAAGAAGGGGTGGGCTTGGGTCTTCCTCTGAATTCCTTCTCCCTTGCTCTACCTCTCCCCTGCTCTGCACAGCCGTACTGTGCCCTTCCCCAGTTTCTTCCACAGCTAATGGAACCACAGTCCCACTCCCTGTCAGCTGCTTGGCCTTCCCCTCAGAATCAGATTCCAACAGGGGCATGAGTTTAGTTCCATTTATTAAAATATATTATCATAGGCCAAACACATCCATTTAAACATAGTCAAGTATGTTGGGTAGGAGCATGTATGGCGTCAAAAACTCAAGATGGCGTCAAGAACCATTAAATCAAAGGCCTGTTCCTAGGCAACCCACTTGAAAAAGGGGCAGGGCATTGATCACATGGCTTTGGCCACCATCTTGACTCCCCCAGGCCTGCTGGGCTGGTTCTTGATGCTAGGAATTATAATTTAGCAACATCTGGAGGGCAAACAGTCCCATTCCTGAGCTAATGTGTCACGAAACTCCAATGTAAACAATCTACTCCAAGCAAATTCTTGAACTTACTAGGTGTTTAAAAACAGAGACATGCATTTCATATTTCTAAATACTCAGTTCTTGCTGCTGCTGTTTCATCTTTACGTAGGAATTTTGTGATGCTATTTTAAACTACCACCTATGAGAAAGTCATCAGGTTTAGCTGAATGGTTAAGTGCATATAATCACTTGGTGACGATGTTTCCAAATCTCTTTGCCCGTTGTTGGGTAACAAGGAAAAACTAAGATGTTGAATGACAAGAGATCACCACATTACACATTTTAAAGAATATAAAGCCCTTTTAAGGACAGGAGAGCTTTCTGCAGGCAAGGGGAAATTATTTATTTTAAGCTTGGTTGCCAAGATCTCTGGTAACGTTGCCAAGGACTGTTTACCAAACCAACGTTGCTTCAGATATTGCAACCAGTGTTCTGTTGAGTCAACTTCTTTGGTTTCTTCAGGCCAGCACACCCATCGTAAGAGGGAACTCTTGCAACAAGCTGCCACTTTCACTCTTGGTCTCCTTTTCACTCACATCACTCTTTAAAATTAGCTTGGATTTCAGAAGTAGAAGGCGCACCATTTTGTGAAAACCAAATGCTTCACACAGTGAACACCGAGAAATAGCACTTAAGACTTATATACCGCTTTACAGTGCTTTACAGCCCTAAGTGGTTTAGAATCAGCCTATTGCCCCCAACAATCTGGGTCCTCATTTTACCCACCTTGGAAGGATGGAACCTTGAGCCTGGTGAGATTTGAACTGCCAAACTGCAGGCAGCCAGAAGTCAGCAGAAATAGCAGCAGTATTGCACTGTGCCACCATGGCAAATGAAAAATTATGGACATCTGAACTTGAAAATTGCAGTTTTTGCAAGATCCAATCTGGGTCAGTCACTGGGACCAAAAGTTTTGTCTTCTGAGCTTTCAGACTTCTGGTCTCGGTGACTAACCAAGAAGATCGATTCTTGCAACATTATTCTGGGACATGTAGATTTGCCTTCATTACTGCAGTTTTTGTTTTTAAAGGGCACATTCCTGATTTCTGAAGACGGCAAAAGTACATTTGGCAATAGGAAAAAAACTAGAGGATGAAATTGCAAATGTTGGTACTTCTTTCTGCAATCTCTTCCACCAAGTTTTGTTGCCTTGTTCTTTCTTCACTTTGGGCAACCAGAAATTCTACATACTCTTCTCTAGTGACAATTCAGTGGCTCATTCAAACATGTAGCCAATGGCTTATTACGATCTTTCATGAGGTCTACTTACAAATTTCCATCATTTTATAAGGAACTGCAGTGCCTGTAGTCCTCGATTTACAATTGAGCCCAAAATTTCAGTTGATAAGTGAGATATTTGAGTTTTGCCCTTTTTATGACCTTTTTATTATGACCCCTCACATTCCGGATATAAACTGTTTCAACTCCTACCCTCAAAACAATGCTGTAGAGCACTGCACACCAGAACAACTAGACACAAGTAGTTTTTCCCCCAAAGGCAATCACTCTGCTAAACAAATAATTCCCTCAACACTGTCCAAACTATTTACAAAGTCTGCATTACTATTAACCTTCTTTCTCATCACCTATTTCCTCCCACTTGTGACTGTATGACTGTAACTTTGTCGCTTGTATCCTTACAATTTATATTGACTGTTTCCTAATATGATTTGATTGCTTATCTGTACCCTGTGACTATTATTAAGTGTTGCACCTGATGATTCTTGATGCATGTATCTTTCCCTATATGCAGAGCTGCTAAGGAGCCTTTGCATTTGGTTGTTTGGAGATCCAGGTTTCAGGCCAGAAGAGACCCTTCAAACCAGTGGGATAGGAGATGTTGCCCGTCATGGACTTCTCTTCTCCCCTTGCAATAGCACTTAGACTTATATACCGCTTCAATGCTTTACAGCACATGGTTTAGGGTTAGCATGTTGCCAAACAATCTGGGTCCTCATTTTACCCACCTTGGAAGGATGGAAGGCTGAGTCAACCGTGAGCCGGTGAGGATCGAACTGCTGGCAGTGGGCAGAATTAGCCTGCAATACTGCATTCCAACCACTCCGCCACCACGGAGTGGAAGTCCTCCCTTCTGTCTCAGATAACATCCAACCCTTGAGTGCAATTGCTTCACACCTCCCCCCACCCCACCCATTAGCTGGGAGTGCGTGCGTTGTTTTCCAAAGACAAAACAAACCACAGTGACAAAACAAACCACAGTGGCACAAAGTTGGTGGGTTAACCAAAGTGCAATAATTTATTCACATGAACAGGAGTCTCAAATTTGGCAATCGGGAGAGAGGCACAGTTCCATTAACAGAGTGGAGAAAGGTGGGAAGGGGACGAGAACGAAGAAAGCAAATTTAGGAAGCTGTGTGAAGGCAGAGAGAGAGAGAGAGAGAGAGGGAGGGACAGAGTCAGAGTCAGATGCACGGACACACAGAGACAATCCTGAACAGGCCTGGTGGCAACAGCTGAAATGGAGCAGAACCAAACGATAGTTCTCTCCTTGTAAAGCTGATGTGTCGAGTTTCTTTTCTTAGCCTTCACCCACCCGTGTCCCTCTTTGCAGGGCCTTCAGAAGAGGCAGAAGCTTTAATCCACCTCCTCGATGGTGGGACCCGAAGAACCGCCTCCAGCTCCTCCAGCTCCGGGGAAGCCCCCTGGCATTCCTCCCGGCATACCGCCGGGCATCCCTCCGGCTCCTTGGTACAGCTTGGTGATGATGGGGTTGCAAACGTTCTGCAGCTCTTTCTGCTGATGTTCATATTCATCCTTTTCTGCCATCTTGAGGAAGGGGAAAAAAAAAAACGGAATGAGAACATCTGAACGCAAGCGAGCAGAAAACAGGAAGTCTCGTTCTAGCTTCTAATAAGAAATCCAGCTAAAACCTCCAGGGCTCAGATTGATTTGTGCCAATCAATCAAGGAAGTGCATGTAATAGTATGTAGGATTCCAACTGCCTTTAGGTTTCATTTACTTATATTTCATGTTTGGACTTTTTAATCCCACCTTCATTGTTTTTATAAAGAACTCAAGGCAGCAAACACATTTAATACATTCCTTCCTCCTCCTATTTTCTCCACAACAATCATCCCAGGAGTTGGGGGTTGGGTTGAGAGAGGGAAGACAGGCCCAGAATCACCCAGCTGGCTTTCATGCCTAAGGCGGGACTAGAATTTACACTCTCCTTGTGATTTGGCCCAAAGTCACCCAGTTGATTTTCCTGCCTAAGATAGGACTAGAACTCCCAATGGCCTACCTCAACCACGAGACCAAACTGGATCTGCCTTCTTAATATCAGACAGCAAAAACTCATTTTAAGATTTTTCTGCATGGACAGATAGGCTTCAATCTGAGACATTCAACCTTTTTTTGAGGTCAAGGGCTAAATTAGGACTTCAGTCGATTATCTCAGCTGCCACCCAACAAGTGGGACCAACAGATGCAATTCAACGACATTTAAAATTTAAATTTGATCAGTGGATTCCCCAAGTGCTTTAGAGGCTGATGCTTAGGTATCAAGGAGGTAGATGTCATATTTAGGACGTCTCCTGGGGCAGATCTTCAGATACCTGAGATCCAAATCATTTGGTGGCCTCAGCTGCCCCCTAGCGGATCTGAAAGGAAATCTGACCAACCCAAAAAGCTAAATTTGGACTAGTGTTTCTCAGATGGGATTTGAGGTCCACACAACATTTTAAAGTGGCCAAAGTTGAGAAATACGGATCTGGATGCTATGAAGGCCATGCTCCTAACACCTTCTCTGGAGACAAGTGGACTTTAATCAGGAATACACCTGAGTGGTTCACATTCAATTTTGGCACTGCAACCAAGATAAACTGCTAAAAAGCCAGAATAAATTTGTGTTTGTAAGTGATCTAGGATCAATTAATAGAAAAACCAAATACCTATAGGTTTTGCTCAACTCTGATTGTATTGGCTTGGGATGTGGGGCAGTTGCAATGCGGATAAAAATGAAATACCACTCATGCATCATCACAAAATCTCCAGAACCGTAAAGTCTACAAACTTGAAATTTGGCACACATGTTCCTCTTGGCTTCTAGGTGCTCACTAAGGGTTTTTCGAAATGACCACCAGAGCATTAGTACTTCCTATATTATTATTATTAACACGCTCTGATGCTAAGGAGTTCTACTCCCCCTCCCCACCTGAAAAGATATCTGTTCCAAATGCAAAACACAAGCAGAGGAATTTCAGAGCACCAAACAGCTTTAGTACAGAACAGTTGAGCCCAGGGGCTCCTTGCTCACACAGCAAATACTGTTTCACTTTCCAAACAGCCCTCAACTCTCTTACACCCTGACAGGACGCTAGCCAGATGATTACAGATGGGATCCTGATAGGCAAGAGGCAGACTTTTTTCCCCTTGTTTTCCTCCCCCAAAACACTAAGCCTGACCACATAGTTTTGTAGCGAAGCATGGATCTAAAAGGAAACATATTACTAGTATTACTAGTTCAGTAATATGAAAAAGACTAAGTATAAATATAAAATCGGAGACCCTACAGCTCTGCGGAGAACCCCCCTGGAGGCAACTGAAGAGGAAAGACCTGACTTAACCATCACCCCCACCCACCCCCCAGCCTCCCCTGCTCCCTTCGCTCACCTGGTTCCTGTCCAGCCAGGAAATGACCTCATTGCATTTATCCAGGATCTTCTGCTTGTCCTCTGCAGACAGCTTGTCCTTCAGCTTCTCGTCTTCCGCCGTGCTCTTCATGTTGAAGGCCAGAGACTCCAAGGAGTTCTTTGCAGCTATCTTCTCCCTCTGGACCTCGTCCTCCGCTTTGTACTGCTCTGCTTCTTGGACCATGCGTTCGATCTCCTCTTTGCTAAGACGGCCTGGGGGCGGGGGAGGAGGAAAAGAGGAGTTATCGGGAGATCGAAGCTAGACCAGGCTCGCTAACTACGGACCCTTTTCCAAAGCTGGTACCACCTTTCTGGTTGGTTCTGAAACCCCGATTGGAGTTTGTGGACCAGCACCTCACCTTTATCATTGGTGATGGTGATCTTGTTCTCTTTGCCCGTGCTCTTGTCCACCGCGGACACGTTGAGGATACCGTTGGCATCGATGTCAAAGGTCACTTCGATCTGGGGGACCCCCCGAGGAGCAGGCGGGATGCCCGTCAACTCAAACTTGCCCAGCAAATTGTTGTCTTTGGTCATGGCACGCTCACCTTCGTACACCTGTGGGCACAAAAAAAGCAGGGTTAGGAAGTCAAGTCCGAGACCCTTATTACCAACCCACAGCCGATAAAAGGAAAACACTGTAGAATCCAGAGTTTGGATTTAGGGATATTGTGGGTCTAACCCTTCAACCCAGCACCTGTTTTATGGCTTCCTTAACCCAGGTGACAAAACATGTGGCTCTCTGGAGAAGACGCCAATGCGAAGAAAGAGAAGACGCCAAAGGTGCGAAGAAAGAGAAAAAAAGGACAGCCAGCAGCCAAACAGCCCTCTCTAAGCTGTTTACAGAGTTGCCCCCAATAATTTAGGTCCTCATTTTACCCACCTCGGAAGAAATAGGAAGGCTTAAGTCAACCTTGAGTTGGTGAGAATTGAATTGCCAAATTGCAGTCAGCAGAAGTAGCCTGCAGTACTGCATTCTAACCACCGCGCCACCACGGCACAGTTAAGGTAGGGATGAAGGCACCATTGGAAGAGCTCAAGAACGAACTTAGATTGTCATGGAGAAAGTCTAAGTGTCTGCTAAAAGTCAACAATGACTTGATGGTGTGTAAAAATCACCACCACCAACAAACTGACAAGGGAAGATGCCATCTGAAATACTGAAACCTCCTTTTTGAATTTGGCACCAGGAGCCGAGTGAGATCACACAACTGTTTTATCCCTTCCCCCAACACTATATCCCTTTTGCACAAATTGGAACCAGATAAAAGGTTGGATCGTTTCTTTCCAAAGTTTGATTTTACAGGTCAACAGAAAACTCTTCATTCTTTGCATACTCAAAGCTCGTGAGTTTAGGGGGGAAAAAAATAACAACCTGATCTACCTTCCTGTTCCATCTACCGTTTCCCCGAAAATAAGCCTTATGCTGAAAATAAGCCCTAATATTTTACATGTGCACCTAATATAAGCCCTACCCCCCAAAATAAGCCCCACTTAAGCGCCTGCACAGCCGGCCACCCATCCCTTCCATCTGGTTGCTTGTGGTGCCGCCAACACAAGGCAAAGAGTGGTGGGAGCTGCCCCCTATGCCCTGCTCTGGCTTACCTCACTCAGGGACCCCTACAGCTAGGCCATCCATGCCACGACACCTGCGCTGAAGGCAGTAGCCACGTGCAGCAGGTACCTGTGTGGCTACTGGCTCACTTTTTCTGCTTGTTGCGGCCAGAGGTGCTGGGGTATGGATAGCCTGGCTGCAGGGGCCCTGAGGTAAGTCATTGTGGGGTGCATGGGCAGCTCCCCCTGCCTTGTGGCAGTGGCAATGGTGTACTGCGCAGCCACTGGTCCCATTGCGAGCGAATAGAAGTGGGCCTCTCATCCATGGAAAACCAAACAAAATACCCCAAAGTGTCTTAATTTGTTTTCTATATATTTCCTTTTGGGGCCCAAAATAAAATAAGGTCCGGTCTTATTCTTGGGGAAACATAGGTAGGTCTTCTGGGGTCTTCGGCTTCCTAGCTATCAACCCCATACCTTCCCTTCTACTATTCCCAGCCCCATCCTGCCATGATGCGACGTGCCTTACCTGAATAAGCACTCCAGGCTGGTTGTCGGAGTAAGTGGTGAAGGTCTGGGTCTGCTTGGTGGGGATGGTTGTGTTTCTCTTGATGAGGGCCGTCATCACCCCCCCTGCAGTCTCAATGCCCAGGGAAAGAGGGGTGACGTCCAAAAGAAGAAGGTCTTGCACGTTTTCAGACTTGTCCCCACACAAGATGGCAGCCTGGACAGCTGGAAGAGGAAAGCAGGAAAGCCGATCAGGATCTAACCCGGCATCCCCCTAGAATAGCTGCCACCCCCTGGATCTTCCTAGGAAGCAACAAAATGCACTGACCCTAAGGAGCTTTTTCCAAAGGCAACTGGGTTTTATTTTTCCCTTTAGGCTTTTTGCTTCTCGTTCAAGAAGCTTCTCCAGAACTGAAGCAGCTTCCTGGATAAGAAGCAAAACCTCTTCAAGGAAAAACAAAGTCCGCTTGCTTTTTGAAAAAGCATCTTTGGAACAACCATGAGTGAGAATCTCCATAAGACGGTTCAGCAAATGCACTAGGCTTCCCTTCCATTTACACTAGGCGTCCAACTTTGACAACTTTTAAGACCTGTGGACTTCAACTCCCAGAAGTCCCCAACCAGCTGGGTGTGGAATTCTGGGAGTTGAAGTCCACACAACTTAAAAGGTGCCAAGGTTGGACCCGCCCCCAGGTTTACACCATACATTGCCTTTAGCTATAATCAATAAACTAGCATAGCTTAACCAACCCATGTCTTCACATATAATAAACAAGGTCGTCTCCTAAAATGGGTGTTTCACTGGACTCTACTGGTCTTCTCCAGCCAAGTGGAAAGACGAGCCCATACACCTGACATAAATGCGGGTCTACCGCGATCTTTATAAGGGTCATTTTATTTTATCTTCTCCATCAAGAGAACGACGAGGTCTTTCCACCTGTAACCAGTCTTCTGAAGAACTTGCAGAAGGCTCCTACTTCTGCGTTATCTTCCACACTGCCACTTTCTATGACCCTTACCTGCTCCATAAGCCACCGCTTCGTCCGGGTTGATGCTCTTGTTGAGTTCCCGGCCGTTGAAGAAATCCTGCAAAAGCTTCTGGATCTTGGGAATGCGGGTGGAGCCCCCCACCAGCACAATGTCGTGGACCTGGGCCTTGTCCAACTTGGCATCCCGCAAAGCCTTCTCCACCGGCTCCAGGGTACCCCGGAAGAGGTCAGCATTCAGCTCTTCAAAGCGAGCCCGGGTGATGGAGGTGTAGAAGTCAATGCCCTCATAGAGGGAGTCAATTTCAATGGAAGCCTGGGTGGAGGAGCTGAGAGTGCGCTTGGCCCGCTCACAAGCGGTGCGCAGCCGCCTGACGGCCCGCTTATTGTCTGTAATGTCCTTCTTATGCTTGCGCTTGAACTCCGACACGAAGTGGTTCACCATGCGATTGTCAAAATCCTCACCACCCAGGTGAGTGTCCCCGGCGGTTGATTTCACTTCAAAGATGCCATCCTCAATCGTCAGGATGGACACATCAAAGGTGCCACCACCCAGGTCAAAAATGAGGACATTTCGCTCACCACCCACCTGAAAAACAAAAGAAGCCAATTAAATGGGAAACGGATCTTGCAAGGATGTCTATATCCTATGACAAAGTTGACCAATATGAAGTAGATGGAAGAGTGGCTCAAATGCTCTGGATACGTTGGTCTGCATCAGAGGTCTCCAAACTTGGCAACTTTAAGACTTGTGGACTTCAACTCCCAGAATTCCTCAACCAGCCATGTTGGCTGGGGAATTCTGGGAGTTGAAGTCCACAAGTCTCAAAGTTGCCAAGTTTGGAGATCCCTGGTCTGCATCTTTAGCTGGTTAATCTTGCCAAATCAGGATCTGGTTAAGTGCCAATAAACTCATCTTGCCATTAAAAAAAAACCCGCCTAAACTTCAGTTGTTAGAACACTCCTGTCAGGGCTGAAGGGCAAACCTTGTTCACAGCCAGACAAGAAGCAACGGAGGGAGGGAATGATTGGAAGGGAGATATGGGCAGGGGGATCAAAGCAGTGTTAGGATTCATCCAAAAGTTGATTCCGTTACCCAAACAAAATGAAGAGTGGATTGGAGGAAATAAAAGACTGCGGAACAGCCGGGGGGAAAAGGGGAGGTTTAATTATGCTGTAGTTAGGCCATGTGCAACTGACAGATTGGATGCCAAATTGTGTTTTTAATATAGATTTTATCTATTATTTATTGCTTTATTATTCTATAATTTTTTACTGGCTAGTGCTAGAGTGTTTTCATTTGTTCTGCTCTCCAGCTGTAATAAAACTTGATTTGATATGAATTATGCTGTTTCGATTAGTTTCGATACTTCCTTATTCATGCCAGCTCAATTGTACTCTCGGAAAAACGAAACCCGCCCTGGAAATCTTTATTTGCTGCATGAACTGCGTGGGATGGTTGACCAGTCCAAAGAAGAATCAAAACAGTTTCCCAAAAGCGGATATTGAGAAGTTCTTCAGAAAGTTCCTTTCTGGACTCTATATAAAAGTAATCAATCAAATGTAGGAACACCTTATCCATACCTTTTTATCCAGTCCATAGGCAATGGCTGCCGCTGTGGGTTCGTTGATGATGCGAAGGACATTGAGTCCTGCAATGGTGCCAGCATCTTTGGTGGCTTGCCGCTGAGAGTCGTTGAAATAGGCTGGCACTGTGATTACTGCATTCGTGATTGTCTGTGACGGAGGGAAGGAGAGATCAGGTCAGTGAAAAGTAACGTGGTGCCTCCTCTCCATTGTCACTTCAGACAAGAAAACGAACAGAATCTCACTTATTAACTTCTTCATCCCATAAACAGGTCCTACTTGTAAGCATTAAACTTCCAACTGAAACCCCCTGAAATAAAGAGCCAAAAGTTCAAGATGTGGCATCTTTATCCACCAAGTACCTCTGCTTCTTCTCATCCTTTCCTGGGATACAGTGGTGGTAATTCTACCGGTTTGGCCCAGTTCTGCCGAGCCGGTAACAGCCATGAGCAGCAGACACTGGTAAAACTTTTTGAATCCCACCATTGCTGGGATAGAATGCTGATTGCAGCTGCACGAAGCGATCTCGGAGAGTGCAGGCTTGCAGGTGGTGAGTTGGAATGCCTCTGCGCCTCCACAAAGTGTGCGTTTGGTGTGCACTTTCCACGCCAGCGCACCCACCAAACTGGTGGTAAAACCTTTTGAATCCCACCATTGCTGGGATAGAATATACAGTGGAACCTTGGATTGCAAACGCTTAGTTCACGAACAGATCTTCGGAAGACAAACCCCAAAACGCTTTTCCCTGCTGTGGCGATTTCCCCTTCGGTGCCATTTTGTTTTTTTTTCGTCCGCGCATGCGCAGATAGTCGTGCTTCTGGTCATGACCGAATAGGTTTGCGACTGTAGTCCTAGAACGGATTACGGTCATGATCCGAGGTTCCACTGTAATGGCACCAGGCCAGAGGTCAGTTCTTGTGTTTTTGAACTGACAAAACTCCATTTTTATCACAAGGGGCCCGAGTATACGGGTAGCCCTTGACTTATGACAATTTAGCCCCAAATATCTGTTGCTAAGCAAGACAATTAAGCGAATTTTTGCCCCATTTTGCAACCTCTCTTGCCACAGTTGTTCCTCAATGAGGGCTTGTCAGAAGGTTGCAAAAGACAATCACATGAAACCGCACCCGGGACACAGCAACAGTCATAAATATGAGCCAGTTGCCAAGTGTCTGAATTTTGATTGTTGGAGAGATGTTGCAACGGAAAAGAGAGAGATGCTGCAACATGGCAAAGGTCTGAAAAATGGTCATGTCCCTTTTTTCAGTGCTGTTGTATGTTGGGTCACTAAATTAACTGTTGTTAAGTCAACACCCGGATACCAAATTAAGGTCTCCTCTCCTTCATTGCTCCTGCACGTCAAATACATAACACGGCACGCAAAGGCTCCCCTTGCACCCCTCACCTTGCCCAGGTAAGCCTCTGCGACTTCCTTCATCTTGGTCAGCACCATCGAGGAGACCTCTTCAGCGTAGAAGCTCTTCATGTCACCCTTATATTCTACTTCGACTTTGGGACGCCCCCCATCATTGATCACGTGGAAAGGCCAGTGCTTCATGTCAGAGTGCACAATCGGATCATCGTAACGTCGGCCAATCAGGCGCTTGGCATCTGAGAATGGGGAAGATTCAAAGCACTGAATTATTTCCCTCCCCCCAACGCCATCACTCTGCTAAACAAATAATTCCCTTAACACTGTCCAACTATTTACAAAGTCTGCATTACTATTAATCTTCTCATCACTCCTTATCACCCATCCCCTCCCACTTGTGACTGAATGACTGGAATTTTGTCACTCGTATCCTTACGATTTTTATTGACTGTTTCCTAGTATGATTTGATTGCTTATTGTACCCTGTGACCATCATTAAGTGTTGTACCTTATGATTCTTGACTCTTTGGAAATGTATCTTTTTTATGTATACTGAAAGCATTTGCACCAAGACAAATTCCTTGTGTGTCTAATCACACTTGGCCAATAAAACAATTGTATTGTATTCTATCTATTCTATTCTGAAGGACTTCCTCAGAAAGACATTAGGTAAAGGTAAGGTTCCCCTCACACATACATGCAAGTCGTTTCCGGTTCTAGGGGGCGGTGCTCATCTCCATTACAAAGCTGAAGAACCAGCGCTGTCTGAAGACATCTCCATGTTCATGTGGCTGGCATGACTAAGCACCAAAGGCGCACAGAACGCTGTTCCCTTCCCACCGAAGGGGTCCCTGTTTTTTCCACTTGCAGTTTTACATGCTTTTGAACTGCTAGGTTGGCAGAAGCTGGGACAAGGAACGGGAGCTCACTCCGTGATGCGGTGCTGGGGATTCAAACCGCCGAACTGCCGACCTTTCTGATCAACAAGCTCAGCGTCTTAGCCACTGAGCCACCATGTCCCACCAGAAAGACATAGCCAGAGGGTCAAATTGCCAGAGGGTCTCAAATGTTATGAGGCCCACAGTCCATCTTTTCTAGCAGAGAGGGGCAAGTTCCAAATTGGTTGTCTTAAATCTTGATTTTTACCACTAAGCCCTCCCCAGATTGATTAAGCAGCGAAAAGCAAACAAAGATACTTGGAATCAAGAGCTGCCAGTGGGTGTGGCAATGTGGGAGACATTGAATTTCAAGGAGTTAAGTGACAGATTTGATTTCTTCATAAGGGAAGTTTAAAAGTTTTGAGCTCTTTCTGAGCTAACCTGTTTGCTGAATAAAGGAGGGAGGACTTCGCCTACGAAGCTTTTCTTATCAGCTTGGGACTTTCTGTTCCATCCAAGGTCAAGCCTTGCAGCTTTTCTGACTACAGGACACGAAGTGCCAGGTTTTAATGAAAAACAACAACAACCTTAGTACTGGCCTTTAAGCTGGGAACTTCTGCATAGAAGTTAACCCCATGGAAATTGCATCCTTGTGAATCTCCCCTGGCGCCTAAGCTAAGCCCCTCCGAGAGCTTTATCAGGCGTTGCAGTCAGGGTTGAACTGCTGGGCCCTTTGATGTTCTCTGAGCTTGGGCTGTTTTCTTGCAGACTTTCAATTAGGTCATCAATTAGAAGGGGTAACACTCATCAGTGCTGGTTGGTTCCCAACAAGCTTAGCCCAATCAAGGAACCAACAACTCCACTCCCAATACCCAAAGGGCAATCCACTAGTATAGAATACTTTATTGGCCAAGTGTGATTGGACACACAAGGAATTTGTCTTGGTGCAAATGCTCTCAGTGTACATAAAAGAAAAGAGACATTCGTCAAGAGTTAAGAATCTAAGGAACAACACTTAATAATAGTCATAGGGTACAATAAGCAATCAGATCATACTAGGAAACAGTCAATATAAATCGGATACAAGCGACAAAGTTAGTGATTCAGTCACAAGTGGGAGGGGATGGGTGATAATGAGTTATGAGAAGATGAATAGTAGTGCAGGCTTTGTAAATAGTTGGACAGTGTTGAGGGAATTATTTGTTTAGCAGTGATGGCTAAACAACGGGAAAAAACTGTCCTTATGTCTAGTTGTTCTAGTGTGCAGTGCTCTATAGCAGTGATCCCCAACCTTTTTGACGCCGCGGCCCAGTACCGGCATCAACTGGGCGCCGCCATCTTTTTTTGACGAAAAAGATGGCCGGTGACCCCGGAGCATTTAATGCACGCTCGGTGAGCTTTTTCGGGTAGAAATGGCTTTCTACCGGAAAAGCTCACCGGAAGCTCATCTTTTGTGAAAAAGATGGTGGCGCCACAGCAACCCCGGTAAGACTTGTTCCGTGGACCGGTACCGGTCCGCGGACCGGTGGTTGGGGACCCCTGCTCTATAGTGTCATTTTTGAGGGTAGTATATGAAATGAGAGCAAATCCCACCCCTTTTCTATCATGGATGATGTCACCAAGTATGGTAAAGAAATGTCTGCAAGAAGACAGCCAAGCTCAGAGAGCAGCAAAGATCCCTAGTTTGTAAGTGATCTGGGTATCATCAGCAATATGCCAAGTGTATAAAATCTTAGAGAGTGATGTAGAGCACTATGAAGCAGTATGTAAGTCTAAATGCTATTGCTATGTAGGCTTTTCATGTTATGCTTTTAACTCTGTTTGCTTAAGTTAACAAGAAAGCTTAAAATCTCTTTAGTCACTGCTCCGGAGCCAAAATAACCGATTTCCTGGACACCCAATCACTGCCCTGACCCTCGGCAAACCACGCCTAATGCATGCAGGAACTTCTTGTTACTTCTATAGCCATTCCCCAACTAAGTGGCCTACCGATGTTTTGATTTTCATCTCCCCATTAATTCCTTAGACCTCTTCCCTCAATCCCTGATAGTTCTAGCAGAACCAGGCCCAATTTCACCCTCTTACCAAAGACGGTGTTGGTGGGGTTCATGGCCACTTGGTTCTTGGCAGCATCACCAATGAGGCGCTCTGTGTCCGTGAAAGCCACATAGCTAGGCGTGGTGCGGTTGCCCTGGTCGTTGGCGATGATCTCCACCTTGCCATGCTGGAAAACGCCTACGCAGGAGTAGGTGGTCCCCAAATCAATGCCGACAGCTGGACCCTTGGACATTTTGCCTGCAAAAAGAGGCACATCATAGGTGAATACAGAGGACGGAATTCTCCAGAAAGCACTGGGTGATGTGATGGCCTAGAGGTAGAACTCGTCTCACAATCAGGAGGCTGTGAGTTCGATCCTAGGTAAAAGGCAGATATTTTTCTCTGTGGACAGGCTGAGAATATATCTGTTGAAAAAAACCTCCGCATTGGTGACAGGAAGGGCATCCGGCCATTAAACACTCTGCTAGCTCCATCCAGTTGCCCAGACTTCATTCTGCAAGGGATTATGAATTATCAAGAGAGCATCTCACTTCTCAGCCTCAGCCTTCTTCCTATCTGCAATTGGGAGCAAACAGCATTGGCCCGACTGCAATTGGAAGGTTAAGGTTGCTTTTGACATGCTCTGCAAAGCCCTTGTTTTGCAATTGGCTTTCTTGGAAGAAAGAAGCTTCAGTACCATTCCATGAAGTTTTAGTATTTGAATGGTGTTTTCTAGATAGTAAATAATCACTTAAGTATCAGGCTGCTCTTTGGTTTGGGTTTATAAAGGCTTCTTTCGGTAAACTATCTTTTTTTCCCTAGAAACAGGAATGGCTAGGGAAAAAAAATCTCCCTCTTTATTTCAAGGCTTGCTCTGTGCTACCTTTGCTAACTAGATTTTCCGGATTGTCACAAAGATTTGGAAAGAGCAAGAAGCATATATTTATGAAGATTCACTTTTGTACAAGACAAAATAATCTTTTTTTCCCCCTTCAATTTAGGCCAAAGTTCCAGATTAAGGGTTCATTTGTATGGAGAAAAATAGCTGCCATTTATGTCTATCCAGGGAGCTCTCATTCCAGGATAAACAACAGGCTAAGAAACTTCAGTCTAGAGCAAGGGTCTTCAAACTTGTCCAGTTTAAGACTTGTGGACTTCAACTCCCAGAATTCCTGAGCTAACATGACTGGAGGAGGAATTCTGGGAGTTGAAGTCCACAAGTCTTAAAGCTGTCAAGTTTGAAGACTCCTGGTCTAGATGCAACATGGGCCAAGTCCCCAAGATGAGGGAGAAGATATGGATTCAATCCCTCAAGTCTCACATTCTTTTAAAAAGCAGCCATTCAATTCTCCTATTATCTCCTTAAATTCAAAGAACCCTTATGAATCCATGTTTTGTTATGGTGCAGCAAATGTATTGCATGCACAAAGTATTTTTATTGGCTGTCCCCCCCCCCTGCAGGAAACATTCAGAACTGCACACAGTAGTCTTTGGCTTACTAATCGTATTAGTAAATTGAGCTAAAAAAAATTGGAAATCCTAAACAACTTTAAAAAAAAAATCCAGGAAAGCTTTTCATTTTAACTGTGCAAGAGTTTAAAAAAAAAAAAAAAGAATTTTGCACATGCTTATAATCCATGTAACCCATTTGCACAGGCTTACAATTATTTGCTGGATGGGGAGGGGAAACAAAGAGAACTCATTTAAAGAAGTGAATTGTAGACATACAATTTCCTAGCTGTCCTTAAATTATTCCTGCATGCCAAGCTTTTAAAACAGCAAACGCATAAAATGCTTTTAAAAATGCACTCTTAAGACAAATGCAGTTGCCAAACTTGTTAAAAACCGAAGCTACAAATGGTTCTTTAAAGTCAGTTGTTAGTTGGAAGGGCAGCCCTGCCTTTCAAAAAACCCAGCTGTCAAGCTGGAAAATAACAGAAACCATTTAGCAACTGCAAAGGCCTAACTGACAGCAACGTTGGAAGTAGGTTTTAAAAAATGCTGTTGTGTTACCCAAGATATGAGGGAGAGAAAAAAAAACTCCCTCAAGACTCAAGAGTGACAGCCCCACCCAGCTCAGCTGTGCCAGGGACTACACTTAAAAAAGAAAAAAAGAAGAAGAATTCCGCCACTAACTTGGCTTCAGGCTCCCCCCACACCAAACCCTTTTCCAGAACAGGAAAGATTTTTCTAGAACTCCACCAGTGGGCTGGCTTGGAGAATGCAGCTGCAGCAATTCTGATCAGCTACAGAGCCCCAGCAAAATTAGGCAGACAATTCTACACTTTATCTTAAGTATCTGGCCCCCACCCCAACCTCAAAAGTAAAAAAAAGCATTATTAATTCTGAAAACTAGACCCTCAAAGGTGCTTTTTTTTAAAAAAAAAGGCAACTGGACTTTCTTGGGTTTTTTTCCCCTTTGAAAAATGTTTTTTTCCTTTGAAAATGTCTTCTCATCCAAGCAGTTTCTTCTTTAGTTCTTGGATAAGAAGCAAGACCTTTTCAGAAGGGGGGTGGGGGGGAATCAAAAATCCAGTAAGCCTTTTGAAAAAAGCACTTTTAGGACAACCATGCCCAATTTTCTTGATTTGCTGTAGATTTTCTTGTATTGCTGGTATGTTTCTGGAAAGAAACCTGTAAGATTCTCTTGGTAGGTTTTTCATAAACAGCCCCCAACCCAAATAGAATAGTTTAAAGAAATAACCAGCAGGGCTGAATCCCCAGACTATTTTAACTCAATTTTGGGACTCATTCTTTTTGTTTATATCCCTGTTTCATCTGTCAGAGGAATTAAGGCCCCCTTTGGATTTGGGTGGCTAAAAGTTTTTTGCAGCAAGAATCCTGGGCGGGAAAACCAGGTTGATGATAGAAAGAACTAAGTTTTCCTGACTATTCTTGGATAAGGTTAGTTTTAACCACACCAGGGTGAAAAAAAATGTATTTTCCTACAAAAATAGACTTGCTGTTCAGAATTTTATGTGCCATCAATCAATGATGCTTCCAAACCAACAAGCTTGTTTCCAAAATATAACCTTACAATTAAGTTTCTAAAACTTTATTCCGATAAGGGAGAAGACCATAATAATAATCCAGGGTCTTCACTTCACCCCAAATCTTATCACATTATTTTAAAAAAAAGTTAAGATCAAACAACAGGCCAGACAGAGGCTTTCTTTTCCATTGATTCACCTTATCCCAGTGGAATTTTTTTTTTCCTGGCTGAAGTGCCCTCCATAAAAATAACCTTTTATAAGTAATACATTAAGAATGAAGACAATCCCCTACCATTCAGGCTCTGAACTTTAAAAAAACACAACGGGGTTATAAATTGCAAAAGCGAGGCACGACTTTAAGCTAAGCAATGGGAGGATAGGACAGTTACTAAAAAAAAAATCCAATTACAAATACAAGCTTAATAATCCCTCTGCCTGCTTACTTATGAATTGAAATATTGATTTTCAAGCGGCCTCCAACCAGTTCCAGGGCAACTTTCGTTTTATTCCGACCTGGGGCTGATGATTCCGAATGAATCCGTATTAAAAAATATGGGAGGCTCCGGGTGTGTTCTTACAAGGAATGCGATTTATTTTCCAACACTTTCTCCTCCCCCCCTTGATTGTGTGCGCAACAAGGCACTTTCTGCGCTCAGTTCCAAGCATGGAATTGTTCTGGGCAACGGACCAGATGCTTTAACTCAAAATGACTCCAAAGAAGAAAATAGAAATGGAAAGATTCAGACTTTATCCAACAATCCTGGGATACCAGCCCCCCTTTTTGGGGGAAGGAGGGAGGGGGGAAGCTTCCCATCGGACAGGGCCCAAACCTTCTGGATGTTTCCTCTGCATTCTTCAGCAACAGGGCAAGCCAAGGGTTAAAGACTGCAAAGCAAAAAAACCAACTGCGTGCAAAAGGAAGGGGGGAAATTTCACTTTGCAATAAACCGTCTTTCCCCCTAAAGGCTGCAAGCCAGACACACCCCCCCTTCCCTCCTTTTTTCCGGGGGGTGGGAGTAGGAATCAAGGGGGCACTTAGCCTATGTGGCACCCACTCCCCACTTTTCAAGTCTCTTTTTCGGGAACGAGCAGCCTGCAGTTGGATCCCGACATGTCCCCCAAAAAAGAAAGCGATGAGTTTTCAGCTAAGTGTGTATCCCCACAAGCGTCTGGCGCACCATCCCCACGTTCCGTGTTTCCCCCTTTTTATCGCACAACGATCCTCAGCCCAGAGTAATCGATAGAGGGGGACTCAACGGAGCCCCCTTTTATTATTTCAACCTAACATAACAACCCTTCAGTTCAAGACCGCAGGAAACGCGGGCAGCACCCTTCCCTAACAACCCCTCCTTGCCTGCATTCACACGACACGCTTCTCCCGAATCGGCTCACTTTCTAACCCGTTAAAGGCAGATCCCAAGCAAACGGGCTTGGCTTCATCCCGGGGACGCCCAACTTGTGCAAAAACCAAACCAAACCAAAAACCACCACGGAGCCACCAGCCAGACTCAATGCAACTTCCCAACTTGCTTGCAAAAAAAAAAAAAGGCAGCAGCCAGAACTGGCGCGTCGTGGGAAGGAGACCTCCGCGGCCACCAAAAGCGGGCGGTTCCCGGGCCGGGCGACTCTGGCGGGCCAGTAGTTCATCCGGGGCGGGCGCGAGCGAGCGAAGCGGCGGCGAACCAGCTCTTAGGCGCCGCGCTTTGCAAAAAAAAAAGACTTTGCAAAAGAAAAGAAGACCCCAGACTTTTGCACGCAACGCCTTTGTAATTTTCTTCTCTTAGCCATTTGCGCGCCCGACTAGGTAGGTACCTTTTGCTCGTTGCAATCGCTTCTTCGCCGAAATCCCCAAAGCGCTTGAAAGGCGCTGGCTTGTGCTTGGTTTTCAACCCGCCGTGCAAAACCTCCGAGCGCTCCTTGCACGCTTTTCTTATTTAAAAAAAACACAAAAACACCCGATCCCGACTTTATAGGCAAGAGTCCCGCTCCCACCCCGCCCCTTCTAGTACATTCCCCCCCCCTCCTCCTCCTCCCCACTCCCCCACCCCGACCCTTTACAGAACCTTCTCGACTTGGCGGCTTCCTTCGTCCAATCCGGATTCGCGTCGGGCGGGGCTTTTTGCAAAAGGCGCGCTCCCGCGGCCGCCGTTTCCCTGAGCCGGACGGGCGCGAGCCTCGCCTGGAACGTTCAAGAAAGCTGGGGAAAGCGCGCGTTCCCTCCGGCGGGGGGCGCGCGCTCCCGCGGTTCCCTGGCACGCGCGCGGGAGGAGGGGGAGGGGGGGAGGGGAAGGAAAAGACCCGCTCGTCGTTTCCAAATAAAGCTTCCCGCTGGAAACGTTTTGTCCCTCCCTCCCCTGGGAGCCCCTGACTTCACTTTCTAAGTTTATTCGGGTGCGGAGAAGGCGCGCGCGCGCGGGGGGGGGGAGAAATTGCAAACGAAGGTCGAGGGCACGGGAAGCGTGCAGAAGGGCAAACGAGGAGCTTGCATTCCCAGGACTCCTTTATCCAGACCCAAGAGAAACTCGGCCGAGGGGGTGGGTGGGTGTTAAGCTGCTTGGTTGTGGTTTCATCTTTTCAAAGATTTAAGTCGGTTTACAGAGTCAGCCAACAATCTGGGTCCTCATTTTACCGACCTTGGAAGGGTGGAAGGCTGAGTAAGGATCGAACTGCTGGTAATTGGCAGAAATAGCCTGCAGTACTGTGTTTCTAACCACTTGCGCCACCAGTGGTTAGAATAGCAATAGCACCAGTCTTATAATAGCAATAGCATTTAGACTTATACTGTATATCGCTTCACAGTGTTTTACAGCCCTCTCTAAGCGATTGACAGAGTCAGCATATGGCCCCCAACAATCTGGGTCTCCATTTTACTTTGGGGGAGAGAAAGAAATACTTCTGCTGCTTTCCTTGCATGAAGCCAAAAGTCTCTCTCCCCCCCTGAGAATGGAGCTGGAGATGGTATCCTGCGATCCCAAATAATGATTGATCGGTAGGAAAATGGGGTGGGGAATTTTGGGGGGGATTTTCCCAGGGTCTCTGGTCCGCTGGATTTAAAATTATAAGTTTGATGGTCCCTGAGGTCCAAAAGGTTGGTGACCCTGATCTAGTCCAACCCCCCACCCAAGCAGGAGACCCTACACCATTTCTGAAAAATGGCAGTCCAGTCTCTTCCTGAAAGCCTCCAGTGATGAAGTTCCTACAACTTCTGAAGGCAATTTCTCTTCCATGGTTCTGACTGTCGGAAAATTTCTCATTATTATCAGGTTGAATCACTCCTTGATCTGTTTCTATCCGTTGCTTCTTGTCTGGCCTTCAAGTGCCTTAGGTGGCAATGACCAGCGGAGTAAAATCCACCTTCTACCTTTTTTTTTTTTACCTCTCACTAACTCTATTCTTCTACTCAAGGCCCATGGGCCGAATTTGGCCCACGCGGTGCTTAAATCTGGCCTGTGGGGGTGGCCTGGAAATATCAAAGGACCAGCCTGCAGTGCCTCTGGTGGCTAAAGCGGGCAGTGTGCATCCCCCCCCCCCTTGTTTTCACCCTTTATGGCAGTGATGGCTAACCTTTTTGGGCTCCTGTGCCAAAAATTGTCAGAAGTGACAAAATGGGCCTATAATTCAGTCTGAGAAGCCTTGCAGAGGCTTTTTCCAAGCCCCTAGGAGGCCGAAAAAGGCCCCAAACTAACTGGGGAAAAAAATCAGCTGTGAGGCGTGCACATGCGCAGTAAGACAAGTTTGCCTCTGCGTGCCACTTGTACCACGCGTGCCATAGGTTTACCATCACAGCTCTATGGCCTCCTGTAGCACTCTGCTGGCCAAAAACCGGCCAAAAATGCCCCCCCAAAAGAGCCCCAGAACAGGCCGGAAAACGGCCTAAAATGGCTCGGAAAACAGGCCAAAAGTAGCTGTGTAAAGGGGCCAAAAAAACCACTCCAGAAACGACCCACACAGCTCGTTTTTGGCCGGCAGAGTGCTGCAGGAGTCATCCATCCTCCCCTCTCCCCCCGGCCCGTGGAGGAGTACAATGCTGATTCGGCCCTCAAAGAAATCCCATTTTGACACCGCTGTTCTGCAGTATTGACTTTTGTTCCAAGGATGGAAACATCCAAGGGCCAAACTGCCTCATTCACACTGCTAAAAAAAGGGAGCAGCCGAAATTGGCAGCTGTTCTTTGGAAAAGCCAGCATCTGAGGCCCCGATTTGGCACGGGAGTCTCTCTTCTCCAAAAGGCTCTGCACTGGCTTCCTTGAAGCAAGGTCCTATTTACAACAGCAACATTTTGGGCCTGCTGGACATGATTTTACTCAAATCTTGCTCACATGTTTAAACGTATAAAGCCTGCATTGCCCAGAGCGTCCCAAAGACGTTGGCCGTTTAGAAAATGGCCAGTGTAGACCGGTGTCCTCAATTAACCCCTCTTGACCTTTTCAGTCTGTGGAAGCCGATCCCGGCTGGGGAAACTTTATAGCTCTCTGGAGAGATTCCCTCTCTTGTTCTTTCAACAGTGGCAAAAGCTTTCTTGAATATAGCAATAGCACTTAGACTTATATACCACTTTACAGCCCTCTCTAAGCGGTTTACAGAGTCACCCTATTGCCCCCAACAATCTGGGTCCTCATTTTACCCACCTCGAAAAGATGGAAGGCTCAGTCAAGCTTGAGCCGGTCAGGATCGAACTTCTGGCAGTGTGAGCAGAGTTAGCTTGCAATAGCAAACAACAGCAACAGCACGTAGACTTATATGCCGCTTCACAGGCTTTACAGCCCTCTCTAGGCAGTTTACAGAGTCATTCTATTGCCCCCAACAATCTGGGTCCTCATTTTTATCCACCTCAGAAAGATGGAAGGCTGAGTCAACCTTGAGCCTGGTGGGATTAGAATTGCCAAATTGCAGGCAACCGGCAGTCAGCAGAAGTAGCCTGCAGTACTGCACTCTAACCACTGCGCCACTGTGGCTCATAGGGTTTATTTACTCCCAAGAAAGGGAAGTTAGGACTGCATTTCAATTTTCCTTGTTTATTGTAAAGATATGCTCCGTTTTATTAAGGCACCAAGCTAGAAACCAGGAGATGGTGAGTTCTAGTCTCATTTTAAGCCATGAAAGCCAACTTGGGTGACTGTGGACCAGTCCCTCTCTCTCTCTCAGCCCAACCCACCTCACAGGGTTGTTGTGGGGAAAAAAAGGAAGTTTTATGTTTGTCACCTTGAGTTATTTATAAAAATAAAAAGGCAGGATCAAAATAAATATTCACCTGAGTCTTATACCCAAAACAAAGTTCTGAAGCTTTAAATAAGCCAACCCTGTCCCTTGAAATCACTGTTAGGTTGTAATAGGGATTTTGCTTGGGAAGTTTCTTTATGACAAAAATCAATAAAACCTGCTAAAATATATGCCCCCCCCCCCAATTGCAACTCTTGGGTGGTGCTTTGAACCCCATATTGTAAGTATTACGAAGTCCATCCTGCATGGCCCTCCTTTTTTACCAGTTCTGCCAGTCATTTTTTGAATTCAGGTGACTATATGGACAAACCAGCCTGACATAACTTAAAGGAGACAACCTAGTTGCACGCTCACTTCAGAATAATAACTCACTTTCAAAAATTGTGGTCTCAAAATTATAAAATGACAATGTCAACTGCATATAAAGAAAATTTATACTTTCAACCACTGGTTGAAAGTATAACGCAAATTTTAAGATAAAACTTGGAACATCTCGTATAAAATGATGGAATAAATAGTTCAGTCATGGATGATTAATAACTATAAATATATAAGCATATGTTAGTTCAAAAATGTGAAGATTGATATAAATTGTGAGTAAATGACTACAAAAGGATAGCACAAAAGATACGTAACCAACTAACACACTGTATGTATATAAAATGGAAGATGGTTTTATGTTTTTATGCTTTGTATGTGTATGTTTTTAAAAATAATAGTTTTTATAAAAAAATAACTCACTTTTGTATCGATTTAAAAAAACATTTTATTAAATAAATTGTTTAAAAACATTGAACATGGTGAAATTGTTTTGACATATCTTCTTGTCTTACATCTTATATGATATATATCTTATATACATATTGAAACTTTATACATTTAGTTTTCCTTCATTACATCATCAACCATCATCAGTTATAGCTTAATCACACGATCTTGGATATCCCTTCTACAAATCCTTTCTCTTTTTCATTTTGAATCCTTTCTTTCTGTTCCCACCAACGATAAAATTTGTTCCAAATTTTACAGTATTCTGACTCATTCTTGTTTTTCATTTCCAAAGTCAGTCTGTCCATTTCAGCACATGTCAAAATCTTATTTATCACCTCATTTTCACTAGGAATTTCTCTAGCCTTCCATTTCTGGGCAAACATCATTCTTGCCGTCTTGATAACATGGATTACTAAATACATCTCTTCTTTGCTGTATTTCTCTGATATAATTCCCAATAAAAAGAATGCTGGTTTATAACCTATTTTTAGTCCCATCATCTCTAGCCACTTCCAGATGCTCTTACAGAACTACTTTTTTACAAGACCACCATGTATGCACTTCCATTCCATTGTGTGCACTTCCAGCAATTTGGTGATTGATTTTTGTATCAGTTTTTGTATGCTTGGGCAGTGGGTTGGACTAGATGACCTACAAGATCCCTTCCAACTCTGTTAGTCATCTGACGTGCATCACACGCCTAGAAGACGCTCGCCTAGACTGGGAACAGCTAAGCCCTTTTGATCTGTCGCTCCCCGCGGGCCAGCCAATAGGAGTGCGAGGCTGCGTCCCGCCTCCCAGCGAACGTTGCGAACTTGCAGGCTTCCCCCCCCACTAGCGTCAGAAGCTGCTCGCCCCGCCCCCTTCGTTCTTGCGTGAGCGTTGCTTTGTAGCGCAAGCCTGGTAACCATAGAGACAGAAAGGGGCGAGCTCTTTGGGCCGCGGGCCTGGCCCGACCTTCTTCAACCTGGCGCCCTCCAAATCCATTTGAGTTATAATAAATAAAGGTGGCGTTCATTCATTCCGAAATAAGATTGCGCCCCCCTCTTCGCCGCCTCCTGTCTCGAGGCCGGCCCAATTGTGCGGGGGAGGGGGAGGTGGGTTTACTTTCAAGCAGCACTTTTCACGTGCAAACTCAACAGCCGCATTCCCACGAAGTTTGAACTCGGTTCCCTGATCCTGCATGTAAATCAGAGGTCCTCAAACTTGGCAACTTTAAGACTTGTGGACTTCAACTCCCAGAATCCTCCAGTCTGGAGAATTCTGGGAGTTGAAGTCCACGAGTCTTAAAGTTGCCAAGTTTGGGGACCCCTGAATGAACGAGCAAGGGACAAAAAAAAAAGCCTTCAAAAATTTGGGCAGACTTCTCAAAAATGGTTAAAACAATCAGTTTGGGGGGCATTCGTTTCAGCCTTTTTCATTTGTGGCAGGGATTTCCAAACTTGGCCACATTGAGACATGTGGACTTCAACTCCCAGAATTTCCTAGCCAGCATGGCTGGTTGAGGAATGATGGGAGTTGAAGTCCACAAAGTCTTAAAGTGGCCAAGTTTGGAGACCCCTCATTTATGGTGTCCTGGAAGACACCAATATCCACTGGGGTGCAAGTCTTGTGGAAGGGCGGTAACCCTAAGGAACCCCAAATTTCAAGGAAACCTCAATCACAGCCATTCTCCAAGTGAATTCCCCATTTCTTAGCCCAGCCCACAAGGCTCCTGTAGGAGAAAAATGAGTTTTTTGGGGAAGGCGGCCTGTAGACTTTTCATCCCCAAAAGATAGCGTACTTTTAAAATGCAACAAATGCATATAAAAATACAGATTGGGATGACATTAGAATAAGCAGATTTTTTTGGGGGTGGTGGTGGGGGGAGAATCTCCATAGACAGAATAAGCACACGTTTTGGGAGATTCTCCATAAACCAAGGCTCTTCAAACTTGGCAAGTTTAAGACTTGTGGACTTCAACTCCGAGAATTCCTGAGCTAACATGACTGGAGGAGGAATTCTGGGAGTTGAAGTCCATAAGTCTTAAAGCTGTCCAGTTTGAAGACCCCTGCCATAGACAGTTAGAATAAGCAGGTCTGCAACCTCCTCCCCCCCCACAACCCAAGGACGAAGAAATGGAGATTTACAATCGACTCCATTTAGGATGCCGCCCAAGGTTGCGCCCTTTGGGAAGCTCAGATTGCAACCCCCCCTTCCCGGCTCGGGCAGCAGCGGCTCCGCCTCCTGGAGGGCCAGTTTCTCTTTCTTTTCCCTTCCACTCGAGCGAAAGGTCTCTCGTCTCCAGCTTCGTTTCACCGGGGAGGGGAGAGAAAAATCCTCTTCGATCCAGAAAGAGAAGCGCGGGGCTCTCGGAGTCCTGGGATCGCGCGCATCTCCTTCCTTCACGGCTCCTGCAAGACCGAAGCCGGCTTGGAAAGGATCCTTTTGCGAGGTGATTGGTGGGCTTGGATTCTCCCTGCTGGGAAGATATTCATTATATAGAGAATATTATTCTTTATTGACTGAGTGTGATTAGATTACAGGAGTCTCCAACCTGGGCAACTTTAAGACTTGTGGACTTCAATTCCCAGAATTCCTCAGCTTTCGAGTAGTAGTGGTAGTGGTAGTGGTAGTGGTGGTGGTGGTGTAATATTCTGGTGGCTTGCCCTGTAGGTGTTGGTGAAGGTGATCTTAGAGATTCTTTGGTTGGGCTGCTTACTGATGATGGCTCTCTGGCAGTTTTTCGATTGGGGTATTAACCTTGGAGTTTAATCCATGGCTGATCTGGTTGCTGATTACTGGTGGAGAAGTTATTGGAGTCTTTTTCTCTTTTGAGCTGGTTGATGGTCTTTGTTGCACAGATTTTTGATGAAACTGCCAAAGAGCCACCAGTAAACAGCCATGCCATGGCCAAAGATACAGAACAATTAAAACTCGGACCACATGTTTTGTGAATAGTTCTTATCCCAGAGCTATAACTGCACTTAACAATGAACTTAAGGACCACCATCAGTGAGCTGTTGGACAGTATTACTTCGTCTGTTGTGTGGATGCTTGTGTGTTTTTAGGGGGCGGGGAATTTTGGTGGGTGGGTGGGAGTGTTTGGGGATTGTCATGTGCGTGCGCATGTTGCATCTGGGCTCTGGGTATTATGTGAATTTTGTTGTATGTATACTGTATATATATATGTACAATGACAATAAAGAATTAAATTCAGTAAACAGCCCAACCAAGGGGCCTCTAAGGCAGGGCAAGTCAACACTGCCCAACACTGACAGGGCAAGTCACCAGAATATAAACTGACAGCAAACCCCACTCCTTACTAGCCCTGATGATGTTACCTAGTTTGGGTCATGAAACGTCTGCAAGAAAACAAGCAAGCTCACAGAGCACCAAGGACCCTTCATTTCAGATAACAGATAATCAGAGTTGGAAGGGACCTTGTAGGTCATCTAGTCCAACCCCCCGCCCAAGCGGGAGACCCTACACCATTTCTGACAAAGAGCAGTCCAATCTCTTCTTGAAAGTCTCCAGTGATGACGCTCCCACAACTTCTTTAAGGCAACTTTTGTTCCATTGGTTGATTGTTCTCACTGTCAGAAAATTTCTCCTTATTTCCAGATTGAATCTCTCCTTGATCAGTTTCCATCCATTATTCCTTGTCTGGTCTACAGGTGCTTTGGAAAATAGTTTGACCTCTTCCTCCTCCCTGTGGCAGCCCCTCAAATATTGGAAGACCTCTATCCTGTCTCCCCTGGTCCTTCTCTTCACTAGAAGAGCCAGGCCCAGTTCCTGTAACCGTTCTTCATATGTTTTAGCTTCCAGTCCCTTAATCATCCTGGTTGCTCTTCTCCGCACTTTTTCTAGAGTCTCAACATCTTTTTTATAATGTGGTGACCAAAACTGGATGCAGTATTCCAGGTGTTTCAACCCAGAGGTACAAAATATCCTCCTTTAAAGAGACTCGTGGCCAGTTTTCATACTTTCATCCCCGTGATCAAACTTCGGATGTTTGGCAACCAGCATGCATTTACAATGTTGACGGTATCCTGGAGTCCTTAGGTTGTCATTTGCAATCTTTTTGTAGAGCTTCTGACAAGCAAAGGTAGGGGGGAGCCAGATTCACTTACCGACCATGAGATGCATTGAACAACTTGAGCAATTTGCTTAAAAGAAACGTGGCAAAAAAAAAAAAACTTGCAAAATGATGTGTGGCTCGCTTAACGGCTGCCTTGCTTAGCAGTGGAAATGTTAGGCTCCATTGTGGTCGCATTTGGAGAATAACCTGTAGATGTGTGTAACAAACGAGCATCATGTGCTTTCTCAGATAGGACAGGGTGGGCTGGAGTGGGTGAGTGCGGAGATGGTTGCTGATGATTTGCTGAGGATGATTTTTCAGTTCATGTTTTTAAGTTGTCGTTTGCAACGTTCTTCTTTTGCTGGGATTGGCGTGTTTGTTTGTTTTTGTGCGCCGTTGCTCTGGGTGGTTTGGGTTGTTTTTTCAGCGTAGAAAAAAGGAGCACAACCACTTCCTTCTCTTGTTGTTTTATTTAGGGAGACCGTGGGTTTGCCCTGTGAACAGGACTGTGGATTCTAAACCGAGTAGCCGTAGGAGGAAAATGTCTGTGGGTTTTAGGAACTGGTGGAATTCAAACGAAAGCAGCAGTCGCGTAAAGAAAAAGTAGGCAGAAATTGGCAGGCTTGGAGGCAAAACAAAAGTTCAATGAACAGAAATGCAATTTTACACAACCTTTATGTGGACCTTAGGATCAAATATAGCAGGGGTCTCCAACCTTTTGGACCTCAGGGACCACCAAACTCCTAATTTTAAATCCCGTGGACCAGAGACCCTGGGAAAATCCCTGAAATGTCTGCAGGAAAATTCCCCATCCCGTTTTCCTACCGATCGATCGTTCTTCATTTGAGATCTCAGGATATCATCTCCAGCTCCATTCTCGGGGGCAGGGGGAGAGACTTTTCATGCAAGGAAAGCAGCAGAAGTCTTTCTTTCTCTCCCCCAAACTCCGCCAGAAATGAGTCTTTGTGGGACCTGTCACACCGGCGCAGCCTCTTGGAGCAGGAGGCCTTGCAGGGTCCCAAAGACTCATTTCTGGCAGAGTTTGGGGGAGAGAAAGAAAGACTTTTGCTGCTTTCCTTGCATGCAGCCAAAAGCAGAAGAAAGAAGCAGTCCGGTGGCCAGGCCAGGCGCGTGGAGTGAGTGGGGCAAATCCCCCTCTGCCCTTTCCCCCTCCCCTCACTACCTCGTGTTGTTAGCAATGCAAGTGACACAAGCCTTGTGTTCCTGTGGGCCATGTGGCTGGCGCAGCCTTGTGTTCCCGCACAGCCTGGATTAATTGCTTTGGGGGTGACATTTCTCTGTGGACCACCAAAATTTTCTTGTGGACCACCAGTGGTCCTCGGCCCACTGGTTGGCGACCACTAAAATATAAGGTTGCGTTAGGAACAGATTTTTTTTTTTTAAAAAAAGAGTTAAATGAGGCAAATGTCAGCGTTCCCAAGTAATGCACCCATAGAAAGCAGAAAAATATAATAAAGAGGAGATTTATTTAATAATCCATGTGATCATGGCAGCAAGGTTAGCCTTTTCTCAAAAGTGGATAGATATTCCCGATAAAAGTGAAGTAATAAAAAGGATATGGACTTGCACTGAGATGGATAAATTAACTTTTGAAATGAAAGATAAAGATGAGACAGAATATTATAAAGTATGGGATAAATTTTATCAATGGTGGGAAAAAAGAAAGGATCTAGAATCAAAAGAAAATAGGGCTGGCAGAACGGATGATTAGAAATAGAAAATATTGCAGGAATGTATATAAAACATGTATTCTATGCCATAATATGTATGACAAACAGGATTGTCAGGATGATCACACCACGTCCAATGTTTTTAACAATTTATTCAATAAAACCTTTGAAAAAAGAAAGCAGAACTCTGAAGCAGGTAAGATTCCTTAAAAAACCGATTTATTGGATGCATCATATTGGCACAATTGGGTGAAAACTGAAAGTTCCCACGGTTTTCACCCAGTTAAAAGTGAAAGTTTCCCCTTCCCCGCAAGTCCTCCATCACATTTTATTTATTTATATTTAGTTTAATTTGTCAAGCATGTGTGAGAAAACAAGTATAAATATGAACCTAACGTATAAACATATAAGTATAAACATATAAGTATATACATAATAAAGGAGTATGGATAAATGGGAACAGTAGGATAGGGACGGTAGGCATGCACACCCCTTTACAGACCTCTTAGGAATGGAGCGAGGTCCACGGTAGACAGTTTAAGGTTAAAGTTTGGGGGTTTGAGGATGTAACAACAGAGTCAGGGAGTGAATTCCAGGCATTGACTGCTCTGTTGCTGAAGTCCTATTTTCTGCAACCGAGTTTGGAACGGTTTACTTTGAGTTTGTATTGATTGTTTGCCCGTGTGTTATTGTGGTTGAAGCTGAAGTTGTCGTTGACAGGTAGGACATTGAAGCAGACAATTTTGTGTACTAAGCTTAGGTCAAGACCGTAGGCGGCGTAGTTCTAGGTTGTCCAGGTCCAAAATTTCAAGCCTGGTGGCATAAGGTATTCTATTGCGAGCAGAGGAGTGGAGTTGTCCAATAGATGTGCTGGTTGGTTGCTTGGTTACTCTACTCCTCCCCCCTCCTCCATCCAGCCACCTATTGAAACATCCTTGGTTCCCACAGGAAAACCAGATACCTATTTTCCTCTCCCCCTTCCCCTCCAGTAGTAACCCTGAAGCTGTAAAGATGGCCTCAGCCAGGTTTGCTTCAGGGTTGACAGCGACCACACGAGTGCTTTGCTTAAAGGCCATCATAACTTGCGACCATATTGGGCAGGATGAAGCGTTTACTTGTTCACCTCATAACCTGCTTTTATTAAAAAATTTTTTTTGCATGACAATTGTTTAGTGAATGCAGCCATTGCTAAGCACCAGACATGCTCATTAAGCAAACCATTGGTTTGCTAGGAATGCAGTTTGGCCAAAAACCAGACTTTCAGCAAAACCATCATTAAACATGATCAGGTGACAACAGAAAGTTGCAGAGGGCTATAATAATGTAGGTGTGTTTCTGAGTGCTCAAGTTTGATCATGTGACTGGGGAGGTGGACTGACCTTCGGAACTTCAAATCCAGTTTATAAGTAGCAGCAAGGTAGGTCCATCAGAACTTTGACTATTTGCTAAATGACTGGTCGTAAGTCAAGGACTATACTTAAAAAAGAACTCAATAAAATACAATAAAATGAAGCCATCCTCCGCTTACAACAGTTCCTTTAGTGACCGTTCAAAGTTGCAACAGTGAGAAAAAGTTACAACTGTTTTTCACAGTTACAACCTTGTAGCATCTCCATGATCATGTGATCAAAATTGAGACGGTTGGCAGTTGGTTCATACTTATGACCATTGCTGTGTCCCAGGGTCATGGGATCCCCTTTTGTGACATCTGAAAAAGTCAATGGGGAAGCCAGATTCACTTAACAACTGGGTTACTAACTTATCAACTGCAGGGATTTGCTTAACGGTTGTGGCAAGTAAGGTCATAAAATGGGGCAAAACTCACCTCACAAATGTCTCACTCAACAGCATAAATTTTGGGCTCAATTGCTAAGTCGTAAGTCGAGAAGTATCTTTACTGAGATGGGATCATCACTTTGGCAATGGATCCCAATCTGATCTAGATAGGAAATTCTCTCCTGAACAGCTTGAATTGATTGCTTCACCTATTTATTAGCTTGAAGGAAGTAAGAGTTAGTGGGCTATCCATCCTAGCGGTTGAGGCACCAGGCTAGAAAGCAGGAGGCTGTGAGTTCAAATCCTGCCTTAGCCATGAAAGCCAGCTGAGTGATCTTGGGCCAGTCCCTTTCTCTCAGTCCAACTCAACTCACAGCATTGTTGTTGTGGGAAAAATAAGAGGAGAAGGTGTGTTGGAAAATATGTTTGTCACTTTGAGTTATTTGTAAGGTCTAGAGATGGTGCTTTCTAATCAGCAGTGCATGACTTAACCTGACCGGCAGAGGGAGCTGGTGCCCTTTCTACATTTTGCAAAAATATTGCATATATAGAAAGAAGAAATATAGATTATGCAGATTAATAGAGTTGGAAGGGACCTTGTAGGTCATCTAGTCCAACCCCCTGTCCAAGCAGGAGACCCTACACCATTTCTGACAGATGGCAGTCCAGTCTCTTCTTGAAAGTCTGCAGTGATGAAGCTCCCACAACTTCCAAAATATATTGCACATATAGAAAAACATATATATATTGCATATATATATATTGCATATATAGAAAGAAGAAATTTATTGCATATATAGAAAGAAGAAATATATTGCATATATAGAAAAGACATACCCTGCTCAAAAAAATAAAGGGAACACAAAAATAACACATTCTAGATCTGAATGAATTAAATATTCTTATTAAATACTTTGTTCATTACATAGTTGAATATGCTGACAACAAAATCACACAAAAATTATTAATGGAAATCAAATTTAGCAACCCATGGAGGTCTGGATTTGGAGTTACACTCAAAATTAAAGTGGAAAAAAACACTACAGGCTATCCAACTTTGATGTAATGTCCTTAAAACAAGTCAAAATGAGGCTCAGTAGTGTGTGTGGCCTCCACGTGCCTGTATGACCTCCCTACAACACCTGGGCATGCTCCTGATGAGGTGGAGGATGGTTTTCTGAGGGATCTCCCACACCTGGACTAAAGCATCCCCCAACTCCTGGACAGTCTGTAGTGCAACATGGCGTTGGTGAATGGAGCGAGACATGATGTCCCAGATGTGCTCAATTGGATTCAGGTCTGGGGAATGGGCAGGCCAGTCCATAGCATCAATGCCTTCCACAGCGTCTCCAGACCCTGTCACGTCTGTCACATGTGCTCAGTGTGAACCTGCTTTCATCTGTGAAGAGCACAGGGCACCAGTGGCGAATTTGCCAATCTTGGTGTTCTTTGGCAAATGCCAAATGTCCTGCACAGTGTTGGGCTGTAAGCACAACCCCCACCTGTGGACGTCGGACCCTCATACTACCCTCATGGAGTCTGTTTCTGACCATTTGAGCAGCCACATGCACATTTGTGGCCCGCTGGAGGTCATTTTGCAGGGCTCTGGCAGTGCTCCTCCTGTCCCTCCTTGCACAAAGGCGGAGGTAGCAGTCCTGATGCTGGGTTGTTGCCCTCCTACAGCCTCCTCCACGTCTCCTGATGTACTGGCCTGTCTCCTGGTAGCGCCTCCATGCTCTGGACACTACGCTGACAGACACAGCAAACCTTCTTGCCACAGCTCGCATTGATGTGCCATCCTGGATGAACTGCACTACCTGAGCCACTTGTGTGGGTTGTAGACTCCATCTCATGCTACCACTAGAGTGAAAGCACCGCCAGCATTCAAAAGTGACCAAACCATCAGCCAGAAAGCATAGGAACTGAGAAGTGGTCTGTGGTCACCACCTGCAGAACCACACCTTTATTGGGGATGTCTTGCTAACTGCCTATGCTTTCCACCTGTTGTCTATTCCATTTGCACAACAGCATGTGAAATTGATTGTCAATCAGTGTTGCTACCTAAGTGGACAGTTTGATTTCACAGAAGTGTGATTGACTTGGAGTTACCTTGTGTTGTTTAAGTGTTCCCTTTATTTTTTTGAGCAGTGTATATTGCATATATAGAAAGAAGAGCATTGTGTTAATCTAGTGGTGAAGATACTTTCCTCCCACTCAGAAGGTTGAGAGTTCAGTCCTAGGTAGCAACAGATATTTCTCTCCTAAGGTCCAAAGAAAAAAATAACTGCTGTGAACTCCATGTAGGTGTCAGGAAGGGCATGTGGCTAGTAAATGCTCAGCTCCGCCCAGTCACCCCGACTCTACCTTGAATAGGGACTACAGGGTGGTAAAAAGGGAGGGCTTTTTTTTAAAAAAAAAAAATGGCTTGTATAGAAAAAAAATTCATTTCTTTATTTTCTTCTATTCTTTCAGCTGAATTTCCACCATGGACATCCAGGAGATGGACCTCAGAGAGATGGCTTCTGTCATCCAGTCGAAAGTCGTTCTGGAGGTGTCTTCTCAAGTCCAGTCACTCCTGGATTCTCTAGAAACCACCACACTGGACATCGCAGTGACGGGCGAAGGTGGGGCTGGCAAGTCCACCTTCATCAACGCCATTTTGGGGGTCAGCGACGATGACATCCGGGCGGCCAAAACGGGTGTGGTTGAGACTACTCTCTCGGCCACTCCTTATCACCACCCTCATCTGCCCCGTGTTCGGCTTTGGGACCTGCCAGGCATTGGCACCCCTTCTTTCCAAGCCCAAAAATACCTGCAGCTGGTGAGATTTGAGAGGTACGATTTCTTCATCATCGTCACCTCCGAGCGTTTCCGAGAGAACCATGCCCAGCTGGCTCGGGCTGTGGCTGCCCTAGGCAAACGCTTCTATTTCGTCCGTTCCAAGGTAGACCAGGACCTGCGGGCTTCCCAACAACGAAGGCCCAGCTTTTTCCAGGAAGCCGAAGTGCTGCAGGAAATAGAGTCAGACTGCACCCGCCAGCTCAAGAAGGAAGGCCTAGAGATGCCCAAGGTCTTCTTGATCTCCAGCTTCCATTTGCACAGGTTCGATTTCCACCGCTTGCAGGAAACTCTGTCTGAAGAGCTGGAGGGTCACAAGAGACACACCCTGCTGCTTTCCTTCCCCTCCGTCACGGCCGCAGCTGTGCAAAAGAAGAAGAGTTCGCTGCGCCAGCACATCTGGAAGAAGGCGCTGCTGGCGTGTATCATTTCAGCCCTGCCTGGCCACCCGTTCCACCTCAACCTCCCCATGCTCACGGGGACACTCAAGAACTACCGGCAGCATTTCGGCTTGGACGATGCCTCTTTGGAGGCCTTGGCCGCCACGGTCTCAAAACCCTCTCACGAGTTGAAGAACCAGGTGCGCTCAACCTTCGCGAGAGACTTCCCGGAGGATGCCATCCGGGCGGTTTTGCAACAAGCTGCACTCTGCCAGCAAGTGGCGGCCACGGTGCTGAAGAGCCAAGTGCCCGTTTTCAACAACTTGGTCGCCGGGGCTGTCTCGTTTGTGGCCGCCTATTATTTGCTTCACACGGCTCTGGATAGCTTCGCAGAAGATGCGCGGAGGGTCCTGGAAAGAGCCTATGGCTTGGAGACGGAAGTCGAGGGCTCCTTGGGCTATCCTTCACCGGGTTTCATCTGTCAATGATCAAGAACACCAGCCAAAATTGCTTGGAGATGACCAAATGTGTGTGTGTGTGTGGGGGGGTTTTCCCCACCTCTTTTCTGCATTGTGTTGCTTCTTGTTTTCTTCCAATTGGTCAAACTGGCCAGGAGAACCTAGCCAGGTCTGCCCCTATCCTATGAAGATAACCCCTCTCCCTCCACCCCAAAGGTTATTGAGGTAGGTCTTCACAAGGTGAGACTGCACAAACTGGGAAGATTCTTTGCATTTCTTTAGATGAAGCAGATTTGACAATTGGGAGAAGTTTTACTGTTTTTCATACAATAAATGGGTTCTTGGAATCCTTTATACAGCGGCAACCTTTTGAAATGATAAACGCTTTTGATGCCTCAGTGGGTCATTCATTTATTTTATGTGTAGACCATTCTTAATGATCCTTGCCTCCTTGCCTGATTTCAGTATAACGGTAATAAAAAAAACACCCATGCCGGAGTTACTAAAACAAGCAAGCCATCCTTTGAGGAAAGGCATTCACACAATTGCTTGAAATTTGCACGAATGGCTTAAAAGTAAAACACCGTGGAGTATGTGATGACACAGGGCGTGGCACAAAGGCAACACAGTCAGATAATCAATGAGAGTCCTTTTATTAGCTCCAACTTTGCCCCCAGTGTCCAGGTTACCTTCTGGCTGGAGAAAAACTCTCCCAGGAACAGCCTCTTACTGCAGGGAATCAAGTCCAAAACATGGTCAACACAAACTAACTATAAATCCAATCAAGCCAAACTGAGGTAATTAGCTTGGCAGGGTAGGAGCAAGAATTCCAGATGTGAAGGCATGGCAAAACTCACACGGTTGGGAAGACGCCAGGAACACAGATAACCAAAGACCACATAGGATAAAGTCAGGTTTGCTCCCAGCAACTGCAGATGAATTTTACAGTTATTTTATTAAGTTCTTCAAAACATTTTTTGTGTACTTTGATTGGGATCGTCTGAAATATGTAGAGGAATTTTGAAAGAATATTCATTTTAATAGCAGCGATCCTGCCTAATAATGAAAGTTGCAGCTTGCCCCATGTTTCTAAATCCTTCTTTACCTGTTGCATTAATTTATCATAATTATTTTCCTTAAGTGTCTTACAATGTGCTGTCATAGGTTAACAACTCTTAATGCCTTTTTGGCTATGTAGTTACAGTGGGCTCTAGCACTTAGATCATTTGAGATGAGTACTCCAAGGTCCTTGACAAAGTTTTTGTCATCAACAATGTCTTGACTATTCAGCTTGTATTTTATTTTTGATTTTTTTTTTTTGCCAATATGTAAGACAGAGCATTTATTTGTTGAGATTTGAAGTTGCCATTTGTTTGACCATTCTGACACATAGTCGAGGTCTTTTTGAAGGGTATCAGCATTGTCAGTGGTGTTGAATAGCTTTACATCGTCAGCGAAAAGAACACATTTGCTCTTAATATAATCACAGAGGTCATTAATATAGAGTATGAAGAGAGTTGGTCCTAGAACACTGCCTTGGGGGACACCACTGTTGACAGGTACAGGATTTGATAGGATGCTCCCAATTTTGACCATTTGTTGCCTGTTAGACAGGAATGCTTCTATCCAGTTATGCAGGTATCCAGAGATACCATAAGACCTTAGTTTTAGGAGTAGTTTGTCGTGTACCACTGAATCAAAGGCTTTACAGAAGTCTATGTAAATTGCGTCAATTGCTTTGCCCTGATCAAGTTGTGTAGTCCATATGTTTTTACAGTGCAAGAGTTGGAGGTTACAGGACAGTTTCCTTCTGAAACCAAACTGTTTATTAGAGAGTAGGTTGTTTGTCTCTAAGTGGAGGATAATGGATTGGTTAATAATTGATTCCATGACTTTACAGGTGACACAGCATAAAGAGATTGGTCTGTAATTTTCAACTAGGCTGGGGTCTCTCTTTTTGGAGATGGGAATGACTGTGGCTAGTGACCATAGATTTGGCAAGGAGCTGGTCCTGAAAGATTTTTCAAAGATTATGCTTAGAGGTTCAGCTATGGCAGTGGATAGCTTTTTTAAGAAGTAGGCACAAACTCCATCCGGTCCAATAGATAAAGATGGTTTTAGATTGCATAGTGCTTTTTCAACATTGTCTTCTGTAAAATCGATATGTATTAGATCATTGTAGTTGTCTGTGGTTCGACTAGGAAATATTGGGCATGATCCATTGCTGTTTACAAATACTGAGCCAAAGAATGTGTTAAAGAGGTTGACTTTAATGGTGTCATCATTGCAGTCTTTACCATTTGGTTCTTTTAGGGGAGGGATGGACCTTGAGTCTTTTAGTTTGTTGTTTACAAAATTGTAGAAAGCGCTGGTGGAATTGGTGTGTAGAAGGTTTTCCTCTTGTTTAGTGTGACAATTGGTACATTTATATATAGTTATATATAAATATTTATATATAAGAATATATTGGAGTTAAGATCTGGAAATGGATGGGGAAACCGTATCTGCTAACGGAGATGCACATGAAGAAGGGTTTGTGAGAATGGCCTTCAAAGATCTCAGAAAATTGTTACCAACCAGCAAGTTTCATTAAGACAGAAGAAGGAACTCATCAAATGCATGACAGGAAGGCTGTGCCCTTAATATTTCATTCAAATCACTTGGGAATGAAATCAAATATAGTTTTGGACCTTGCCTCCTAATTATTTTTTGGAGTGGGGTCTAGAGAGGTCTGCAGATGAATGCAAAGTAAGTCAATATATTAACTGCAATTATGCAAACCAAGCCTTGTTCCTGTTTTTTATGCATTGCAGTTCTGACCAACACACACCAACACGCACACACACATCCCCAGACAATCCAAGATGCAGTCATGTTTGCTGTTGAAAAGGTCTCCGCCCCACTTCGAAAAGGAATGTAAATTCCTTCCCAGTTGCTCATAACCTTGTGAGAGAAAATTCCATTGTCCGTTGTTTTTGGGAAGAAGTCAGTCCATTTAGCACATTGAACAGTTGAATAAGGAGCATATGGATGAAAAGAAGAAGGTAGTATAATCATTAACCTGCGAACAGGTGGGGCAGAAGCAAATGTCCCCATGCAACTGCAAAGTTCAGCGAGAATTCCTAGAAACGAGGGATTGGTTTACTCTGCTTGGGAGAGGTTGGATAACTTGCTCTCCAGATGGCCTACCTCCTATTAACTTAAGAGACTCGTTTACCTAACCGGACTGAGGATTTGGCCATTCATTGTCACGCAATGAATAGTTCCTTTAATGTCCCAACCTATTGTAAGGTCCCAGAAGTTTCCCCGAGCCACAGAGATGCCAAAGAGTGAGACTCGAGACAAGGGCTTGCAAAAATAACCGCTTTTTTATTCCTTGGCCAAAGCAAAAAGTCTGGGTGAATACTATGTCCAAAACATACAGACAAAATGCATGTAAGAAATAGCCACACTCTGCGAGAGGGGCTCGGAGTATTATATACATTTTACGCTGAATCCAATCAGAGACAAAGGTTCGTTATTAATGTAGGCAATGGTTTGCCCATGCCCTCCCCTTCTTTATCCGTGGAGCGTTCTTTGTCCGTGCTCTGTCCATACTTTGTTATTTTACACAGTATCCCTTGTCTTTGTGTATTCATACTCCTGGGCAGCCCCCTCTTATCTTTGGAGCAGGATGTTCCTGGGAATTGTCTCCAAGGATGTGTCTAGCTCTGAAGCAAATTGCAGAGACGAGAAACCAGATAGAAAAGGAAACAATTCTCTTACAGAATGAATTCCTAACAAATGATTCCCATCCTTAGCAAAAATAGTACATGCAACTTCTCTAAAGGCTAGATTGATTCATGTCAAAATGTCCTTTCACTATAAAAGATCCTTGTCCATCCTTGGCAACTTTTTAAAGACTTATGGACTTCAATTCCCAGAATTCCTCAGCCAGCCATGGTCATTAAGTGAATCCAGCTACTCCTATTGACTTGGCTTTGTCAGATGGTCGCTGGGAATGTCACAAATGGTGATCGCTTTACCCTGGGATGCTGCAACTGTCAAAAAGACTTGTCGGTTGCCAAGCTGGCTGGGGAATTCTGGAAGTTGAAGTCCACACGTCTCAAAAGTTGCCAAGGTTGGACACCTCTGCTGTAAAAGGTAAAGATAGAGTAAAATTTGGAGAGGGGAGCCATGGATGAAAGTACACATCTTTTGTTTTTTACCAAGAAGTAATCTGTGTCTGTCCAGACACAGAGACATATTATTGCTTGCTAAAAAGAGAGACATTACTGTCTGTCTGTCTAATTATCTATCTATCTATCTATCTATCTATCTATCTATCTATCTATCTATCTATCTATCTAGAAGCTACCTGATTCCCTAAAATTCTGGCCATCTTCCAATTGAAAAAAAAAAAAAAGAAGAACAATGCAAAACCAGAAAAGAAATTTTTTTGAAAACAATTTTATTGGTTTTTAAAGACAGACAAAACAAACAAAACATAAAAACATCCAGCTTTCTTTCATAAATGTACAAGCAGTGTGTCGGTTGGTTTACCAATTTTTTGTGCATCCATTTCGTACTCTCAATTACAGTTACATCACATAATAACTCATATTATCAATCAAAGAATAAGTACCCTAGTATCACTATTAAACAATCATTTGACTATAATTTTATTCATTCATACTTTGCGAGATAAATATAATTTACTTAGTTTATTTTATAACAATTCATATAATCCTACCAGATCTATCCTAAAAAACATTTTATAGATATGATATCAAAAAAAAAAAAAAGAAATATATCTTTATATATTCATTATTTTCTGAAATTCTAGATATTCTATTATTGTGTAATATTATCTAACCATTGATAGAAAAGGTCCCAAATTTTATAAAATTGTTTATCCTCTTGTTCTCTGATTTCAAATGTCAATCTACTCATTTCAGCACATTCCAATATTTTCTTAATGATTTCTTCCTGCGATGGTATTTTCTCATTTTTCCAATTTTTAGCAAATACAATCCTAGCCGCTGTTAATACATTTACAATCAGGTATTTCAATTCTTTACTATATGTATCAGGTAAAATTCCCAATAAAAAAATCTCTGGTTTCAAGTCTATATGTTTCTTTGTCATTTTTTCCAACCACATGCGAATTTTAGTCCAATATTTTCTAGCATCCTCACAAGTCCACCACATATGGTAGTATGAGCCAGGTATCTGATGACATTTCCAGCATTTTTCAGATTTATTCTTGAACATTCTTGCTATTCTTGTCGGGGGAAGACCAGAAAAGAAATCTTGAGTGGTCTGAAGATAAGCATCTAAACAGAAAACCCATCACCTTGCCCCAATAGCTACCTGAAAGTCGTCGAGTGGCAGCCATCTTGAGTTTCCCTGCTACAGTTTTCTCAGCTTGGCAATTTTAAGACCCGTGGACTTCCAACTCTTAGAATTCCCCAACTGGCTTCACCAGCTGGGGAATCTTGGCAGTTGAAGTCCACATATGTTAGAGTTACCGAGGTTGAGAAACCCTGCTCCAGACGGTTTTCTAATAACCAAACTGCACCTTTTTAACATGTTCCATTGGATGAAAGGAGAAATTATTCCTTGTGCAGGTCCAGAGTTTAAAATAAAACATAGGGCACACCTGGATTTTTAGAAGGAGTTGGTCAACCTCTGATGTAATCCAAGATTTGCTTCTCTACAATGGCTACCCAAATTCCCCTGGGAAATCACAGAAGGATTGGACAGGCCCAAAGACAATAGCATTTTTCCTGTAACCCGTCCCCCATATCCTGAATAGCAAAAAAGATATGATTACACAAGCTGGGAAAAAGGAACCTGAGATTACTCACACCTAATAATAAAAATACTATAAATAAATCAATAGAAGTAATTCATTACTGCCAAGTTCCCAGTTCAGTTGGGAGCTTAGCTGTTTTTTAACTACCTTTGATGTCATCCTTATCAGGGGGAAATTACAGTACTTCCCCTATGTTGCACAGGACTCTACAATCTTTCTGGGGCAAAGGATGAGTTTTATCTAACATTCCGTTGATGGCAGGGAAGAAGTTGTCCCAAAGAGCCATGTCTCTATATTGCAGAATTTTTAAATACATGGCTGTGGAACAGTGGTGGGATTCAATTTTTTTTACTACCGGTTCTGTAGGTGTGGCTTGGTGGGCTTGGCTTGGCGGGGGTGGCAGGGGAAGGATACTGTAAAATCTCCATTCCCTCCCCACCCCACTAACCTGCTTTCCAGCTCCGTTCTCCTGTGCAGGGCAACCAAAGAAGACCCAGCCAATGATCAGCTGGGACTCAATGGGAGGCAGAGAATAGATGGGGGAGGGGCCAGTCAGAGGTGGGATTTGCTGGTTCTCCGAACTACTCATAATTTCCGCTACTGGTTCTCCAGAACTGGTCAGAACCTGCTGAATACCACCTCTGATCTGTCTTGTCTGTCTGTCTGTCTGTCTGTCTGTCTGTCTGTCTGTCTATCTATCTATCTATCTACCTACTTACTGGCTACCTGCTTTACTACTGGCTCTGTGGGCGTGGCTTGGTGGGCATGGCAGGGGAAGAATACTGCCAAATCCCCATTCCCTCCCCACCCCACTAACCTGCTTTCCAGCTCTGTTCTCCTGTGCAGGGCAACCAAAGAAGACCCAGCCAATCAGCTGGGACTCGGGAGGCAGAGAACAGATGGGGCGGGGTCAGTCAGAGGTGGGATTGGCCGGTTCTCGGACTGACTCAAAATGTCCGCTACCGGTTCTCCAGAACTGGTCAGAACCACCTCTGCTGTGGAAGCAATACACATGACAAAAGCAGCTGTAGGAACCTCAACAAGCTGGGAAACTGGCAAAGTTGTGCATGTGGTTTTCTTCAAGATGACCACACTTCCAGCTGGAAGTTGGAAAGAGCAGTTGAGGAGGCCTTGATGTCCTCCGGGTGAAGTCATCAGAACGTTTCACTTTTCAGAGATTCTCCCAAGTTCAAAAGGAACTCGAATTGCCAAAATCAAATTCACAGGACACGCAGCCCTCAAAGAAATAACATTCTGCTTGCACATTAACCTGGTTTATTATGGAAAATCTAAGAGAACCCAGCATCAGATACAGTCCCTGAGGTGAGGAACAATCATTACAGGTAGTTCTTGACTTAAAACCTTTCGTCAATGGCCATTTGAAATTACATTGCCCCTGGAAAAAGTGACTTATGACTATTTTTCGCACTTACAACCTTTGCAATGTCCCCATGATCACATCGTCAACATTCAGACGCTTGGCAATTGATGTGTATTGGTGTCCATTCCAGTGTCCCATGGTCATACGATCATCTTCCGCGAACTTCTGACAAGCAAAATCACCGGGGAAGCTGTTACTAGCTTAATAGTTGCAGTGATGCACTTAACTGTGGCAAGAAAGGTCATAAAATGGGGAAAAATTCACTTAGCAACTGTCTCACTTAGCAAAGGAAATTGTGGGCTCAGTTATGGTTGTTAAGTCAAGAACTTCCTGTACAATAACAACATTGCAATAGATGTGACCAGAGGTAAGGCTGGAACTTGGAGATGTATATTTATTTTATTTTTTATTTTATTTTATTTATTTTAATTTATTTATTTATTTATTGAATTTATATTGCCGCCTATTCGCCCATGGCAACTTGAGACAGCTTACACAATGTAAAACCATATTTAAAAAAAACAACAATAAAAACTAACTAAACTAAAATCTGAATGTATGAGAGGCTTCAGCACAAGTCCAAAAACTCAGAAGAGAAAACCTCTGGTTCTGATGACTGACCCAGATTGGATCCTGCAACATTATCCTGGAACACGTATATTTCCCTTCATTCGTGAGAATTATTGTTTGGTTTGGAACAATACTTTTAACGATCAGAAGTGGAAAGATCTAACCACAATTTGTATGCTATGAGGAACTAATTTGGCATGTTATTTAGTTGGTCAATAATTTTCCTAGGCAAATCAATCATCAGTTCTATAAAAAGGGGAAAAAGAGGCCTTGAACTTGAATGGATCACATCTGACAGATCTCGGATTTGTTACGTAAGTTGTGATGAATTTCTTTAAGCATAGATGCTGGACATCCACTCTTTTATATTATTCCTTTTCTCTCCTTGTTTCTGTTTTCAACATCCAGATTAGTGTTATTTTCAAAAGCTGCCAAATTATTTTGTAGGTGAATGGTTTCTGAATGGTTAAGAGATAATTTTCTAAATTTACTTGTGGGATTTCAAATCTGAACTGGTCCAGGGCTAAATAAACGAAGGAAGACAGCGTAAAGTGTATTCAATTGGTTTGCATACTTCTAGATGAACAATGGAAAATGTAATACTTTTTTACCCCCTAAGAGGCTGGGAAAGACTTGGAGAAAGAATGGACAGACAACTTATTTAAAATATGTGGAAATTCCCCACCCTTCTTTATTGAAAGTTCTTGGAGCTCAGCACTCACAATTGGACTTTTTAAACCTGGAAGCTCAGTTTGACATTTTTCGCTAACCAGAAATGATTCAGCGGGCCAGATTTACCATGTGGCAAGACGGATGGATAATAAATTTTTACAAATAAATAAATAATCCACCCATCATACAAGAGCAGATCCACTCATCTGCTCATTGCCAACCGACTTTTATTTCCCCAGGGATTGTGAAATTCTGTGGCACATTTAAGAGGCCAGTTTTAATTCAAGGATTACTTAGTTATTCCTCTTGCACGTCTTTGTTTTAATACCAAACCAAAGCAAAACCATACGGCTTTGTAAGATGAAAGGCCTGATTTGAAGCAACTGGATGAAATATTTGTTTCTTCATGCCACAGAAACGATCCCCCGTTGGAGCTGCTGCTGAGTTCGGCTCTGTTTGTTCTTCCCCTAAGGAACCATGAAGGGAGATTGGATTCTCTGCCTTATCGCTAGTCTCCTCCCTTGGGTCCAAGGTGAGTCCTTTTAACCAGGGGTGGGCTTCAAAAATTTTAGCAACTGGTTCTCGTAAGGTGACCAACTTTTTTACAATGAGAAGGAGGACACAAATGAATTGAAGGGAAAAAAACAAAGCCTCTTGCGTGCGGTGCACTTTTGCACATGGCATCCTCTCTCAAACAACTCTCCTGTGTGGAGCGCCTGCGTCTCATAATCGCGTCTCACCACACTGTACCGAGCCTTGACGAATCACCATGTCAAATACAAATATGTCACATCACACACAACGGATCGGCTTGGCATCGATCAAATATGGAGGTTTACAGATTAATTTTCAAATATCAAAAAGGAGGACGTGTAGGAGGACACTTTTCAAGAGAGGACAGAACTTACAAACGGAGGACTGTCCTCCCTAAAGGAGGACGGTTGGTCACCTTAGTTCTCGGCCAGGTTGCTGGGTGGGCGTGGCCATGGTTTAGTCAGCATCCTGCACCACCGTGGTTGGGTGTGGGTATGTTTTTGCCCTCCCCGGGCTCCGAAGGCTTTCCTTGAGACTCTGGGAAGGCGAAAACGGCCTCTCTGGGCTCTGGAAGCTGGAAATGGGCCTATTTCCGGTTTCCCCCAACTTCCAGGAGGCCCATTTTTCGCCCTCCCTGAGCTTCCGCATGCGCCTGCGCTTACCTGCATCCAAAACGGGCCTCGTGGGGACTCCTGGGAGGGGTGGGGCCAGCCAGGAGTCGGATTTGGGGTTTCTCCGAACAGCACAGAATCTTAGCTAGGGGCTCTGTGAACCCCCAGCAGCTCACCTCTGCTTTCAACCCTGAATTTTGGGGTTTGTACTAGGTGGTGTGAATTCTTGGGCAGAGGGTTGCAAGTGGACTGTAGGCATCAAGTAAATGCAGTTCGACTTAGGATATTCATTTAGTGATCATTCAAAGTTACAAAAGCACTGAAAAATGTGACTTATACATCCAATCCTTGCACCTACGGCTGTCCCAGCCTCCCTACAGCCACACGATCAAATTTGGGGTGCATGTATTTATGAAGGTTGCAGCATCCCCTTTGTGACCTTCCCAGGTGGTTTCCGACAAGCGGTTCATGGGGGGGGGTGGTCATTGGATTGACTTAATGACCATGTGATTCACTTAACAACTGCAGTGGTTAACTTAAGAACCATGGCTAAAAGGGGGGAAAACGGCCACAATTCGCTTAATAACAGCCTTGCTTAGCAGTGGAAATGATGCTCCTCATTGTGGTCGTAAGTCGAGGATTACCTGTGCTGTTCTTTGGTTCCTTGCTGTAAATCCAGCACTCCCACTTGTAGGCAAACATCAGGAGAGGAAGAAGGAAAGAAAAATTTGTGTGGAAGTTATCAGGGCTGCCCTCTTGAGTGGACATTTTCAATTTAACAGATTAAGAGAGTTGGAAGGGACCTTGTAGGTCATCTAGTCCAACCCCCCCGCCCAAGCAGGAGACCCTACACCATTTATGACAGATGGCAGTCCAGCCTCTTTTGAAAGCTTTCCAGTGGTCCAAGGATCAAGGCTGGTTGGGTCTACAGCAGAGAAGCATTTCATTTTTTTCTTCAATAATTCACATTTTCTCTCTCTCTCACCAGGAATGGTAAATTTAACCTGTGTTTCATGTCCTTTTGGAAGCCCCAAATGCGAAGCTAATTGCACAGCTCCGCAGACTACATGTGTTTCTTTGACAGAAGCCAATACACTGGGTAAGAGTGCTAGGTCTCATTGGATGCCATGATAGAACCAGTTTGGGGGCAGTGATTAAGGTGCTGGCCTAGAAACCGGGAGTCTGTAAGTTCTAGCTCTGTATTAAGCATGAAAGTTGGCCAGAGAACTTTGGGCCAATCACCCTGAGACTGTGAGTTCTAGTCTTGCCTTAGCGGAGGTGGTATTCAGTAGGTTCTGACCAGTTCTAGAGAACCGGTAGCAGAAATTTTGAGTAGTTCGGAGAACCGTCAAATACTGCCTCTGACTGGCCCCGCCCCCATTTATTCTCTGCCTCTCATTGAGTCCCAGCTGATCGGCTCGGTCTTCTTTTGTTGCCCTGCACAGGAGAACAGAGCTGGAAAGCAGGTTAGTGGGGTGGGGAGGGAAGGGGGATTTTGCAGTATCCTTCTCCTGCCACACCCACCAAGCTACGCCCACAGAACCGGTAGTAAAAAAAAATTAATCCCACTACTGTGCCTTAGGCATGAAAACTGGTTGGGTGACTTTGGGCCAATCACCAGCAGGTGGTGAGTTCTAATCCTGACTTAGGCATGACAATCTGCTAGGAGACTTTGGGCCAATCACCCTCATTTAGCCCAACTCACAGGGTGGATGTTGTGGAGAAAATAGGAGGAGGAAGGAGTATGTATTGTATGTTCACCGCCCTGAGTTACTTATAAAGTAATAAGGTCGGGATAAAACTCAAATAAATAAAGAATACTCGGTAGAATCTTCAGCTAAGAAGGGTTGAGATGCTCTTTTACCAAAGCCAATGGAATAGCCCTGTTCTTCTCTATCTGCTTTTCATTCATTCTTCCCAGGTGGAAATGTCAGTCCCAATAGAGAATATAAAGGATGCATTGACTCACCCTACTGTAGACCTCTGACCTTCACCTTGACCACAGCTGCTGGACGCCACACCCAAAGCAATATGGCCTGTTGCTCAACAAATATGTGCAATGCAATATTAAGTCTAAATGGTGGGTATTTCCTGGGCTTGGAAACTGTTCCTTTTTTTAAAAAAAAAAAAAATAGAATTATTTTGTTTAAAAGAAGAAACTATAACGTAAGAATTCTAATACTTTATGTAATTTTAATTATACTGTACATTGGCAAGGAGGGAAAAGATACAGAGCTTAAGAAACAGAAATCAATTTTAGAAAGCCTCTAAAGGTAGTCTTATTAAAGTCACACAATCAGTGACTTTCCATGGGGAAAAACAAACATCAGAAACAATAAAGATTTGTGTCACACAGCTTCCAAGCAAATCAAAAGTTTAGTGGCTCATTCCTGACCAAGTATTTACCTCTATCTTAGAGACAATGGATTGTTGAAGAAAGTGATTATTACATGCTCTTTGGATTTTTCTACATTCTTGTCATTATAGCCTTAACTCAGAGGCATGGGATCTATTCCTAAACCTTAAAACAACAAGGACAGAGAGGCTATTATCTTTTAAATCCACAAAGCAACACTTTTTATGTCAGTAGACAATACTGTATGACTGTAACCTTGTTGCTTGTATCCTAATGACTTTTATTGACTTTTTCCTAGTAAGATTTGATTGCTTATTGTACCCTATGACTATTATTAAGTGTTGTACCTGATGATTCTTGACTCTTGATGAATCTATCTTATCTTTTATATACACTGAGAGCATTTGCACCAAGACAAATTCCTTGTGTGTCCAATCACACTTGGCCAATAAAGAATTCTATTGTCTACTTTTTATGTCCATGTTCTAAGGAGGACAACACTACAGTGGCTCTTGACCCAGAGGTCTAATGCATATGTTAGAAATTCTGATGATAGCTAATGTTTAAACTGGGATAAAAAAGGTGGAAATTTAGAATGGAACTAGCAACCCCCACTCAAAGACAGCCTATTCAGAGTTGGATGGATCTTCATTGAAGAAAAAACTTACATCAATGGAAAACTGGTTAAAATACAATAAGCATTTAAAAAAAATATTTTTGAAGCCAATAGTTGACTTAGTAGTATAGGATACTTATCCATCAGAGTGTCTAAGGGTAGTATTGGTAGTATTAAAAAATTCAAAATAGTACCTGGCTACACTATCAAAACTAAGAATGTTGTGTGATCATGTCAGCTATCCTGATTTTTTGACACTGTACCCTCAACAGATCCTTTGATATTCCTTCTCACTTGGATGCTAAGATAAAATATATCTTGCTTTACAGTTCCCCCAGTTGGTACATTGGAAAACGGGATATCTTGCCCAGCCTGTGAAAGCTACAGTCAGAAGGAGTGTGAAATCAAAAGCCACGTTGCCTGCATCGGAAATGAGGAGAAATGCATTACTCTCGCAGGAGATTCTATTGGTATTTTGTCAAGTATTTCATCCCCCTTCTCCCCAATATACTGACTAGATATTCACACCAAGATCAGAGGTGGTATTCAGCAGGTTCTGACCAGTTCTGGAGAACCGGTAGTGGAAATTTTGAGTAGTTTGGAGAACCGGAGAAAACCACCTCTGACTGGCCCCACCCCCATCTATTCTCTGCCTCCCGAGTCCCAGCTGATTGACTGGGTCTTCATTTGTTGCCCTGCACAGGAGAACGGAGCTGGAAAGCAGGTTAGTGGGGTGGGGAGGGAATGGGATTTTGCAGTATCCTTCCCCTGCCACGCCCACCAACTAAGCCACTCCTGCAACATCATGCCCATCAAGCCACACCCACAGAATGGTAGTAAAACATTTTGAATTCCACCACTGACCACGATCCTTAAAGCATGGCTGACTGGCTCGGGAATTCTGGGAGTTAAAGTCCATAAGTCATAAAAGGGCCATCGTTCCCCACCCCTGATGTAGGGTAAAATAAAAGAATCTACTTAGGAAGTTCAGTGTTGTCTGATTCTCACATGCAAGACAATACTTGTTTGATTCGCACATGCAAGAGGATAGTTCAACTTGCCTGTGTGACCCAGCTCCGATTCCACAATTCCCCATGGAAAAGTGATTCCCATGTTTGCACAAACGTACTTCTGCTTATTTCTCTCATTGCAGAGAAATCTACGAATCAATCCTTCACCATCAAGGGCTGTGCAACCACGAATGCCTGTGACTTGAAACAGAATGACCTGGTGCCATTTGGGGGGAAGATATATAAGCTGAGTATGAAAGCAGCTTGCACCGACAGGGGCACATGGGGTGTGATTTCTTCTTCAGGAATCATTTTTTCATCCCTTGCTGGAGTCCTCTTCATGCAGAACCTCTCATGAAGTCAACTGGTTCCTCTTCTGTGTTTGATAAAAAGGCCATCATCTGGATGGTCTCCAAAATTGCAAATAAAATTTTCAAGTTCTTTTCATCCATGAAGTCCAGTAGTCTTTCAAACAAAAGAGTTCTCCACTCCTCTACTCGTTGTAGAATACCTTATGCCACCAGACTTGAAATTCTAGAACTAGAAAACCTTGAATTACGCCGTCTTCGGTCTGATTTAAGCATGGTATATAAAATCATACATTGCAATGTCCTACCTGTCAATGAATACTTCAGCTTCAACCATAACAACACAAGAGCACACAATAGATACAAACTCAAAGTTAACCGCACCAAACTTGATTGCAGGAAATATGACTTCAGCAATAGAGTGGTCAATGTCTGGAATACTCTACCCGACTCTGTAGTTTCTTCCCCAAACCCCAAAAACTTTAACCTTAGACTGTCTACTATTGACCTCACCCCTTTCCTAAGAGGTCTGTAGGGGGCGTGCATAAGCGCACCAACGTGCCTACCGTCCCTGTCCTATTGTTTCTCTTATTCTTCTTTTATTTTTCTTATATGTACCCATTTCATGTATTCACAACTATGTATACACTTATACTTATTATCTTGTAAACAATTGGCAAATCAAATAAATAAATAAAATAAAATAAATAAAATGGGAGAAGGAATGAAAGCATTTATTTACAATAGCAACTTGATCTCCATAATTCTCCAGTCTCTCTGGCACCACATTCTCACTCCCTCTCTTTTATTGTCTTTTTCTTACAAATACATTTTCTACCCTTTGTTGGTTTAGCAGAGTGTCCTCTTGACTGTTGGAATTTACTATATTCTATAAAACATTGGGAAAAATACACAAGATTTCTGGCGTGGTCCTCAAATCATCTTAATATGTTTATTCTCCAGTCCTCAAGGATTACCTGTATATGACTGGAGAATAATCAATCATTTAGCAACCTTCAAATTTATGATGGATCTACCTTGGATAAAATCTTTGGAAAGATTTTCCAAGTGAGATGGGCAACATACAAATCAAATAAATGAGTAAGTATTTTTAAATTGAGGTTTCCTCTACAGAATAAGATGGGTTTCCCTAACAGGCCGAGCTAGATATGGGATGGGATTAATATGTTATGCAACCACCAAAACCTAATTTGATCAGGAGAGACTTTTAATCCTGAGATAATTTCAGCCACTTGTGTCATATGAGCATTAAACCTCAGTCCACCATGGAGCAATTTCTGATGTTACCCAGTCACTTTTTGAAGAAGGAAGAAATTTAGAAAATCATGTAGAACATAGTTTGAGGAAGCTACAAAGATCCTTACCATCTTCTCTTATGAGTAATACTTTCTGGAGAAGACCAAATTAAATTGAGTGGGAATAGCATAGCACAGCAAAGAATAGAATAGAATATTCTTTATTGGCCAAGTGTGATTGGACACACAAGGAATTTGTCTCTGGTGCATAACTCTGGAGGCAAGTAATAAACAAGTAATATAATCATAAGATACCAATAGGACAAGGTAATAGAAAAGATGAGAAAGATAATAGTAATACAGCCCAGAGGAGGTATTCAGCAGGTTCTGACCAGTTCTGGAGAACCGGTAGTGGAAATTTTGAGTAGTTTGGAGAACCAGCAAATACAACCTCTGGTTGGTCCTGCCTCCATCTATTCTCTGCCTCCCAAGTCCCAGCTGATTGGCTGGGTCTATTTTTGTTGCCTTGCAGGATAACAGAACTGGAAGGCAGGTTATTGGGGTGGGGAGGGAATGAGATTTTGCAGTATCCTTCTGTTGGAAGAATTATCCTTTTGGGTTCAGTTCCAAGTGGGGGGAAAAGACACTGGAAACATGGAGGCTGTTTGGAAGGTTTAATGGTGGACAGGACCACATGGCCTGGAGCTCCAGAGTGAAAAGGAAGGATGATCACATGATTCAAGGTGAAGGAAGAGATCAAGAAAGAGCTGAGGTGCTGAGAGTGCCTGGGTTTTATAACCTTTGTTGGGATTTGAATTGGAGCTTGCATTCTGATTGGTTGTCAGACTCCCATGAGGCCATGCAGGGGCAACTCTGTAGGCTGTCCTGAGTTCCAGGCTTGGTTGAGCCTTGCTGGATAATGATGCAGTGAAAGGACTTTTGGCAATTGCTATAGTTTTACCTGGAAATCTTTGTTATGTAAAGTATTCTGGCCCAGGCCTTAATGGCTCACCCATTAACAAAGGTGTGGGTGAGCTTCTACTTCTGAGGTGTGTTTCTTCTCTTGAGTTTCTACTCTTTTTAGAGGAAATATTCTGCCTTTTTAATATTTCCCAGGATATTTCATTTTTCTAGGAGACGGGTGGGTGCTAACTTCCTACACTTCCCCCAAGAGTGGGGTGGGAATGGAGATTTTACAGTATCCTTCCCCTGCCATGTTCACCAAGCCACACTACGGCCAGCAAGCCACGCTCACAGGACGGGTCGTAAAAAAAAATTGAATCCCACCACTGATACAGCCATATTGTATGGTAAAGATCCTTAGATATAAGTCAGTACTGAGGGAATTAGGTATTCAGCAGAGTAACATCACGAGAAAAAAAACTGTGTCTAGTTGTTTTGGCATGCAATGCCCTATAGTAGTATCCCAAGGGGAGGGGTTGAAACAGTTTATGTCCAGCATGTTGACTATTACTCTAGTCTAAAGATATCCTCTCAGTGATAAAAAAAGCAATCATTGCACTTTCTGGAAATTACCCAATGACAAAATATGCCAGGAATATACAAGAGTTCCTTAATCAAAAACTACATTTGAGGAAGGAATTGTGACACCCATCATTTCCTCTTGGGGTTTGAGGTTTATCCATTGAGAATGCTCAAATCTGCTCACTTCTCAATTTTTGAGCATTTTGACTTTGACCTCATATAAAGCCTCAGAAAACAGGTGGATTTCTAAAGGATTTAATGGTGAACTTTCACTCATATCTTCTCGTTTCAAAGGGCAAATGTTATTTCACAGCTCCTCCCAAATGACAGCTTACCTACACAAACCACACAATTAGTTCCTTATTGGCATGGGTGTACCAGAGTCAAGTTGGTTATGGAACAAAGTGGGATGGCTGTTTTGGGTGGCAGGAAGGAAACCTGAGGCCTCTAACTCTGGGACCAAGATATCTAAGTTTAAGGCTGGGGATCTGGAGTCAAAGATGACTGATGTAGGAGTCCCAAGTTGGTGTCAGGTGGGTTCAACTTGATTCTGGAACTTGCTTTATGACCACAGAAGTAATGGTCAACAAAGAATGGACACAGAACTCTGACCAACCCTGTGGTTGGTGGAACAAGCCACTGGTGTCATAATTGTGTTAGCCAGTAATATTTCCCCCCACTTCTAACAGAGTGTGTAATTTACCTTAACCTAAGAAAGACAGTGATATGAGAATTAAGAGAAATATCTTTCAGCACCCAAATATAAAGTTGCTCCTAGAGAACATTTAACTGGTGACATGCAATGGGTATATAACTTTGGATCAGTAATGGCTTGCATGATTCCATATCTGATGCCCAAATTATTGAAAGAAGTTAAGGTAACTGACATCCTTGACCAGAGTGTGTTGGCTTAGGAGTAAATCCCAAATAATTCAATTGGTCTGACTTTCAGGTAAGCAGGGTTAATCCTAAACGTGGTGAATAGCAATAGTAATAGAACCTAGACTTATGTAGTGCTTCATAGTGCTTCACAGCCCCCTCTAAACAATTTACAGAGTCAGCCTATTGCCCTCAACAATCTGGGTCCTCATTTTACTGACCTCAGAAGGATGGAAGGCTGAGTCAACCAATAATGGTTGTGTCACCCACCTCACCTCCTAATAATAGGGAACATACCTGATTGCTAAGACTTTCTCTATGAGAAAGATGTATCTTAAATCTGTAGGCCATGTGCCACCTCTATGGTGGCAACCAGAACCTTGAGCTTCACTGGAAACAAGCTTGCAATCTACACAGCTTCCCCAGCAGCGGTCCGACCAACATGGCAACATCGCAACTGCCCACAAGATACGGGCAACTGCATTTTATACCCACTGAAGTTTCCAAATGATCTTCAAGCGCTCTTCTATACAAAGCAAATTTTAATGCTCCATGCAAGAGATGACAAGTGCATGGGTGACCTTCTTTAGAATATCCTCCAGTATGATAATGGTCAGCAAGTTCAGGTTGAGTTTCAGCAAGTGACGGGTTTTACAAGTGGGGCTTTGAATCCGCCTTTTCCCTGGCCTATTCTTGATATCCTTTCCAACTTAGGAAGTTTCCTCTGCTAGAAGATTCCAGATGTTGATGCAGTTGCCACCTCAACTCCAGCCTTCCATTCTCTCTGGTTCTGAAGAGAATGGATATATTGCTGATTTACTACCTCTTTGATTTTCTGCTGGCTGTTGGTAAGTTACCAGGGACTGATACATAGTAGAGCCCAAATGCTGGTCTTAAGCAGTATCTCTTTCTCTTAAGTTATATGTTATGAAGACATACCTCTAGGTACCACAAGATAGAAAAAACTGTGTGGTAGAGAAGATGGAGAGCATTTTTAAACACTGTTTAGGGACGTCGTGTGGTTATTTGATATCACAATATACTGTTTTGTCATCTAGTTCATTGGTGTCTAGTTCGATGAGTTGTGGTTCTCTGATATCTTCAGCATTTCCCCTCATTTGCCACCTTAGGTTCTTATAATTGGAAGCATTGAGGACTTGTGTACAAATTAGAATCTTTATTGTTAATCCTACAGACTCTGTCCTATAAAAACCTAACACCAGAAGGCCTTCAAAGTTACAAAACAGGGAATCTCTTCTCCTTCTCCAACAAATATCTGGATTGTTTTAGGCCAGGCTAGCGTGTTCACTTTCAAGAATATCCCACCCACCCAAACAGAATTGGTTCTATACCATGCAAAGAGCAAAGGGATGAAGTTTTCTTTTTTTGTTTTGTGCTGCTGATAAACATGCATGTTTCACTGCCATTTCATGTGAAGTGTGATTTATGATAAAGAAGCTGTTAGGTGACATTTCTGTTATCAAGTAAGAACAAGGAAGACAGTTGCACATTGCTTTGCTGATCTTCTCTTCCAGGGCTTGGCTTACAATGTGAACGATGCAGCAGCAAAGCCAGTTCCTGCACTGGAGCCCCATATAATTGTCCACATTCTGAAAAGGCCTGCCTGATCCTTACCATAGAGAACATTATTGGTGGGTGTCTTTGCCTTTTGACGGGTGGAGAGGATTGGAATTCTTCCAGTCTAGCACCAGGGTTGCCTGGTTATTAAAAGTTTATGTTGGACAAGGATATATTTTCTCTCTGTCTTTCCCTTGTTCGAGTCCTAGCACTGTTGGCAGGGTGAGCTCCTGTCAGTCGCCTCAGCTCCTGTCCACCTAACAGTTTGAAAGCATGTTCTATGCAAGTAGGTAGATAGATACTACTTTGGTGGAGAGATGAGCTGGTGTTCTGTGCAGTCAGTCGGACTCCTGATGGTTCTGAACCTTCCCAGCTGTGGTGACCATTTGTGAGGTAGCTCCAGGAAGGGAAGGAGTCTTGGGTGATGCTGCAGGAAGAGACAATCCTCTTTCTCTCTAGTAAGAAGCCAGTTTGCCTTCCCGTGGCGCACGGTAGGAAGTGTACAAGCACGTACCTAACAATGCTAGAAAACAAGCAGCCAAACTACTATGTAATAGCATTGTAATCTTCTGGCTAATGTAACTACATCATACACTAATGGTAATTATAAACATGGGTATCTGAAGAGGGGATGGGAAAAAGTCTTCACGAAGACTTCAACTCATTCTTTTTTTACATGGGTTACCATCTTGAGTTTTTTTGGCCCCTCACTTCCACTATGGATCCCCCAGGGGTCTGATCTCCAAACATCTTCCTTTGGACATCACCTTATCTTGCTCTGACACTTGTCTTATTGTTTTCCTCTTGCAACCCCAGAGAACAATCAATGGTTCTCCACCTTCAAAGGCTGTGTGCCAACCAAGAGCTGTCCTTCTCTTTCCATGAGTTTCACATTTCCTTCGAAGCATGAGCGAAGGACGGCCAAGTGTTGCTACCACGATTTCTGCAACAAAGGAGTTGTGAAATGTAAGCAACTGATTTTTTTTCTCCAAAACTTCTGAATGCTTATTGATGGGTGTTACTCCTTTTGCAAGGTCTCTTGATTACATGAAATTTCAGGTTATTCTGCATTTTTTATTTTATTTTAACAAAAGTGGAAACCTGGGATGTGTAGGATTGTGCAATGGTAGCTGAAAACATTTTTGAATCCTAAGATTGAGTCGACTCATTTATTGCTTAGAACAGTGTTTTTTCCACCTTGGAAAACTATAAGATTTGTGGACTGAGGAATTCTAGGAGTTGAAGTCCAAATAAGTTGTAAAGGCTGAGAAACACTGGCTTAAAGTGATGAGCAAGAACCAAGAGGCAATTGGATTTTTAGTTTCATGTAGATATTCTATACTTGCATGTATCTGATTGTGGATCTGAATATGGTGAGATCTGAATATGGTGAATCTGGTTAATTCAGGGCTGCATGGGCTAGGATCCAATAATAATCCTCTTTGAAGTTCTTGATATAACCACCTGAGAATTAAGTGGCACTTACCAACCTATGTGATGGCTTCTCCCAGTGGAAGACACAAAGAAAACACGAAATGGACTGAAATGCCCAGGATGCTTTTCAATGAATCTGGAATGTCAAGCCACAGAGATGTTAAACTGCCATGGCCAGGAGCGCAAGTGTGTTTTCATGGGTGTGACTGTACAACATGGTAAGTCCTTCAAGATGTGATGAACTAGAAATAGGAGTCATTTGGTTCCTATCTTCCATGAGGCCAAATATTTTGGGAACAGGTCAGTAGATCTTTGTAATCTTTTTGTACCTTGAAAGGAAAGATAGCCATACAGGTAATCCTTGACTTATAACATTTCGTTGAGTGACCATTTGAAGTTATAATGTTATAATGGTTATAATGACACTGGAAATTATAATGGAAGTTATAATGGCACTGAAAACAGCTACTTATGGCCGTTTTCACACTTATAACCATTGCAGCATCCCCATGGTCATGTGATCAAAATTCACTTGGCAACTGATTCACCTTTATGACAGTGGCAGTGTCCAGGAGTCATGTGATCACCTTTCGTAACCTGTCAATGGGGAATCCAGATTCACTTAACAACTGTGGCAAGAAAGGTTATAAAAATGGGGCAAAACTCACTTAACAAATGTCTCAGTTAGCAGCACGGATTTTGGGCTGAGTTTTAGTCATAAGCCAAGGACTATCTGCACAGCGTTTAGAAATTTGATTTGGAAGCTTATTCAAGAGACTTTGTTGTATTCTGATTCTTAAGTTAAAAAGACAGTTCTGCTGCCTTCTTCCACTGGCTTTCCTAACTAGAATGATAGATTCCCTAAATGACAAGGTGTATGCCCAGAGGTGGCATTCAGCAGGTTCTGACCAGTTCTGGAGAACTGCTAGCGGAAATTATGAGTAGTTCGGAGAACCGGCCAATACCACCTCTGACTGGCCCCGCCCCATCTATTCTCCGCCTCCTGAGTCCCAGCTGATTGGCTGGGTCTTCTTTTGTTGCCCTGCACAGGAGAACGGAGCTGGAAAGCAGGTGAGTGGGGTGGGGAGGGAATGCAGATTTTGCAGTAATCTTCCCCTGCCACACCCACCAAGCTACACCCATCAAGCAACACCACACCCACCAAGCTCACAGAACCCGTAGTAAATTTTTTTGAATCCCATCACTGTGTATGCCTCTTTATTTCACTGATCAAGAAACTTGAGGTCCTGAAATGTGGGGAAAGCAATACCCCACATGATGGGGACGGATCGCCAAGACAGGCTGCTAGAAAATTCTTTCACGTACTTGGAAGCTGGGTACAATAACTACAAGGTTTAGAAAGGAATCCCCTGGGGGGAACAAAACTTGCAAAGATTTTACCAGGAATTACCTGCAGATGTTCAAGGCACAGGTCACTCTCCTTGACTGTAGAGAATCCAGATTCTTCAGAGGTGACATTTCTCCCCTTAATTCCTGCAGATAATCAGATCTTTGTGCATGCTAAACGTGGCTGTGGGACCAAGCAAGTCTGCTGGAATAAAGAACGCACATTTGGCATCCCTGGGCTGTATGCAGAAATTTGGAAGAATGTTACCTGTTCTCATGCTGCCAAGTGATTTGATTTAATGAGCGAAGAGGGGCTAGTCCCTTACATCGTCAGAAGCCGGTAGAGTGAAATTGTACAAGAATTCTAATTAACGATGAGCTCATTTCTTTTTATGGCGGAATAAAACCTTGTTGTGCTTCTTTATGACAATGTTGCTGAATTATTTGAATGCTTCCTCCAGATGGTTCCTATGCTGCACTTTGGAACTCATCTATAGTTATTGTCAGCATTCCAGAAAAACTCCACTCCAACAAATAACTCCGAGACAGACATGTTCTCAAAAGTTCTGTTTTATTTGGATAGTAAACTGGCACATCTGGGGAATCTTGAATCTGAAAGTTCCGGGGTTCCTTGCAATAAGTAAAAACTACAAATCCACCCCCTGCACCCATCATCACATCACATGCCCCAATCACCATCCGTCCCAACTTGAGACACCTCCTCACCCAGGTGCAGAAATAACATGACCTTGACTTAGAAAAAGAATGCTATTATGTCTAACCACACACACTCTAAGACAGTTACTTTTGGCAAACTGGAAATGTCCAACACTTTTAGGGTGAAATGCTGTAGACTCCTGCAGGGTCAGGGGTGGGATTCTACCAGTTCGCACCTATTCTCAAGAACCGGTTGTTAACATTCTAAGCAGTTCGGAGAACCGGATGTCAGAAGAAATTACTGGCCTAATCCTGTAAAGAAGGCAGGAAGGAAAAATTCTGGTGTTGCTTACAGAAACTGCCTCTCTGTTAACCCTTATTACATTCTTGGCAGGATTAGACTTCCTGTCTCTGGAACTTCTCTGGAGTTTTTTCCCCCTCCTTTGCTGGTACTTTGCTTGTGTGGAGTGACCATTCAAAGTTACAATGGCACTGAAACAAGTGACTTATGACCATTTTTCACACTTACGACTGTTGCAGCATCCCCACATCCATGAGAGGCCAGGTGAGGAGACGCATGTCTCGATGTGAGTTGTATTGAGTTGGCCACACCCAGCCAGTCACATGACCACCAAGCCATGTCCACCCAGTCACATGACCACCAAGCCACACCCACCACCTAAGCCACGCCCACAGAACTGGTGGTTAAAAAATTTGATCCCACCCCGTGCAGGGTTCTTTAGAGCAAGTTTAGACTTGCTCACATAAAAATGAAGTCCCTGCCTTTCAAATGATAATCTAACACAGGGGGCACCAATCCGTGGTCCCTAGACTGGCACAGGTCTGTGGCATGCCGGCAACCCGGCCATGCAAACAAGTGAAACCCCATGAGGCAGCATGCAAAACCACACTTCCTCCAGTCTGCGGGAAAAACTCTCTCCATGAAACCGGTCTCTGGGGCCCAAAAGGTTGGGGGCCACTGATGTAACACATACAATGCAGAAAGAAAAAAATAAAATGGAGAAAATGATTACATGAAGACGACTCAATTAAATACACTGACATGCAGTATTATTTTTTAAAATAAACTTTATTGAATTTTTATTACATTAAAAACATAAAAAATATATCATGCTTATCATATAACAATCATTTGTGCAATATTTACAGGTATTAATTTGTGCATAATTATATTCTTATTCTATCTATATTCTATATTTAATAATTACCTATCCTTAATCTGTCTCCGATCTATCCAGCTATACCATTGTTCCCATACCTTATAAAATATTGAAGCTTACTTATCTTTTAAACTCAGCATTAATTTATCCATTTCAGCACAATTCATAACTTTTTGTATAACCAGTTCCTCTACGGATGTATATGGCTGTTTCCAACATTGGACAAAGGCGATCCTGGCAGCAGTCAATATGTGTAATAATAAGTATTTTGTGTTCTTTACGTATTTTTTTGAACATCCCCAATAGGAAGAGTTCTGGTTCTAGGTCTAATTGCTCATTGGTGATTTCCTGTAGCCAATTTTTGATTTTGAGCCAATATTTTCCAGCCTCTGGGCAAGACCACCACATATGATAATATGTTCCCTCTTTTTTTACATTTACATGCAGTATTTAATGTATAGTGTAGTGTAGTGTAATGTAGAGTAGAATAGAATGTGGAATAGAATAGAATATGGAATAGAATAGAATATACTGTAGAATAGAATATGGAATAGAATAGAATATGGAATAGAATAGAATAGAATATAGAATAGAATATGGAATAGAATAGAATATGGAATAGAATAGAATAGAATATGGAATAGAATAGAATATGGAATAGAATAGAATAGAATAGAATATGGAATAGAATAGAATATAGAATAGAATATGGAATAGAATAGAATATGGAATAGAATAGAATATAGAATAGAATATGGAATAGAATAGAATATGGAATAGAATAGAATAGAATAACAGAGTTGGAAGGGACCTTGGAGGTCTTCTAGTCCACCCCCCTGCTTAGGCAGGAAATCCTACACCACTTCAGACAAATGGTTATTCAACATCTTTTTAAAAACTTCCAGTGTTGGAGCATTCACAACTTCTGGAGGCAAGTTGTTCCACTGATTAATTGTTCTAACTAATTGTTCTAGGTTGCTTCTCTCCTTGGTTAGCTTTCATCCATTTCTTCTTGTCCTGCCTTCAGGTGCTTTGTGGCAGACCCCTTAGATATTAGAAGACTGCTATCATGTCATCCCTAGTCCTTCTTTTCATCAGACTAGACATACCCAGTTCCTGCAACCGTTCTTCATATATTTTAGCCTCAAATCTCCTAATCATCTTTGCTGCTCTTCTCTGCATTCTTTCTAGAGCCTCAACATCTCTCTCTCTCTTTTTTTACATCGTGGTGACTAAAACTGGATGATGTATTCCAAGGGTGGCCTTACCAAGGCATTAATAAAGTGGTATGAGCACTTCACGTGATCTTGGTTGTATGTACTGTCTTCCAAATTGGGGAAGTAATGATAGCTTAGATCAGGGCTGTCAAACTCCCAGCCTGCGGGCCGGATGCGTCATGTGCTGGCCACGCCCAAGCTGGGTTTAACCAAGGGGGGAAAAGTCTCAATATGTCATGTGATGCCACCATCACAACGTGAGTTTGACACACCGTTGGCTTAGATGACACCCCCCCCCCCCAAAAAGCTGATGGTCGCCTTGTTTCTCCTCCCAAGGCAGTGAGTCCTATCAGGCTGTGGGAGAAGGGAGAAGACCTCTGCCCAGACCACAAGTAGGGAAAGCCTTGTTGGTATTTTTCCTCTGCCCATTGATCCAAGAAGTTGCAGTCTTAACTCTCGGCATGTCGTTCTGGTCACTAAGCTCAGAAACAAGAGTTCCACTTAGTGATTGATCCTTTCTGCAACTTGGGAGGCCAGGAACTGTGCTGGCCTCCCATCTTCATTGTCTTCTTGTCCCGCCTACTCTCTCCTGCCAACAGGCTATAAGCCCCCATCAGTATCAAAGCCCTCATCCAGGAGCCAGCTCAGCTCTGGGTTTTTCTCATGATCTTCGGTGTTCAAAGACCATGCAGGGGTGCACAATTACCTCCTTCTTCTTCTCCTCCATCCTGATCTCTGCAGGTAAGTCCTTTGGATTTTTAATTAAGAACGCCACCAGATGAGACGTTCCCAAACCAGAACGTTTAAGTACAGGGGTTTCCAACCTTAGCAACTTTAAGACTTGTGGACGTCAACTCCCAGAATTCCTCAGCCAGCTTTGGTGGCTGACGAATTCTGGGAGTTGACATCCACAAGTCTTAAAAGTTGCCAAGCTTGGAGACCCCTGATTTTAAAAGACGTGGTGGCGCAGTGGTTAGAATGCAGCACTGCAGGGCTCTACTCACTGCTCACTCCAGGAGTTCAATTCTGGCTCAAGGTTGACTCAGGTTCCCATCCTTCTGAGGTGGGTAAAATGAGGACCCAGCTTGTTGGGAGCAAGAGGCTGACTCTGTAAACTGCTTAGAGAGGGCTGTAAAGCACTGTGAAGCGGTACATAAGTCTAAGTGCCATTGCTATTTAATACCAAAGATTCAGGTTGTAGCTTTTGGCATCCAGGCTGTCTAATTCTCTCCCTGCTGGGGGGGCCAATTTTCACTCTTTAATGCAACACAGAGATGGTGCCATGTTGAGAGAGTGGAATGCAACTACGGATAGCCCTCGACTACTTAGCCATTCATTCAGTACCATTCGAAGTTACGACATTACTGAAAAAAGTGACTCAAGACCGTTGTTCACACTTACGACCGTTGTAGCATTCCCCACGGTCGTGGGATGTACATTCGGATGCTTGACAACTGACTCACATTTACGACAATTACCATGGGATCACCTTTTGGGATCTTCTGGCAAGCAAAGATAATGAGGAAACTAGATTCCCTTCACCCCCGTGAGACTAATTTAACAGCTGCAGTGATTCCCTTAACAAACGGGTCAGGAAAAGCCGTAAACTGGGGCAAAACTCACATAATACATGTCTCCCCCAACAACGTTAAACTTTGAGCTCAGTTGTGGTCATATGTTGAGGACGACCTGTAAAGTTAGGGGATCATGAAATGGGATGCTTCGCTCTTCTCTTTCCCTGGAGTTTTAATCGTGATCATTAGCTTCCCCGCCATGTGTGTTGTTCCTAGAAAAGCCCATCAAAAATAGGCCGCCATTCTTGACTTTTGGGGACCATAACCAGTGGTGGTATTCACAGTTTTTTTTACTACCGGTTCTGTGGGTGTGGCTTGGTGGGCATGGCTGGGGAAAGATACTGTAAAATCTCCATTTCCACCCCACTCCAAGGGAAGGATATGCTGCAACATCTCCATTTCTACCCACTCCAGGGAAAGGTTACTGCAAAATCCCCATTCCCTCCCCACCCCTCTAACCTGCTTTCCAGCTCCGTTCTCCTGTGCAGAGCAACCAAAGAAGACTCAGCCAATCAGCTGGGACTCGGGAGGCAGGGAATAGATGGGGGCGGGGCCAGTCAGTGGCGGTATTTGCCGGTTCTCCAAACTACTCAAAATTTCTGCTACCGGTTCTCCAGAACCTGTCAGAACTGGCTGAATACCACCTCTGGACCATACCCTGGGGTTATTCCTGACACCAATGGTGGATAAACGCCAAATTGGTTGCAACTCCTAATATTTATCCATAGTCTTTCCCTTTCAGGGTCTTGTTTGAAGTGTGAACACTGCAGCAGTAACAGCGGTTTCTGTACCGGTGCGCCACACATCTGCCGACCGTTTGAAAACACCTGCCTGATATTCACCACCGAGACAACCATTGGTGAATGACACTCCTGGCTTGCTTCCGAGCTGACCAGTAATCCACTCCGGACTGGAAACTTGGAGGGAGGGCCTTAGTTCCATGAGCAGGGATGGTAGTTGAACAGGGTTTGTTTTATTTGTCCCCTGAAATGATAGACATGCCAAAGTTAACATGGTGTTGTAAGTTGAGAAAAGAGGCAGAAATTAATTTTAAATAGATGTTTTCTGGCATAGTTTGGCTGTAAGTACGTCTCTACCAACAGATGCACCTGAGTATTGCAAGGAACCGTCATCTGGCATAGGAACAAAACTCATTTATTCTGGGATGAATTGTCTATGTTTTATTTGTCCCCTGAAATGATAGACATGCCAAAGTTAACATGGTGTTGTAAGTTGAGAAAAGAGGCAGAAATTAAATTTAAATAGATGTTTTCTGGCATAGTTTGGCTGTAAGTACGTCTCTACCAACAGATGCACCTGAGTATTGCAAGGAACCGTCATCTGGCATAGGAACAAAACTCATTTATTCTGGGATGAATTGTCTATGGGGATTCTCAGTCATCCAGGTCATAGTTTTCCCCAAGGTGCTTTTTCAAGAGGCAACTGGATTTTCTGGTTTTTATGAATGTATTTATGATAACTATGATCATGATTTATCACTTATATCTTTTATATATGAGAGCCTATGCACCAAGACAAATTCCTTGGGTGTCCAACCACACTTGGCCAATAAAGAATTCTCTTCTCTTCTCTTCTCTTCTCTTCTCTTCTCTTCTCTTCTCTTCATTCTTCTTCTCTTCATTTCCATCCCATCCCATTCTATTTTCATTCCATATTCTATTCTATTCTATTCTATTCTATTCTATTCTATTCTATTCTATTCTATTCTATTCTATTCTATTCTATTCTATTCTATTCTATTCTATTCCCTACCCCCTACCCTACCCTACCCTACTCTACTCTACTCTACTCTACTCTACTCTACTCTATATTCTATTCTATTCTATTTTCTATTCTATTCTATTCTAATTTTTATTCTATTCTTTCATTCCATATTCTATTCTACATGCCAAATTCTATTCTATTCTTTGAAGATGTTTTGTTTCTCATCCATGAGCTGAAGAAGGACCATCCAGTCAGTGCTGAAGAAGCTTCTTGGATGAGAAGCCAAATGTCTTCAGAGAAAAAACAGAAAGTCCAGTTGCCTCTTGAAAAAAGCACCTTTGGTTCTGGGTTGAAGTGAATTTGAGGAAGTAGATTAAAGTCAAGGGCCATTTAGGAATACAGATAGTGCTCTACTTATGAATGAGTGATGTTCTAAAAGGCTTTTTAAAGTCCATTTTGTGTGCAAGTCCAACCAAATGTACATATGTGGTGTGCTGTAAACTAACCTTCATCTAACCTCCAGGATATTCTGGGTTGGAGGTGCAGGCAGGTTTGTTTGTATCAAAGCAAGTGTGCAGCTCAAACATTCGTAAGTGGAATAATGTCTCCAACCACTTTTTTGGATCCCAGTGGTGGATTTGGAACTTTGAGAATATATTATGGGTTTTATTTTGTGTGTGTTTGTGTGTCTGTGTGTGCTTTTGAGTCAGTGTTGACTCCTGGAGTTTGCTTAAACAAGTTCCTGCAGTTTTCTTGGCCAGGTTTTTGTGGAAATGGTTTGTCATTGCCCCCTTTTTGGGGCTGAGAGAAAGTGACCAGCCCAAGATCACCCCGCTGGCTTTGTGCCGTAGGTGGAACTAGAACTCACCATATCCTAGTTTCCAACCCAACGTTTTAACCACTACACCCAAACTGGCTCCCTATTATGAGCAGATAAATCACAAATGGCTGCCATTGTGGCTATGGCCTATTACAAAACATTGATTTAGTAGTGGCAAAACTGGCGAGGTTGCTCCTTGCCAGCTCACTCAATTAACCCTTTTCATGATGTTGGAGTTCACTGATGCTCACTTTGGTATTTTTTTCCCAATCCCTGAGTGGGTTTTCTCTTTGCAAGAAGTTGACTTTGCTAACCCCTGCCTTGACTGCCACTCTTCCCACTGAACAGGAAATGAGGTGTGGCTTGCCACTTACAAAGGCTGCAGCAAACTCAAGCATTGTGTTCCATCGCCCATGAGTTTCACTCTCCCTTCAAGACGCAAGCGGAGTGCTGCGAAGTGTTGTCGCAAGGACCTTTGCAACAGTGGAACCGTGACATGTAAGCACCAGTTTCCTAGTCTATGAGCCGCGGTGGCGCAGTGGGTTAGAGTGCAGTACTGTAGGCTGTTTCTGCCGACTGCCGGCTGCAATTTGACAGTTCGAATCTCATCAGTCTCAAATTTGACTCAGCCTCCTGTCCTTCCCACGTCAGTAAAATAAGGACCCAGGTTGTTGGGGGCAATGTGCTGACTCTGTAAAAACTGCTTAGAGAGGGCTATAAAGCACTGTGAAGCAGTATATAAGTGCTATTGCTAATACAGTGCTATTCTAAAGCTGAAAATGCTTTCCCGTTTCGCTGCTTTTTCATTCCAGAGAACTGGGAAGAATCAATTCTAAGATACTTTCTCTACTCCCATTCACGTTTTAGACGTGGATGTCTTTTATCAGACTGTTGTTTCAGCGGCAGTCTTTCTTCCGTCTTTCAAACATATTCACATAGCCCATTACAGGTAATTCTTGCTTAATGACTGCCCAGTTTTAGTGATGGCTTCAAATTATATCTGTACTGAAAAAAACAACTTGATAGCTTATTATCCCATCACAGCATTGCTGCCCTTCTAGTCATGTGATCAAAATTCAGGTGCTTCTCAACTCGTGGACATTTAGGATAACGAAAGCTGCCAGTGAAATCACGAGTTGTGGTCAACTAAATGTCTAATTTAAATGGCTTCGGTCAGGCCAGCTTTAGGGTTGACACCATGTTTACTTAATGACAAAGTTGCCAATCCCAATTGTGGTGGTCATTGAGTGAGGACTACCTGTATAAAATGTGACTTCTGAAAACGATGAGACAAATGTTAGTAAATCTTCCGGAGATAGAATTGGAGAGCCTGTCCTTGGTTTGCCTTTGGAATTCCAAGAAATCAGAGCAAAGATCTAAGATGGGGAAGTTCCTAGGGGCTGAGAAGATAGGATGCCGATGTGACCATGTCTGCTTGTTTCCCCCATTTCCCAAGTGCCCAAACTCGGGATCCGTCCAAATGGGATGAAATGTCCTGGATGCATCTCAAAGGATCCAACTTGCAAACCCACTGAGCTGATCCATTGCAACGGCTGGGAAGAGTATTGTGTCTATTACGATGTGACGGTAGAACAAGGTAAGATCTGAGAAATAGTATTGTCACCTGCGGTGGGGATGGGAAAGAGGAAAGTGTGTGGGCACCCCTGTCGGAGTCTGAATCCGAGGAGGAAGACGAACAGCTGACAGGGAGCGGGAGTGTAGGTCCATTGGCTGTGGAGGAGGCTGGGGCAGAGCAAAGTCCGGCTGGGCAGAGCAGGGGAGAGATAGAACAAGGGAGAGGGAATTCAGAGGAAGACCCAGGCCCATCCCCTCTTCATCCTAGGGCAAACAGGGAGGAACGGAAAAGAGAGCAACGTGGGTTGCATGGCTTATGGGAGAGGAAAGGGCCCTGATTCCCTTCATTAGCCACACCTGGGAATGAAAGTTTAAAACAAGGGTCTTCAAACTTGGCAAGTTTAAGACTTGTGGACTTCAACTCCCAGAATTCCTGAGCTAGCATGACTGGAAGAGGAATTCTGGGAGTTGAAGTCCACAAGTCTTAAAGCTGTCAAGTTTGAAATCCCTTGGTTTAAAAGAACTGAATGCTGACTGCAGCAGGTGTTGGGAGCAAACATGACTTTATCCTGTGTTGTCTTTGGTTATGTGTTCCTGGCGTCTTCCCAACCATGTGAGTTTTATCGTGACTTCACATCCGGAATTCTTGTTCCTGCCCTGCCAAACTGATTACCTCAGTTTGGCTTGATTGGACTTAAAGTTACAGTTTTTGTTGACCATGTTTTGGACTTGATTCCCTGCAGTTAAAGGCTGTTCCTGGCAGAGTTTTTCTCCAGCCAGAAGGTAACCTGGACATTGGGGGCAAAGCTGGAACTATTAAAGGGACTTTTATTGATTATCTGACTGTGTTGCCTTTATGCCATGCCCCGGGTCATCACACTGATGATGTCAGATATTTCCACTATTTAATGACAAAACTGGGTGAGAAGTTTGATGTACGAGGCTTCCTTCATGACCTCTGGGCTGCATCTGATCACAATGGCAATGGCAAGGTGTAATGACCCAGGGGACGGCACAGAAGTAACAGGTCACTGGCAGTTCAAACCATCCCTTTATTGCTCCAAATTTCCCCAAATGCTCTCACGTTTCTGGCAAGTCCCAGAGCAAAAGGATGACACACCCACACCTCAAGCAGCCTCTGGCTGCGAATAGTCCGGCCCAATGCTGTGAAGGCTGCAAAGCAAGATATCCAGCAGGGCATGTCCAGGAATCAAAGGAGCAAGGTAAGTCTCCAGAAATCCAGAAAGAATGCAAGGAATTCAGGAAAGTTCAAACGTGGGCACTCCACACGTGAATTCAGAGTCTGTTCCCAACAAATGCCCCTCCCCACAATGTCTCCTTAAGCCTCAATCCCCAGGTGTGCCTCGTGAAGAGGGGGCAGGGCACTCTCCTCCTGAGTACCTGGGTCAGTCTGCTCTGTTCTCGCCTTCTCTCCACTCTCCGTGATCGAGGATCAGGAGGGGGTGGTCTCTGCTCATTGTCTGAGCTCTCATGTTCACTGCTTAACTTCTCTTGGTCATCCTGCCCCTGTTCCTCCCTACCTACAAGTCGTCCCAATCCTGAAAGGCCCTGGCCTGACTGGGCCTGCTCCTCCCCATTTTCCTCTGAAGCCAACAAAGCCTCCCCCTCAAATCTGTCGGCTCCAGTTCCAGCTCCTCTTCCCCCACAGATTCAGGCTCCGATGGGGGCATGACGCAGGATTCCTAGATACTCTGACACACGAAATGTACAAAGACTGTAGCCTATTGCAAAAAAGAACCCCCATCCACGCCTCTATTTATTTATTTGTATCCTGTCTTTATTCTTTTTACAAATAACGCAAGACAGCAAACATGTCCAAACATACACACCTTCTTCCTCCTACTTTACCCCCAACAACAACAATCCTGTGAGGCAAACTGGACCGAGAGTGTGACTGGCCCAAGGTCACCCATCTGGTTTTCATGGCTAAGGTGGGACTAGAACTCACAGTCTCCTGGTTGCTAGTCTGTTGCTTTAACCACTACATCAGACTGGTTCTCTTGCCATTTTGACGTATGAAATGCACCAACACGAGAAGTAAGTCTAAAAACAGGCTGAAAACAGAATGGATCGATTTTTATTATGGCCTTTTGGCAATTCAATAAATACAATAAATCTGATAACTTGAGCATTGTTTTCAAAATAAAATTAGCTTGGCCAGTGCAGTCATGCTGGGAATGACTGGGCTCTGCCCTTAATAGCAATAGTTTAATGAGATTGCACTCATTTTAATTAAATCCAGGCTCATCTCAACAGAACAGTAGGTTAAAATTACATCAAATTTACTTCTTTTTTTCCTTTTCTTTTTTTTCCTCCCTTCCTCCCTCCCTTCCTCCCTTCCTCCCTGCCTGCCTGCCTGCCTTTCTTCTCTGACCTTCCCTCCTTCCCTTCTCTGATCCTTCCTTCCTTCCCTGACCCACCCACCCTCCTTCCTTCCTTCCTTCCTTCCTTCCTCCCCTGCTTCTCTGACCCTTCCTCCCTTCCTTCTCTGACCCACCCTCCTTCCTCCCTCCCTCCCTCCCTCCCTCCCATCCTCCTTCTCTGACACTTCCTCCCTCCCTCCTTTCCCTCTCATCCACCCATCCACCCATCCATCGAATTTATGGGATTGCTCATCTCACAGCAATGAATGTAAAAGTTCTTCCGGCAAATATTCCAAGCAGTAAATATGTACATTTCTTCCTTGCCTCCTGATAAGAGCGTAAAATGCAGAGGAACATATTCACAATTTCCATAGGACATTTGTTTTTAGGTCCCCATAAATCCTCCTGAATGCCAGGACTTAACAATACACCAATTGAAAACCCTGCTCCAGACTTTCATCCCACATTATCCTTTGTTTGATACACAATGGACTTTGTTATCATCTTTCTCACATTTCTGCAGAGGGAAGATTTTACAGTCACGCCGAACGGGGCTGTGGAACGAAGAATGCTTGTCTGAATGAGCCGCGTATTTACGGGGTGCCCGGACTGTACAAGGAGATTATAAAGAAATCCGAGTGCACCCCGGCTCCCAAAATCATCGGCAAATAGCCCTGACTTCACAAAAACACCAAACAAGGTGGAAGATATGATGAAGCATCTTTGTTCTGAGTTGGCAGGTTTTCTAACAAAAGGGGATAAAATCCTTCTACTGAGCGAAGAAAATCACATTGAATAAAATAAGTTTTAAAAATGTAAAAGCCTTGTTTGCTGCCTGCTAAATCTTGAGACGTGCCCATTTCTCTGATAATAATCAATCTATATTTATCAGGATTCACTAGGAAATATATTTTCCAGCAAGGAAAATATTTTTATGTTTCAGTAATATCTTAAAAACGTGCATGTCTTCATTTTCTTGATGAAGAAAGAAAATAAATCTGCTTGAATATATACTTAGGCATTATATTCACACAATACCTGGAACTCAATTTCTGAACTGACCTTTTTTCTGGGGTTGCACAAATCAATGGATATTAAAGTTACTTAGTGGCCAATGTTTATATACCTTAAATTACTAATTAAAAAGAAAAAAAGAAAGGGGAAAAAAACAAAGTTGAAAACTCCTTGAGCAAATGCATCTGGTTTTATAATCAACCATCCCTATGACTTTGGTGAAAGCAGACATCCTCATACCAGAAACAGACATCTGCTAGATAGATTCCAATATTGGCATACAGTAATGAAAGATAAACACGAAATATTGCCTACAAATTAGAAAATTTTACGATATTTATTAATGTGTACACAACACAGGAGGTTTATGTAAGCACAATGAAAGTCAATGCAAGTTTAAAAAAACCATTTAAAAAACCATTTAACAGAATAATAAACGTGTTGGAAGGGACCTTGGAGGTCTTCTAGTCTAACCCCCTGCTCAAGCAGGAAACCCCACGCCATTTGAGACAAGTGGTTGTCCAATCCCTTCTTAAAACCCTCCAGTGTTGGAGCACCCACAAGTTCTGGAGGCAAGTTGTTCTACTGATTATGTCAGCCTTGGAAGCTATTTTTTACTTGGCAGCTTCGAGGCTGCCACATTCAGTGGCTGGGAATTTGGGAGGGGGGATTTCACAGAGAGGTGGAAGATTAGACATAACAACATTCTTTCTCAGAGAGTCAAGGACATGTTGCCCTGCACCTGGAGGGAATGACTGGAGCGATGTCTCCAGTTGGGACAAAAATTTGATTGGGCCATGTGATGGACTGATGCATGCAGGGGATGGATCTTTGATTTTCTTTTGGGAAGGGCAAACCCAGAACTCTCAGGTTTGGGTTTTCCCAGATGTGCTAATATGACAACTCTACTAAAATGGAACTTTGAGGAAATGTTTTTCTCGGAATTTATTGATTGGGAATTGGTTAGTTGGAACACTGACAGATTAATTGTTTTAACTGTTTGGAAATTTATCCTTATTTCTTAAATAGGTTGACATCTTTTGTTTGCTGATGTCTACGATGTAGTAGGGTAGGGTAATTTTACTCAAAACATTTAAATTGCTCCAACAATAGAGTGTTCCAACTGTTATCTGTGTTGAAGCCCTATTTATATGAGAGTTCCAGATTCTATTTGTCAGTTTGATGAATCCTTTTCCTCTGTAAATGTCTTTCCCTTAGCACTTTCCCAAACTTAAGTGGCTGAAGCTTCATTTGAAGCTGAGTTAAATAAACACTTAGGTATAATGGAAGCCAGATAAGGGACAAGAAACAGCTTGCTTGGAATATTGAACTGATTAAAACCAACAGTTTCACCTCATCCTTTCCTCCCTATTATATACAGATGGCCCAGCTCTAGTTCAGACCCAGATATGATATAACCAGCCTGATATTGCCAATTTTGTTGGCAAACCTTTTGGTACATTTCTTGGCAAATAATCCAAGGAAGAATTAAGAAGAAAAAGTAAGGAAAAGCTCAATGAACAAGGTTTATTAATTTCCTGAAGAACCAACACTGTTTTGAAAAAAGTAGTTTGTATTCTGCCTTATTCCAAAGTGTAAATTTTTATGGCAATTTAATCTCCTAGATCATCCTGAGCTCTGCTTTCCTCACATCCAAAAGGTGGCCAATAAAGGAGTGAAAGTCTATTGAAATAAAAGTCCTTTCTAAAAACCATTTTAGTTCCTATGTATTTTGTTCCCTGAAGTAGTTCTTCTTCTTCTTCTTCTTCTTCTTCTTCTTCTTCTTCTTCTTCTTCTTCTTCTTCTTCTTCTTCTTCTTCTTCTTCTTCTTCTTCTTCTTCTTCTTCTTCTTCTTCTTCTTCTTCTTCTTCTTCTTCTTCTTCTTCTTCTTCTTCTTCTTCTTCTTCTTCTTCTTCTTCTTCTTCTTCTCCTCCTCCTCCTCCTCCTCCTCCTCCTCCCTCCTCCTCCTCCTCCTCCTCCTCCTCCTCCTCCTCCTCCTCCCCTCCCTCTCCTCCTTCTCCTTCTCCTCCCCCTCCTCCTCCTCCTTCTTCATCTTCTTCTTCCCCCTTCCCCTCCTCTTCCTCTTCCCTCTTCCTCCTTCCCCCTCCCCTCCCCTCTTCTCATTCTCCCCTGCCAACCTTCCCAGCCTCAACTGTCAACCGTTCATTGAGTGACTTGTTCGAGGTTACAACAGTGAAAAAAGTGACTCATGCAGTGTCCCCAGTGTCACATGATCAGATTTGTAGGCTTGGCAACTGACTCATACTTATGATGGTTGCAGTGTCACGCGGTCCCCTTTTGCGACCTTCCGATGAGCGAAGTCAATGGGGAAGGCCAGATTCACTTAACAACCATGTTACTAATAAAACAACACCAGTAATTCACTTAACAACTGTGGCCAGAAGGGCCGCCAAATGGGGCAAACTTCACTTAACAACTTCCTCACTTAGCAACAGAGACGTTGGGCTCAATTGTGGTTGTAAGTTGAGGACGACCTGTATTATTTTCCTTCTTTAGTTGTATTTTTTTTTTAGTTTAGTTTTTTCGTGTGTGTAAAATTAAAGATGGTTTAGTTATGAGAAATAAAAGTAATGAATAAAAGAAAATTTTAAAAAAGGGAAAAGAAAGGGTTTTGTTCTCCATGGGTTTGGTAGTCCAGAGGGCACCAAAACCCTGAAAGTCTTTTACAGAATCCAAAGGTCATTTGAATCTCCTTGGTAAATGATTACTCCTGCCAGTTATGACAACGTGCACCCAGTTCCTGGAAACCCATCCTGCTGGAAGTCCTTCCTGGTTTAAAAAGCAAAATTTTTATCTATATCATGCAGTGACAGTCAGTAATACGTTCTCTGGACTTTGATTTGCAATTGCTTCGTCATTCCATTCCCTACCCTTCATTTAATAGCACCAATACTCATTTGGATTTAGGATTGGGCTAAATGCCTTGTTCTCCCTCCCTCCCTCCCTCCACCTCCCTTCCCTCCCTCCTTCCTTTCTATCTTTCCTCCTTCCTTCCTTCCTTCCTTCCTTCCTTCCTTCCTTCCTTCCTTCCTTCCTTCCTTCCTTCCTTCCTTCCTTCCTTCCTTCCTTCCTTCCTTCCTTCCTTCCTTCTCCCTCCCTCCCTCCCTCCCTCCCTCCATCCACCCACCTTCCCTCCCTCCCTCCCTCCCTCCCTTCCTCTTTCTCCAGGATTGAAACTTGGTGATGTTATGAACATATCCCCAAAATTCTTTCGCAACAATTTTATGTGTGATGGTTTTGATTGTGTTTTTAATTTGCTTTATTAATGAAGCCTACCTTAAAATGCATTGATTATGGCCATTCTTTTTTCATCTAGTTAGAGAGCTTCAGAGTCTGCTCAGTGGATTTTCTAGGATGCCAGAAATCAGAAGATTTACCCATCTGGAGCAGTAGGCTTTAGGCTAGGCAGATTACCCAAATGCATAAACTGAAAAACTGATGATGATATGAACTTTCCTGTTCTTTGTGATCATAAAAACAACCAACAAGGAAACATAAGAGCGGTACGAAAGAACGCCAAAGAAGCACAGGTGAATTATTGTGGGCACACCCTCCTTTGAAGAATGCTAAATGCCTAAACTATTGCTCTACAAAATCCACTGGGTAAAATCTCTTGAGATGGCACCTAGAAAATTAAATATTTCTATGAAGACCTGTTGTTCTGAATAACAGGACTGAAAGTCTCCACTCAAACGTATTTTCCAGAGCTTAACTTTTCAGGTGTGGTGTTTCTGTGTCATCTATACACCATGTCCTTGGGGGTATTGGTCTACTGATGGTTGGATGAGATAGGACCTTCTCCACTTGTAAGGACAAACAGATCCTCAAGGTTTCATCATTATTATTTTTTTTGGTCTTTCTCCTGTGGCCTTCTATTCATCTTCTGCCCATGAGTAGGAACCCTCCGTAGATATTCCACAGTTAAAATAGTCTTTTACTCTTTATTCAAAATACCATCCAAGATCAGCTTCAAGGTGGGCCGAACCTTTACCTGCTTTACCTTGGAGGGAAATCAACAGACTGATAATAGGTAGGGACTGAAAAAATTAGAGGCAAGATAGAGACAGGCCAAAGGACAGCATATTTCATTCAGAGAGCTTTTCTGTTGACATAAGGTTGGGTGAAAGTATTATTATTTATTTATTTATTTATTTTATTTATTTGATTTGTCAATTGTTTACAAGATAATAAGTACAAGTGTATACATAGTTGTGAATACATGAAATGGGTACATATAAGAAAAATAAAAGAAGAATAAAAGAAACAATAGGACAGGGACGGTAGGCACGTTGGTGCGCTTATGCACGCCCCCTACAGACCTCTTAGGAAAGGGGTGAGGTCAATAGTAGACAGTCTAAGGTTAAAGTTTTTGGGGTTTGGGGAAGAAACTACAGAGTCGGGTAGAGTATTCCAGACATTGACCACTCTATTGCTGAAGTCGTATTTCCTGCAATCAAGTTTGGTGCGGTTAACTTTGAGTTTGTATCTGTTGTGTGTTCTTGTGTTGTTATGGTTGAAGCTGAAGTATTCATTGACAGGTAGGACATTGCAATGTATGATTTTATATACCATGCTTAAGTCGGACCGAAGACGGCGTAATTCGAGGTTTTCTAGTTTTAGAATTTCGAGTCTGGTGGCATAAGGTGTTCTACAACGGGTAGAAGAGTGGAGAACTCTTCTTGTGAAATACTTCTGGACTTTCTCAATTGTGTTAATATCACATACGTGATAAGGATTCCAGACTGATGAACTGTATTCGAGTATTGGTCTAGCAAATGTTTTGTATGCTCTGGTTAGTAGTGAGATATTACCAGAGAAAAAGCAACGTAGGATTAGGTTAACAACTCTTAATGCCTTTTTGGCTATGTAGTTGCAGTGGGCTCTAGCACTTAGATCATTAGAGGTGAGTATTCCCAGGTCCTTTACAGAGCTTGGGTCATCAACAAGATCTTGACTATTCAGCTTGTATTTTATTTTCTGATTTTTTTTACCAATATGTAAGACAGAGCATTTATTTGTTGAGATTTGAAGTTGCCATATGTTAGACCATTCAGATACATAGTCCAGATCTTTTTGTAGGGTAGTAGTATTGTCTGTGGTATTGAACAGCTTTACATCATCAGCGAAGAGAATGCAATTGCTCTTGATATGATCACAAAGGTCGTTTATGTAGATTATGAAGAGAGTTGGTCCTAGAACACTGCCTTGGGGAACACCACTATTGACAGGTACTGGATTTGATAGGGCGTTCCCAATTTTGACCATTTGTTGTCTGTTTGACAGGAATGCTTCTATCCAGTTATTCAGTTGTCCAGAGATACCATAAGATTTTATTTTTAGGAGTAGTTTGTCATGTACCACTGAATCAAAGGCTTTGCAGAAGTCTATGTAGATTGCGTCTATTGCTTTGCCCTGGTCGAGTTGTGTAGTCCATATGTTTTTGCAGTGTAAGAGTTGCAGATTACAGGATAGTTTTTTTCTGAAACCAAATTGTTTATTGGAGAGTAGGTTGTTTGTCTCTAAATGGAGGATGATGGATTGGTTAATAATTGATTCCATGACTTTACAGGTGACGCAGCATAAGGAGATTGGTCTGTAATTTTCAACTAGGCTTACTAATTAATTACTCAGTGGTTGAGAAATGCTCTTGGTGACTAATAGAGAAATGGATGGAGATAGTCCAAAGGCCGGAAGATCAGGAAATAGATAATTTATTCAGTTCTCTCTCACCTGGGTTTCAAATTAAGGGGGTAGCAAATGGATCCAAAAACTATGAACTCAAAAGCTAAGAATTAACAATACCCCCATTTCTTGAGATATGCCCCACAACTAACTGGATCCATTTAGGCAATTGATTGTAGCTGAGAGTGGTCGATATTAGATTCACTGGCAAGAAGTAATATTCAAATTCATAAGTGTGAGCCAGCCATAATCTAGGGCCAGGGTGTCCAACCTGGACATGTGGACTTCAACTCTCAGCTGTCTGTCTGGGGAATCCTGGAGTTGAAGTCCACAAGTCTTAAAGTTGCCAAGGTTGGACACCCCTAGTCTTGGACAATACTGGCAATTTTAAGATGGGTATACATCAATAAGCAGAATTCCCCAGCCAGCAGGGGAGGTAAACTCCATCTGTTAAAATTGCTGAGATTGAGAAACACTAGTCTACATAAACAGGGTTTCCAAATGACAACAGCAACAACAACAACAAAAACCCACATCTCCTTTTGCCTTCCTAGGTAGACCAGAATATCTTTTTAGTTAAGTGATTGGGTCAAATTCCCAGAGAATGCAATGGACATTGTCACAAAATGGCTGCCATGTGGAAGTTCATTCATTATTAAGATGGGACAAATTTAATCTGTTGGGGATGCTAACAGCAGTCATGAGAGGCTGCTTTACACAATATAATCATCCAGAGAAGATGAAATCCCAGGAAAAGATGCAAAAATATCAGATGACATTAGAAAAAAACCTGAATTGCAAAAGACACCAATGGAATCTAAAATTTTCCACCAACTGCTGTATCAACCATGGTCTACGTTAAGAGTTCAAGAAACAGAAACTAAACCGAATTTTGAATTTGCCAATAAACCAGGGAGATGGCTGGCATAGAAACTCAGAAAGGAGAGTGAGAAGAAAATGATAGAGAAAAAATCATGAAGGCGACATGGGTTCTTTCCCCTCCCCTCCCCTTCCTTCCTTCCTCCCTCCCCCTCTCCTTCCTTCTTTCCCCCTTCCCTCCCCTTCCTTTCTTCCTCCCTCCCTCCCTCCCTCCCTCCCTATACCCCTTCCTTCCCTCCCTCCCTGTCCTTCCTTCCCTCCCCTCCCTCCCTCCTTCCCCTCCCTCCCTCCCTCCCTCTCCTTCCTTCTTTCCCCCTTCTCTCCCTCCCCTTTCTTCCTTCCTTCCTCCCCTCCCCCTCCCTCCCTCTCCTTCCTTCTTTCCCCCTTCCCTCGCTTCCTTCCTTCCTTCCTCCCTCCCTCCACCTCTCCCTCCCTCCCTTCCCTCCCTCCCTCCCTGTCCTTCCTTCCTTCCTTCCTTCCCTCCCCTCCCTCTTTCCCCTCCCTCCCTCCCCTCTCTTCCCTTCCCTCCCTCCCTCTTCCCCCTTCCAAAAATAAAATAAAATAAACCTAAAGCCTAAACAGCCTCTTGCAGGAGTTGAGCTGAAAGGCTGGTGATGCCTTGGACACATCCACAAAGTTATTTGGCAACCATTTAATGTGTGATGGTTTTTAATTCGTTTCATTAATACAACCCATCTTGAAATGGCATCAATTATGGTCCATTTGTTCACCTAGTTAGAGGGCTTTGACTGAGAAAAACTTCAAACTCTGCTCAGTGGACTTTCTACGATGCCAGAAATCAGAAGATTTACATAAATGCATAAATGCATAAAGTGAAAAGTTGATGGTGACATGAATTTTCCTGTCCTTTGTGATCATAAAGAGCAATAAGGAAATACAGTGTGGCATGAAAGAACATTGACCTGTTGGATTTATTGTGGGCACACCCTCCTTTGAAAAATGCTGTTGCCGTACAAAATCCACTGAACGAAACTCCTTGAGATGGAACCTGGGACAATTAAATATTTCTAGGGAGACCTATCGAGTTGAATAACAGGGCTGGGTGTCTGTACTCCAACGTATTTTCTAGAGGCTATCTCTTTTGGCGAAATGTTTTATTATACTAGCTATAGATCCTGTCTTTCTTAAGGTGGCTGGAAACATTGGGAATTGAAATCCACGCATCCTAAAGTGGCCAAGGTTGAGAAACACTGCTTTAAGACATTAAACTTCATGGTCAGCAATATTGCTCAAGCTTTAAAAAAAAAAACAGCCCCGAAGACTGCTCTTTGGCCAATATGGTCCTTCACTAATCTGTTGGCTCATAAACATGTCCTCTGCAAACCCAGGAAGAACCCTGTATGGAGTCCACCTCTCCTTGCAGCTGGGATCCAGTCTCTAGGCTGAGATATCACCCCCCCCCTTCCTCGGGGTGGCCATCACTCTCTCTTTCTGAAAGAGTCCAGCTTCGTAGCAGCTTCGTTCTTTTCATTCTCTCTCTGTCCTTACTTCTGAGCAGCTCAAATCTGTTGTCCTCCCCAGCTCTCTTAATTTCCCCCCCTCCCAGAAATCTCTTCCAGGGCCTCTACCTGTCCGAATTCTGGGGGAGGGGCTCCAGCCAGCCAGCCAGCCAATCAGGGAATGCTGCTAATGGAGCCTGGCTTCACTAGATCAGAATGGGACAACTCGCCATCACACCAATGGCTGCCAACATGCCATGGCCAACTCACCATGGAATGACTTGCTGCAGGACAATTCAACAAACACAATTACAAGTTGCCCTTGATTTAGAACCACAACTGAGCCCAACATTTCTGTTGCTAAGCGAGACAGTTGTGAAATGAATTTTGCCCCATTTAACCATCATTCTGGCCCCTGATGTTAAGTGAATCACTGCAGTCATTAAGTTAGTAACCCAGTTGTTAAGTGTATCTAACCTCCCCATTGACTTTGTTTGCCAGAAGGTCTCAAAAGGGGATCACAAGACAATCATAAATATGAGTCAGCTGCTGAGCATCTGAATTTTGTTCACAAGACCATGGGAATGCTTCAAGGGTCATAAGTGTGAAAAACGGTCATAGGTCACTTTTTTTTTCAGGGCAGTTGTAAATTTGAACAGTCACTAAACAAACCGTCAGTGACTACTTCTAATTTCGACAGATCCGTGACCAATAATAATAAAATTTAAACAGTCAATCCAGAAATCTAAGAGTTACAATAATTTGAATGAAAACGTGGTCACCACAAAAAGGAATACCTGAATGAAAAGATTAATATAGCATTGAATTGTCCCATGGCCAGTTGTCCTAGAACCACAGTAGATAGAGTATTTTGGGAGGCTTTTTGGTTAGGTGATTGGGTCAAATTCACGGAAAGAGAATGCAATGGACGTTCTTATAAAATGGCTGCCATGAGGAAGTTTACTCATTATTAAGATGGCTGTCACCCAGGGGTGGGATTCAAAAATGTTACCAACCGGTTCTGTGGGCGTGGCTTAGGTGGTGGGTGTGGCTTGGTGGTCATGTGACTGGGTGGTCATGGCTTGGTGGTCATGTTATTGGCTGAGCGTGGCCAACTCAATATCACTCACATCGAGGCACTCATCTCGCCTGGCCTCTCATGACTGTGGGGATGCTGCAACAGTCATAAGTGTGAAAAATGGTCATAAGTCACTTGTTTCAGTGCCATTGTAACTTTGAATGGTCACGCCACACAAGCAAAGTACCAGCAAAGGAGGGGAAATTCCAGAGACGTTCCTGAGACAGGAAGTCTAGTCCTGCCAAGAATGTAATAAGGGTTAATGGAGAGGCAGTTTCTGTAAGCAACACCAGAATGTTTCCTTCCTGCCTTCCTTACAGGATTAGGCCAGTAATTTCTTCTAACAACCGGTTCTCCGAACTGCTTAGAATGTTAACAACCGGTTCTAGCGAATAGGTGCGAACTGGTAGAATCCCACCCCTGCTTTCACCCTGAAATTGATCAGCCACTACCAGTAGTTCAACCCCTAAAAAATGATTTATGGATGCCCTTAAGTCACACAGGAGCATTTTTTCGCAACCAATGGGAGTTAGAAAAAGTGCCTCCTTCATCTATAAATACATCTTTTTCATCTCCAGGCAAGAAGTCTGAATAAAGTAATCCTAACAGGCTAGATATTACATGACCCCTGAAAATACTTCTCTTTCTTTCCTTTTTAAAAATGTTATGGAGAAAGACATTATTACAGCAATAGTCCCAGCTACTTTGGGTAAGGAATGTTTTAATATTGTCTGAAGACTCACTTTGTTGACGTAGGTTTTAGTGTCTTGCATTTTTTTTATTGTGCTAGCAACAATAAAAGTTAAGATGAGCATTTACTGTATGTCTAAATAAATCATAAATACATGAGCAACCCAAACTTTCTTATTATGCTCTCTCTCTCTCTCTCTCTCTCTCTCTCTCTCTCTCTCTCTCCCTCCCTCCCTCCCTCCCTCCCCCTATCATATTTTGGAACCACCCATCCCTCACATAGGTGTCTATTCTCAAGTTGACTCCAAATCATTTTTTTTTTCTTACACACATTCTGGAAAAGAATTTGAATAATGCAGGATTAGAGTTTAACATATTGTGTGAATCCATCCATTCAGATTTTATGTTTCAACATAATAACTTCTCTAAACAAACAAACAAACAAACACATGTGCTCATCAACATACACAATGAGATCAGTTAAATTAGTGGCTGAATTTACAAAGCATGTTTCTAAAAACAATATTAAATGTATTAAAAGTATAAAATACAAATAAAAATAGTGGAGGGAAAAAGCGAAAGATGGAAAGAAAGAAAGAAAAGAAAGACAAGAACTGACTTCTAACATTGTAGCACAGTACAATAACATATCACTACAGCCTCAACTTTTTTTACTTTTAAATATTTAATATTTACTAGCCATTTCTATAACAACAAACTATAACAACAAACTATCAAATCGGCTAATCTCAAAGTCAATTTTTTTGCCACCTCTAGCACAAAATCCAGAAGCAGTTTCCCAGTAATTAACACAGCCAATTTGTGTTTTGTGCAGTTTCTGGGGTTTCCACAATTTTTGCCTTACCCTTTTTATACTGTATTTCTTTCTCTTATCTGATTCTGGGCTGGAAGAATTAGGTGGAAGGAATTCTGCACTATTCACTTCCAGTAGGACTGGAGAATGTTAAGAAAGTGGCCAGGTGTAGCTATCCAGAATTGCTGAAAAAAAATTATCCTTCATGGAAGGAACATACACACACACACACACACACACACACACACACACACACGCCTGCCTACCTGGGATTTTTCAACCACACCCTGAATGGGGCAATCTTGTAATGGGTCCATCGACGTAATGCTCCAATATTGTAAAAGTGGTATTAAAGATGTAATCAATCATCACCGTTATGACACCCTTGGACATTTATTACCAAGAGGCAGGTTGGGCAAAGGGCTCCCAACCACTCCCCTTTCTATAAATATTACACCCAAGAAGATCTCAATCTCAGAGAACCCAGACCGACCTGAACACCATCAAGATGGCTTCCTTTGTGCTCTTCATCTTCACCATCTTCCTCCTTCCTGTGGCGCTATCTGCAGCAAGTATGTGGGGTTCTTTGAATCAATTTTCACTTCTTCTGATGCAGTGGAAGCTGTTTTCTACCGGACAACCAAAGTTTTGAGTTAGGCAGTTCTTTCTTCCTCTCGGATTGCATCAACCGAATAAGCTCTCCAAGGCAAGCCCGCTAAAAGCGACCAACTTCAGGTGGCCTTCAGGTGGAAGGATGGGGAAGCAAGGAAGGTGGAATGGGATTCCTTGACCCAGCAGGGTTGGTTGGAAGTTCAGGCAGCAAAGTGTCCGGACCAATATTGGAACATAATGAAATGTGGATTGAGTTAGATCTCTGAACTATACAGAGCACGGTGTGGGCCATGGGAACATTTCATAAAATCAATCGTTCAGATTGGGTTAGGCAGAAACGTTTCCCATGGAAGAGAATGCAAATCAATGGAATTTGAGCTAAATGTTGAACAGTCAGAATCTAGGCAGATAGTTATGATCATTTCTTCCTTTCTGTAGTGAGAGGTTCATCATAAGCCATTTTAGGGAATTTCTTTCCAGCCTTCTGCTAGGATGGGAATAATAAAATTGGAAGAGGGCTAGTGTCTGGTTCAATATTAAAGTGCATTTATATCGCAACTGAAACCTGAAGGAGTCTCATACAAATGTATCTCCTTTTTTAAAAAAATCCTTACCACTCTCTCTAGGCTGTTATGAGTGTTTCAGTGATGGAGGAAATTACTGCAATGGTGCAGAAAAGAACTGTTCAGCAGTGTGCTTAGGTTTTTTGTCTGCGGCCAACTTGTCAACAGGTAAGTGGATTAATTTTTGTGTTCATCTTTTTTATGTTGATTTGGATGAAGATATAGAGAAATTTATCTCCATGATATTTTGGTTTCATATAAAGCAGTGTTTCTCAAACATGACGATTTTCAGGCATGTGGACTTCAGCTCCGAGAATTTTGAGAAATATTGGTCTAAAGTATGTCTATGCATGTATAGGTATTGTGTTCGGGAGTATAAAAATCCACTTTTCACCCTTATGATGGTACATGTCTTCCTCAATCTCAGGTCCTCTATAAAGGGCCTTCAACACAAGATTGAGGAGATGTGATAACTATTTTCAGGTATCTGAAGACCTGCCTTATAGAAGGTGAAGCAGAAAGTTTAGAGTTATACCAAAAGACAGGATGAGAAAGAATGGGTTTAAATTACCAGAAACAGAATTTAATGGACACCAGATAACCTTTCCTTATGGTAGGAATTATTCAAGAATGGAAAAGATTGTCTTGGTAGGTAGTGGTGGATATTTTGGTTTCATATAATGAAATGTTTCTCAAACTTGCCAATTTTCAGACGGCAGCTCCAAGAATTTTGAGAAACACTAATAGAAGATGTTCCATCAGGAGCTTCGAGAACAAGATTGGGGAAATGTGATAATTGTTGTCAGATATCTGAAGAACTTTCTTGTAGAAGATGACACAGAAATTTTAGAGTTGTTCCAAAAGACAGGATGAGAAATCATGGATTTAAATAACCAGGAAATAGATATGTGGTGGATGCCAGGAAACCTTTTCTTATGGTAGAAACTATTGTTGAAAGCAAATTAGCACCCACCCCACTCCTAGAAAAATGAAATATTTTGAGGAATAAAATAAAATAAATAAAATATCTTAAGGGAGACAGAAATTCAGAGCCCCAGCTTCCTCTCCCCAGCAGATATTTTGTGCCCATTGAGAAAGATTAGGCCAGCCTATCTACAAAACAAAGGACCTTCAGTTCCAAGGTGAAGGAGTGAAGACAAGACCCTTCAGGACATAATAGGATTAAAACCACTAAGTCACAAAGCTCACTACATTGCACAATCTCCTAAGGACATTGCATCACCCCCAGCAAACTTCAACCAAACTTCTCAAACAACCTACAGAGCCAGTTATGACCCCTGTATGGGAGTCTGACAACAGCCAATACAATACATGTTTTTGCACAGGACTAGGAAGCTCAAGTTCAAAGCCCAAGGTATAAAAACCCCTCATTCTCAACTCCATGTGATCAGCTGCTCACATCCCAGGATTGCTAGCGGTTCTGCTTCGTCATTAAGCCCTCTTTCCAAGCAGCTTCCAGCCTCCATTTTGTCTCCTGGATTGCAACTGAACCAGATGGATATTTCTTCCAACCCTATTCAACAATGGAAAAGATTGTCACGGTAGAGCAGGTGTCCCTTGTGGAGAATTCTGGGAATTGAAGTCCACAAGTCTTAAAGTTGCCAAGTTTGGAGACCTCTGTGGTAGAACCTCCTGTGATGGATATCTTTCAGCAGTGATTGGATGGCCCATCTCTCAGAGATATCTGTCACAAGGCCACAAAGGCATCCAAAAACTAACTGGAGCTTTAGAAGCTACATTTGACTGATTCCATTGATAGAATTGGTTGTAAGACAGAGCCATGTGATGCTCCATTCAGTGGTGGTATTTTATTTTTTTAACTACCAGTTGTACGTGCGTGGCTTGGTGGGCGTGGTGTGGCTTGGTGGGCGTGGCAGGGGAAGGATACTGCAAAATCCCCATTCCCTCCCCAACCCACTAACCTGCTTTCCAGCTCCGTTCTCCTGCGCAGGGCAACAAAAGAAGATCCAGCTGATTAGCTAGGACTCCAATCAGCTGGGGTTCGGGAGGCAGCAAATAGATGGGGGTGGGGCCAGTCAGAGGTGGTATTTACCAGTTCTACGAACTACTCAAAATTTCCGCTACCGGTTCTCCAGAACCTGTCAGAACTGACTGAATACCACCTCTGGCTCAATTGATTACATTCTTTAATCATTATATTTTCTCTATAGAAAATCGTATTACATCATCCTTCGCCAGAAGCTGTGTAGATTCTGCAAATCATTTGACGGGCTCTTTCCATTTCGATTTTGGAGACCAGCGTATTTTGGACTTTACTTCTCAAGTTTGCAATGAAACAGACCCAAATTGCAGGCTTGGCTTTGAAGGTATGTAAACAGCTTTTGAATCTTATTTCTGCTTCTGGCACTTTTCCTATTGGAATGGTTGACAGAAGAAATCTATGTATGGGAAAATTCCAGTGGAAAGAAATGACATCTTTCCAGTTTTTAACACTTATATCAAGAACATCTCAAAAGGCATGGTCAAGTCTACTCCTGTTTGTGAAAGGAGAGAATAACTGGATAGTGTTAGAAACATTTGGAAGAGAATGTCCAAACATGTGAATAAATTCTCTTTCAAGGTAGTTGGAAGGAGAGAAAGAAAAGGAGGCTTGGCTACCTGTAACAGAAATCTCATCTATCGGTAAAATTTGGAAAGAAAAAGGTGTTTTTAAGCCAAGAGTAGGCAAGATGGTTCCAGTTTTTGATCTTCAATGTCCATTCATGGTCCATTTTTAGTTTACCTTCGATATACTTACAACAACAACAACAAAATCCCATGCCAAGTAAATATCATGAGCAAATTATCCTGCATACACACTGTATGGGATTTAAAAAAAAACAAATTCTGCAATTTCTCATTTTTCATTTTTTTTTTAAAAAAAGTCTTTTTATGGCTTTTGAGTTCTAGAAAGGGTGTCTGTGGAGCCCTGGGGGCACAGTGGTTGTCTTTTTTTTTAATTTTTTTATTGATTTTTAAAAACAAACATAAAACATAAAAACATAAAACATCTTTTTTGAAAGCAGCTTGATCCCAGGTTACATCTCTTCGTACAGACACAAATTCAAATTCATGTTCATTTTATATACCATTCCATATCTTATTACCATTCTGCATTTTCTATATAGCTTCTCCCCTCTTTTAACTTTCTTAATTTTATTTTATTTATTTCATCTCAATTCAGATCATTATACTTATATTCTTTGTCTGTCCTGTTTCCAGCTGTCTATTATCTTTTCTCATTAGACAAAATTTCTCCTGTAATCACTGATTGGAATATGACGCCTTTATATCTTTCCCCTAAATTTATAACACTTAGTATAATACATAACTTCCATTCGGATTCTGCTTAGTACATTCTAAAGTTACACACTATATTTTAAAAGAGAAAAAATTATAAATATATAATATAATTAAAACAACAAATCCATGCCAATTCAAATCTATTGTTAATATTAGTATTCATTTAAATCTTAAACATTTTACACATTACTTTTCAAATAAGTATCATACTTCTATGGGAACACTTATAAACTTTCCATAGTTGCTTCCCCCCACTTCACTCATATTTTAACACATTATATCATTAAAATGTTCCCATTCCTTCCTAGTTGAATTCTCTCATTTATTTCATTTCATTTATTTTGTTCACAAAAATTTCACTGAGTTACACTGAGTATTTTATCCCACTTTTTAATCATATGTTATTTCCAATTTTCTAACATAATTTCTAATACAAATATAACAATACAATCTTATGTACCTTTGCAGAATCACTTTTTCAGTTAAATTTTTACCCATTATCTTTAAATAAGTCCTGTTTCTTTACATCTTGCTCCACACCTTTGTAGCTTCTCTTCCCTTCCTTCCTCCCTTGCTTCTTCTCTCTGCCCTTTTTACCCCCTTGTCTCTCCACCTCCATTTCCCTCTTCTGTGTTCCCTTTTTCTGTTGCTTTCTATCATTATATCCACTTTTCACCTTATTTTTACCTTTTTTGGTTGTTTTTTTGGGTCTTAAAGTCTCCATTCTCTTTCCCCCCTTTCCCCCTTCTTCCCTAAGTAAAGTTACTTGTTCATCAAACATGGCTTCTTCTTTGTCCCAATCTTCTTGTTGTGTAGTCTTTTCTTGCAGTTTCTCATAGGTACAAATCGCCATTTCTAAGAATTGAAAAACTGAGCCAAGAGAGCCCTTCCCTTCTTGTTCCTCTTCTTTATATTTTTTAAATTCCATTTTCAGTTCATCCACAAGTGATGCCATTGTAAAAAAATTTTCAAACAACCACCCAAGTGTTTTTAGTCATTCAAATATAATTTCCAAAAATCCCAAAGTCACCAAGCAGTCCAAATACACACAAGCTGTTTCCTTTAACACTTTCTTCTTTTTTCCCTTTCTCTTCCTGGGGTTACTATTTAGTTACAAAGTTACAGTTAAGATGTATCTTTTAGAAGTCTTGTTAGAATTTAATCAGATTCTTTTAAATTCCAGGCAGTCTCCTCCTTCCAAATCCTACTCTTATTCTTTTCCTCTCCCTTCCCACTTACAGCAAAAAAATTTTTTTTTAATGTTCAGAAATCCTTATTGTCCCCTTGATATTTAATTATCCAGTTTAATTACCTCTTGATGCCAAAGCGGGTTTTTCCGATTTCTCATTCATCTCTGTTCGCTGTCAACGTAAGGAAGGAGAGTGAAAGAAAACAAACTTTCCCTTTCACTCTCATTCACTGCTTCCAAGTCTTCTTTGGGAGCGATGTATCTTTTTAAAATTTAAATTCCAGGATACCTTGATTGTTGCTTCTTATCCCGGTCAGCCAAAACTTTCACTTCTTAACTTCCTCCTGCACTTTCTTTTCTGGATGAGTGCTTCTTTGAGGCGGCCATTTCTGACCGCCACTCGTTCGCCTTCGGGAAAGGGAGTTTAGACAGCTGGGGAGGAAAGATGCGGCTTCCCTCGACCCTGCTGGGATCTCCCCCCTCTTTGCCACCTCAGATTGGCTTGGGATGCTCCAGTGGTGAGCCCAGGCAGAAACCGTGCACGATCGTGGATTCCTGCCTGCCGCCGAAGCCCTGCAAACCAGAAGTCCAGTGGTTGCCTTGTCATAGGCAATATTTATCTTCCAAAGGATGCCTAAAATAAGCAGTTAAAACTCTACAAAGGCTTCCATACAAAGTTTCTTTTTTGGATCACAAGGTATCCTCAAGGTATAACTCACAGTTATGTCGAGATTCATCTAATGTCGAAATCTTTGCATAGTTGACTTTATAGTGTGAAAATATAGTTATCTTTATCCCATAACGATGCAGCAAAGGGAAGGACACCAGCACTTTGCTGGGGTCCAAGCAAGAATAAAGGAAACTCCCCCAACCCAACCAAGGGTCAATTCAGTGAGCAATCAGGCTTATACATGTGACCACATGACATGAACTACATTTCCCATGATGCATTCATTATGTTTCCCATGAGGCATTCCCTTAAGGGGACAGCTCCCAATTCCCAATTAATTATCCCAATTCCCAATTAACTATATACTGTCTGGACAGCACAGTGGTTAAATGCAGTCTTGCAGACTAACTCCACCCATAGCCTGGAGTTCGATCTTGATGGACTTGAGGTTGGCTCAGCCTTCCATCTTTTGAGGTTGGTCAAATGAGGACTCAGATTGTTGTGGGCCATAGGCTGACATGGTGCACTGCCCAGAGAGTGCTGTAAAGCACTTTGAAGTGGTATATAAGTCTAAGTGCTATTACTATTGGGCTTTTTAAGAATATATTTTCCTATTGGAAGAAGAAGCAAAGATTTCCCCGTTGGGTCAGGGCAAAGTGTGCCAGGAACATCCTGGAATTTTGTCTGGAATTGAAAGGCAGCAGAATTATATAAGGACCAACAAGGCATCTTAGGACAAGCTCTACTTGAAGTATTTAATGCAGTTTTAAATGTGGTGAAAACATGACAATCATGGATGGAAGCCAACATCATGCTGGTACCCAAAGAGAACACAGACCAGACACTAATTAAAAATATAGACCAATATCCCTTTTGAACTCGGACTACAAGATATTCACATCGATAATAGCCGAACGATTAAAAAAGTTCTTAAATGACTTTGTACACGTGGACCAAAATGGTTCCTTGTCAAAAAGACAAATCAAAATAGTATTAGATACCCTAGAATACTATGAAGTACACAGTGGAAATCAGATGGTGCTATTTTTGGATGCCCCAAAAGCGTTTGACAACGTTAAATGGGAATTTATGGTATGGCAACTTAGACACGTAGGATTTTGGTGAGAATTTTTAAAATATAATCTTGGTGATATATTCTAAACCAGGGGTCCCCAACCACCGGGCCGCGGACCGGTACCGTCCGCGGAACAACTCCTACCGGGCGCGGCTTGTTGGCGCCGCCATCTTTTTCATGAAAAAGTGCCTCCGGTGAGCTTTTCCGGGTAGAAAGCTCACCGGAAGCACGCTTTTCATCAAAAAGATGGTGGCGCCAGCGCTCCGGTGAGCTTTTCCGGGTAGAGAGCTCACCGGAAGCACGTTTTCATCAAAAAGATGGCGGCGCCAGCGCTTGGTGAGCTTTTCCGGGTAGAAAGCCATTTCTACCCGGAAAAGCTCACGAGCGCTGGCGCCACATCTTTTGATGAAACGCGCTTCCGTGAGGTCACCGGAAGCACTTTTTCATCAAAAAAATATGGCGGCGCCCAGCTGATGCCGGTACCGGGCCGCGGCGCCCAGCTGATGCCGGTACCAGGCCGCGACGTCAAAAAGGTTGGGGATCACTGTTCTAAACAACAGGCTAAAATAATAATAAACAGAGAGGTGACAAAAAAATAAAAATTCAGAAAGGAATGAGACAAGGGTGCCCATTATCCCCGCTATTGTTTATACTAACCTTGGAAGTGTTAACAAGGATAATTAGGAAGAAAACACAAATAAAAGGTCTGGAAATCAAGAAAGAAACATATAAACCACATGTTTTTGCAGATGATTTAGTTTTTATCCTTGAGGAACCACAACAATCGGGGTTGAAACTCATAGAAATATTAGAAGATTATGAAGAAGTTGCTGGATTAAAGATAAACAAAGAAAAAACCAAAATAATAGTTAAGAACATGACAAATAAGCAGAAAGAGAATTTAGCCAAGGGAATAAATATCCAGATAGTAAAGAAAATGAACTATCTAGGGATCAATATTTTGGCAAGATGTACAACAATTAAAGAGGACAACTATGGCAAATTAGTGAAACAAACCAAAGAGGACCTAGAAAGATGGAAAAATTGGAGGCTTTCCTTAATGGGCAGAATAGCTGTAATCAAGATGAACATTCTACCAAAACTACTCTTTTTGTTTCAAAATATACCCATAAAATTAGACAAATCTTGGAGGGAAATCTGAACAAAATGACTCTGAATTTTATATGGCAACAGAAGAAGCCAAGGATTAAACTAAAACTTCTGCAAGAAGCTAAAAAGAGAGGAGATTTTGGCCTACCAGGTTGGGAAATATACTATAAAGCAGGGGTCCCCAACCGCCGGGCCGCGGACCGGTACCGGGCCGCGGAACAAGTCTTACCGGGCCGCTGGTTGCTGGGCGCCGCCATCTTTTTTGGTAAAAGTGCTTCGGTGAGCTTTTCCGGGTAGAAAGCCATTTCTACCCGAAAAAGCTCACCGGAAGGCATGCGCGCCATCTTTTTGACAAAAAGTGCTTCCGTGAGGTCACCGGAAGCACTTTTTCGTCAAAAGATGGCGGCGCCCAGTTGATGCCGGTACCGGGCCGCGGCGCCCAGCTGATACCGGTACCGGGCCGCGGCGTCAAAAAGGTTGGGGATCCTTGCTATAAAGAACCGGTGCTTACCTGGGTGAAAAATTGGATAACTGTAAAAAATAGAAGACTACTATCATTAGAGGGTCACAACTTACATCTAGGATGGCACGCAATTTTGTGGTACGGTAGGTACATCGCACATCAATATTTTTAAAGACATCAGATAAGACAAGCTTTGTTTATGGTATGGAACAAAATCAAACAGCAAAACTACATGGAAACTCCAGTTTGGTTATCCACCTTAGAGGCGTCAGTACACCCAAATCTTATTAACCAGGAAAAATTACCACATATAAGGATATTATAAATGAAAAAGGGGAATTGAAATCCAGACAAGAGCTAAAAGAACAAGGAGTAGAATTGGAATGGTGGGCATACTTACAAATCTAATCACGATATGGGAAATATATGAAATAGTGGGGGATTAGTAGACAAGCCACAATACTAGATGCAATTTTATTGGGGACAGACAATAAATTGATAAGGAAAAATTATAAATTTTTATTGGACTATAAGATGGAGGGGAACAGGTCAAGGAAATGATGGTGGCATGGGCCAAAAACTTTGGATATAATATAGATTTGGATAAGTGGCAAGAATTGTGGGAATGAAACAAAAAGATAACATTGGCCGCATCATATAAGGAAAATCTATACAAGATGCTTTATAGGTGGCATCTCCCCTCAGCAAGGCTGGCTAAAATGTATAAAAACGTATCATCAAATTGTTGGAAATGCACCCAAGAACCAGGAACATATTATCATACATGGTGATTTGTAAAAAAAAAAAAAAAAAACCACAGGATTTTTGGCATAAAATCCAGATATGGTTAGAGGAGATAATTGGACAGAAAATAGAATATAAACTGGAATTATTTTTACTAGGAATTATGACAGAGAGATATAGTAAAGATGAGACCTATTTAATAGTACATATTATCACAGCAGAAAGAATAACTTTTGCTCAAAAATGGAAAGATAGAGAAATCCCTGATGAAGGTGAGGTGATAAAGAAAATACTGACATGCTGAAATGGATAGACTGACTCTGGAATTGAAAAACAAAAATGAAAGAGAATATTATAAGATATGGAATAAATTTTACCAATGGTGGGAGCAGAAAGGAGGGACCCAGAATAAAAAATGAGTAGGATTTGTAGAATGGGTAATTGAGGCTATGTAAATAAGTACAATGGAATATGAAGGACAAGATAAATTAATATAAATTAACTGTACAAATGTATAAATGTATATAAAATATGTATTATATATTATAGTATGTATGGCCAAAAGGAGTGTCAGGATGATCACACCGTGTCCAATGTTTTAATAAATTAATCAATAAAATATTAATTTAAAAAAGGAAGACAGCAGAGCTCAAGCGACATCAGAACATCAAAAAGACAAAATGGTTAGAAATCCAATTATTCTACTGTTTAGCAGATTCCCCAGGGGTAAAAAAAATATGTGAAAGGGAAAACAAGCTGTGTTGATAATTGCTTTAAATCAATTATTTTGCTACATGAACTATTTTTTTTGACTTGCAGGAGATAACATGCGCATATATGAAAATGGAAAATCTTGCCCAAAATGTTTCAGAACAGGTTATGATTACTGTGAGAGTGATGGAGATGTACTTTGTCTGGGTGATATAGTGAATTGTACTGATTTGAATGGAGAAATAACCAATTTGCTATCTGGTAAGCTGTCTTTATTGTTCCTCTTTTGACTCCCTTTGCTGTTAACTATATTAAGCCAGCCAGTATCTTCATTAAAAAAAAAAAAGCTAGGGAATGCTAAGAACATGCTACCTGCCAGGGACAAAGTGCCAATTTCAAAACAGGTAGAACTCAGGTCATAACCATTCATAAAACCTCCGTTGATTAGAATATACAGGTAGTCCTTGATTTATTAGCTATTCATTTAATGACCATTCAAAGGTACAACAGCATTAAAAAGATAGACTTTTTTTTTACACCTCTTGAATTTTAGTGATTCAGATGTATGGATTGTGAAAAATATATGAACCAATTCAACATTATGCAGTAGATTTGTACTCCAAATCTGAATAAAGCATACTTCACATGAACAGAATAATATGAGTTGGAAGGGACCTGTGAGGTCTTCTAGTCCAACTCAGTATACGAAACTGTATACTATTTCAGACAAAAGACTGTCCAAGCTCTTCTTTAAAACTTCCAGTGTTGGAGCATTCACAAGTTCTGGAGGCAAGTTGTTCCACTGATTAACTGTTGTAACTATCAGGAAATTCCTCCTTAGTTCTAGGTTGCTTCTCTCCTTGATTAGTTTCCACCCATTGCTTCTTTACAGATAAGAGATAACAGATAATCAGAGTTGGAAGGGACCTTATAGGTCATCTAGTCCAACCCCCCCTGTCCAAGTGGGAGACCCTACTCCATTTCTGACAAATGGCAGTCCAATCTCTTCTTGAAGGTCTCAAGTGATGGAGCTCCCACAACTTCCGAGGGCAAGCTGTTCCACTGGCTTCTTGTTCTGCCCTCAGGTGCTTTGGAGAATAGCTTGACTTCCTCTTCTTTGGGGCAGCCCCTGAGATATTGAAACACTGCTATTATGTCACCCCTAGTCCTTCTTTTCATCAAACTAGACATACCCAGTTCCTGCAACCGTTCTTCATATATTTTAGTCTCCAGTCTCCTAATCCTCTTTGTTGCTCTTCTTTGCACTCTTTCCAGAGTCTCAACATCATTCACTGAGATACTAAAAACCACTTCAGTGTAAATCTTTTAAAAAATAGCCCTGGAGAACGCACCTACTTTGTGGGTGGGAGGAATTCAAAAAATGCAAGCCTAATTCAAACTTTATAATCGTCATTAACTAGAAATGTAACAGGCAACCACCTGATCAAAAGTCTGCCTCTTCACAGTATTTCCATATGGGCCACCAATTGATTTCCCTGCTCCACGTCCATCGGTGCCCCTGTCCTTAGTTTAGAAATCGTCCACACATTTGATGAAAATAAAATGTAAAAATACTTTGAACAAGCCCATAAAATAAATCACTGTTTCCTTCTGCCTCAGGTGCAACAATCCCTTTTGCTGGGAAAGGTTGTGTCAGCCGATCGGTTTGCGACCTTAAAGGGAAGTCCTTCCGCCGTGGGAGTTACACGTTCAAATTTAAAGACCTTCAGTGTTCTAAAGCCAATGGGGTTCTCGGGCCACAGGTGGCCTTCTTCTTTCCGTGCATCCTTGGGATCTTTGCTGTGAAAATTCTCTCCTAGTTAAGTCAAAGGTAGTTGGCAAAGGCCTTAAGAAGGATCAGGTTGGGGTCAATCTCCCTCCCTTTAAGCACTGATGATGTTGCCTAGTTTGATACTGAAACGTCTACAAGAAAGCCACAAAGCTCACAGAACACCAAGGAGCCCACAACTGAATTTACGCTGCAAAAATCTTATACCTCTCTGTTGCCACTCTTAATGTCCTTCTCAAAGTTGCCGTCTATATATACATATATATTTAACGGGAGAAATTATGAACTAAATGGGAGTTATTAATTGCAATCAATGTAAGTTTTCATTCCCTTATTATGGAATTAAAATGAATGTTGTTTATGTCCTACCCCTGCAAATATCGCCCCTCCTCTCCTGAATGAGGTCTAGAATTCTACCCAAAGGCTAAATTCAACTTCAGACCCCCCAAATCTGGATATTTTCCTTGAAGAGTTTGATGACATTAAACCACAGATTTTGCTTGAAGCAGAATGAACTTGGTGAATAGAGAGCAACAACATCTAGGCGTTCACAATATCATTTCATATTTCAAGGCAATTGATCCATCGAAAAATAATTTACCTCAAAATACAGTGTTCTAACACCTGAATTTCCATCAATCAATTTAGGTATATCTATATGTACATATACCCTTATATGTAGGGTTTGGGAGATATATTTATATAACGTAATGCTTTAATGCTTAAAACTTGACATTGAAATGTTGTAACTGTTGTCAGAATAGACCAACATCCTTTGGTCTGTATGAGACCACTGTTTGCAGAAATTTCTCTGGAAAAATAGCTTCAGTTAATGCTGCATTTTTCTACCTTTCTGAAATTGTAATTCTCAGCTGATTTGTCACAATATTAAAATAAAAGGAATTAGATATTAGCTCTCTGGTCCTAGAGGTGTTTTTTACTCATAAAACTTCCCATTCCTTTCCTTTCCTTTCTTACTCTTCTTCTTTGGGAAAGTCTGAGAAGGCCGCATGTCATTCCAAAGAAAAGCCATGGTTTATTTAAATGCTGGCTTGTTGATTTACACATTAAGCCACCAACCCCAATGTATAAACTCCAACAAATGGATTTGGTTCCAATGTTGATGATTCTGCCTTTTGACTAGTAGTCAAAAAAGAAAAAAAATATTTGCACTGAGCACTCTAGTCATTTTTGGATAAAGTACATAATAATCAGGGTTATCTTGGCTGTGGAAAAGTTCTAGTACTATTGGCGGCATTGGAAGAGAAAGGGGGAGTCAAGAGATCAGGTAAGTCTTTAGTCCTAAAGCATCCTCTATTTTAGAAACTGGGAGATGGAGAGTTCCAGTCCCACCTTACATGTGACAACCAACTTAGTGACTTTGGGCCAATCACCAGGTAACCATGAGTTCTAGTCCCATTTTAGGCATCAAATCTGGCTGGGTGACTTTGGGATGTCCCTCTCACTCAACCTAACCCACCTCATACAGTTGTGGGAAAACTAGGAGGAAAGAATATTATATATGTTTAACAGGCTGCCTTCTGTTGTTTATAACAATAATGAAGGCAGGATATAAAAATAAATCAGTTAATTAATAATCTCTGCTTTCTTCCACACATCCCTTCTAAATAAGTTTATCCAGGTCAGGATATATAAAGTATTAGCTAGTGAAGGTTAAGAAGGTTGTAAATTTTCCTTCCTTCCTTCCTCCCTCCCTCCCTCTCCTTCCTTCTTTCCCCTCCCCTCCCCTTCCTTCCTCCCTCCCTCCCTCTCCTTCCTTCTTTCCCCCTTCCCTCCCCTTCTTTCCTCCCTCCCTCCCTCTCCTTCTTTCTTTCCCCCTCCCCTCCCTGTCCTTCCTTCCTTCCTTCCTTCCTTCCTTCCTTCCTTCCTTCCTTCCTTCCTTCCTTCCTTCCTTCCTTCCTTCCTTCCTTCCTTCCTTCCCTCCCTCCCTCCCTCCCTATACCCTTTCCTTCACTCCCTCCCTGTCCTTCCTTCCTCCCCTCCCTCCCTCCCTCCTTCCCCCCTTCCTCCCTCCCCTCTCTTCCCCTCCCTCCCTCCCTCTCCTTCCTTCTTTCCCCCTCCCCTCCCTCTCCCTCCCTCTCCTTCCTTCTTTCCCCCTTCCCTCCCTCCCTCCCTCCCTGTCCTTCCTTCCCTCCCTCCCCTCCCTCCTTCCCCTCCCTCTCTCCCTCTTCCCCACTTCCAAAAAATAAAATAAAATAAACCTAAAGCCTAAACAGCCTCTTGCAGGAGTTGAGCTGAAAGGCTGGTGATGCCTTGGACACATCCACAAAGTTATTTGGCAACCATTTTATGTGTGATGATTTTTAATTCGTTTCATTAGTACAACCCATCTTGAAATGGCATCAATTATGGTGCATTTGTTCACCTAGTTAGAGGGCTTTGACTGAGAAGAACTTCAAACTCTGCTCAGTGGACTTTCTACGATGCCAGAAATCAGAAGATTTACATAAATGCATAAAGTGAAAAGTTGATGGTGACATGAATTTTCCTGTCCTTTGTGATCATAAAGAGCAATAAGGAAACACAGTGTGGCATGAAAGAACATTGACCTGTTGGATTTATTGTGGGCACACCCTCCTTTGAAAAATGCTGTTGCCGTACAAAATCCACTGAACGAAACTCCTTGAGATGGAACCTGGGACAATTAAATATTTCCAGGGAGACCTATTGAGTTGAATAACAGGTCTGGGTGTCTGTACTCCAACGTATTTTCTAGAGGCTATTTCTTTTGGTGAAATGTTTTATTATACTAGCTATAGATCCTGTCTTTCTTAAGGTGGCTGGAAACATTGGGAATTGAAATCCACGCATCCTAAAGTGGCCAAGGTTGAGAAACACTGCTTTAAGACATTAAACTTCATGGTCAGCAATATTGCTCAAGCTTTAAAAAAAAAAAAAACAGCCCCGAAGACTGCTCTTTGGCCAATATGGTCCTTCACCAATCTGTTGGCTCACAAACATGTCCTCTGCAGACCCAGGAAGAACCCTGTATGGAGTCCACCTCTCCTTGCAGCTGGGATCCAGTCTCTAGGCTGAGATATCACCACCCCCCTTCCTTGGGGTGGCCATCACTCTCTCTTTCCGAAAGAGTCCAGCTTCGTAGCAGCTTCGTTCTTTTCATTCTCTCTCTGTCCTTACTTCTGAGCAGCTCAAATCTGTTGTCCTCCCCAGCTCTCTTAATTCCCCCCCCTCCCAGAAATCTCTTCCAGGGCCTCTACCTGTCCGAATTCTGGGGGAGGGGCTCCAGGCAGCCAGCCAGCCAATCAGGGAATGCTGCTAATGGAGCCTGGCTTCACTAGATCAGAATGGGACAACTCGCCATCACACCAATGGCTGCCAACATGCCATGGCCAACTCACCATGGAATGACTTGCTGCGAGACAATTCAACAAACACAATTACAAGTTGCCCTCGATTTAGTACCACAACTGAGCCCAACGTTTCTGTTGCTAAGCGAGACAGTTGTGAAATGAATTTTGCCCCTTTTAACCATCATTCTGGCCACTCTTGTTAAGTGAATCACTGCAGTTGTTAAGTTAGTAACCCAGTTGTTAAGTGAATCTAACCTCCCCATTGACTTTGTTTGCCAGAAGATCTCAAAAGGGGATCACAAGACAGTCATAAATATGAGTCAGCTGCTGAGCATCTGAATTTTGTTCAGAAGACCATGGGAATGCTTCAAGGGTCATAAGTGTGAAAAACGGTCATAGGTCACTTTTTTTTCAGGGCAGTTGTATATTTGAACAGTCACTAAACAAACTGTCAATGACTACCTCTAATTTCGACAGATCCGTGACCAATAATAATAAAATTTAAAAAGTCAGTCCAGAAATCCAAGAGTTACAATAATTTGAATGAAAACATGGTTACCAATTAAAAGGAATACTTGAATGAAATGATTAATACAGCATTGAAGTGTCCCGTGGCCAGTTGTCCTAGAACTACAGTAGATAGAGCATTTGGGAGGGTTTTTCAGTTAGGTGATTGAGTCAAATTCCCAGAGAAGAGAATGCAATGGACATTCTCATAAAATGGCTGCCATGTGGAAGTTCACTCATTATTAAGATGGCTGCTGCCCTGGAATTGATCAGCCACTACCAGTAGTTGATGCCCTTAAGTCCCACAGGAGCATTTTTCCACAACTGATGATCTTTTTCATCTCCAGGCAAGAAGTCTGAATAAAGTAATCCTAAGAAGCTAGACACTACACAATCCCTGAAAATGCTTCTCTTTCTTTCATTTTTCAAAAATATTACAGTGTTCTCCTGATACCAGGAGAAAGACATTATTACAGCAATATTCCCAGCTACTTTGGGTCAGGAATGTTTTAATATTGTCTGAAAACTCACTTCGTTGCCATAGGTTTTAGTGTCTTGCATTTTTTTTTATTGTGCTCACCATTCACAGTTGAGATGAACATTTATGACTAAATAAATCATAAATACATACAATAGTAACCCAAACTTTGTTATCTATCCCAAACGTTGTTACCCAAACGTATCTATCTATCTATCTATCTATCTATCTATCTATCTATCTATCTATCTATCTATCTATCTATCATATTTTGGAACTACCCACCCCTCACATAGGTGTTTATTTTCAAGTTGACTCCAAACCATTTTTTTTCCTACACACATTCTGGAAAAGAATTTGGATAATGCAGGATTAGAGTTTAACATGTTGTGTGAATCCATCCATTCAGATTTTATGTTTCAACAAAATAAATTATCTAAACAAACAAACAAACAAACACATGTGCTCATCAACATGAGATCAGTTAAATTAGTGGCTTAATTTACAAAGCATGTTTTTAAAAGCAATTTTATTAAAATTATCAAAGTATAAAATACGAATAAAAATAGGGGAGGGAAAAGGGAAAGAAGGAAAGAAAGAAAGATAGAAAGAAAGAAAAGAAAGACAAGCATTGACTTCTAACTCTGTAGCACAGTACAATCAGATATCACTACAGACTCAACTTTTTTACTTTTAAATATTTAATAAGTACTAGCCATTTCTATAACAACAAACTATCAAATCAGCAAATCTCAAAGTCAATTTTTTGCTACCTATAGCACAAAATCCAGAAGCAGTTTCCCAGTAATTAACACAGCCCATTTAATTGCTTAATTTGAACCTTGCTTATGGATTATTTGGGAATGTGCGTGGAAATGACTTGATAACAACACACTTACTAGTGCAATTCCAACCGTTATTCACACAGATGCAGGCCTTTGAGCTCATATCCGTCCAAACTGAAAAGACCAGTTTGTGTTTTGTGCAGTTTCTGGGGTTTCCACAATGTTTGCCTTACCCTTTTTATGTTTCTTTCTCTTATATGATTCTGAGCTGAAAAAATTAGGTTGAAGAAATTCTACCCAATTCACCTCTGGTAGCACTGAGAATGTTAAGAAAGTGGCCAGGTGTAGCTATCCAGAGTTGCTGAAAAAAAGAATTATCTTTCATGGAAGGGGGACACACACACACACACACACACACACACACACACACACACACACACAAACACACAAAAGCCTGGCTACCTGGGATTTTTCAACCCTGCCCTGAACAGAAATGGAATGGATCTGCCCTTGTAATACTTCAGGTTTGCACAAAAAAATTATAAGCACATAAGCGGGCATTATATGTTGTGATGTCCTTGGACAGTGTAAATACTATTAAGAGGAAAAATATATTCTGGACTCTTCCATTCTTTTTTTTTTTCAAAAGGCAGAGGGTTCCCAACCACTCCCTGCCTATAAATATCTCACCTGAGAAGATCTCCATCTCAGAGCACCCAGATGGACCTGAACGTCATCACGATGGCTTCCTTTGTGCTCTTCATCTTCACCATCCTCCTCCTTCCTGTTGCATGATCTGCAGATGAAGTTCCAAAAAGTATGTGGGGTTCTTTGAATCAATTTTCACTTCTTCTGATGCAGTGGTAGCTATTTTCTACTGGCCAACCAAAGTTTTGAGTTAGGCAGTTCTTTCTTCCACTCGGATTGCATCAACCAAATAGGCTCTCCAAGGCAAGCCTGCTAAAGGTGACCAACTTCAGGTGGCCTTCAGGTGGAAGGATGGGGAAGCAAGGAAAGTGGAATGGGATTCCCTGACCCAGCAGGGTTGGTTGGAAGTTCAGGCAGCAAAGTGTCCGGGCCAATATTGGAACATAATGAAATGTGGATTGAGTTAGATCTCTGAACTATACAGAGCACGGTGTGGGCCATGGGAACATTTCATAAAATCAATCGTTCAGATTGGGTTAGGCAGAAACTTTTCCCATGGAAGAGAATGTAAATCAATGGAATTTGTGCTAAATGTTAAACACAGAATCTGGGCAGATAGTTACAATCATTTCTTATTGTCGTTACCTTACTGGTACTTAGGGATGAGTACATGGTTTGACTTGGCTTGTTTTATCTTGTTTTAAAGAAAGGTACATGCATATATAATTTAATCAGGTCTTTTGATTTAAGTTTTTGCTTTTCTTTTTTAATGGCTTCTCATTCCACACCAAATGCGAATGTCTACTTTTCTGCGTCCTGAGGTTCATCGTAAACCATTTGTAGAATTTCTTTTCAACCTTCTGCTAGGATGGGAAGAATAAAAATGGAAGAGGGACTCAGGATTAAAGTATATTTATGGCAAGATAATGCAACTGAAATCTGAAGGAATCTCAAACAAGTCTATTTATATTCCCCCCCCCCAAAAAAAACACCTTACCACTCTCTCTAGAATGCTTTGTCTGTACAGAAGATGGAAATCTGGATAAGTCCTGCGAAAATGTCAAAGACTCACAAGACTGCCCAGAGAAGCAATGTTTAAGTGTTGCGTCTAACACCAGGTTGTCAATATGTGTGTCTACAGTTTCCCTTCCCAACCCTGTGTGTGCAGGTATGTGTGTGTATTTGTCTATCTGTGTATAAAAAGTATCTTTTTACCCTTACGGCGGTATGTGTCCTTTTCAATCTTGGGTCCTCTACCGGGGCCTTGAAGACAAGATTGGGGAGATGTGATAACTGTTCTCAGATATCTGAAGGGCTGCCTTGTAGAAGATGAGGCAAAATTTTTAGAATTGTTTCCCCCAAAAAAAAACACACACAAAAAAAACCACCAGGATGTGAAATGAAGGATCTAAATTATTAATGGGCACCGCGGAGCTTCTTTAAGAACTATTCATCAATTGAAAAATTGTCACGGTAGACTCTCCTTTCAAACAACCAGTCAATGAATCAGAATAGAGCTGGAAGGGACCTTGGAGGTCTTCTAGTCCAGCCCCCTGCTCAAGCAGGAAATCCTGACCATTTCAGACAAATGGCTGTCCGGTCTCTTCTTAAAAACCTCCAGTGATGGAGCGCCTACAATTTCTGAAGGGAAGCTGTTCCACTGGTTAATTGTCCTCACTGTTAGGAAATTTCCGCTTAATTCCAGGTTGCTTCTCTCCTGGATTAGTTTCCACAGAGCTGGGTTCCTTTAGCAGGGGGTTTCTGACGAGAAGATCTCTAATGTCACTTCCAAACTTTCCATTCCATAATTACATAATTGTCATATTGCTAATTTGTTAACAACTGTGAGGGGCTAACTGCGGTGGTAAAACCTGTATATACAGCCCTTTTGTACCCCATTCTTCCATTCTCTAGAGCTGACACGGCAAGGGGAAGGTTGCTTTAATGCTGCAACACAGTTGGGTGTTTCAGAATGCTCACTGGGGCATATCCCTGTCTTCAGCGGTGCCTGTACAATCTAAAAATTGGGAAATACCCAAAGATATTCAATTAGTCATGTTGCACTATACCACTCAGCCAACTGTCTTCAGCCAACATGCTTAACTGCTTGTTTAGTTATCTATGTTGAGAGGTCCACACACCATGCAGAGCCCTGAAGAAAACCAACCAAGAGAAAAACTAATAAAATTCTCATTTTCAGGGTCAGGGCCAGTGGTGGGATTCAAATTTTTTTTTTACTACCGGTTCTGTGGGCATGGCTTGGTGGACGTGGTGTGCTTGGTGGGCATGGCAAGGGAAGGATACTATAAAATTCCCATTCCCTCCCAACTCCAGGGGAAGGTTATTGCAAAGTCCCCATTCCCTCCCCACCCCACTAACCTGCTTTCCAGCTCCCTTCTCCTGTGCAGGGCAACCAAAGAAGATCCAGCCAATGATCAGCTGGGACCCAGGAGGCAGAGAATTGATGGGGGCAGGGACAGTCAGAGGTGGTATTTGCTGGTTCTCCAAACTACTCAAAATTTCCGCTACCGGTTCTCCAGAACTGGTCAGAACTTGCTGAATACCACCTCTGGTCAGTGCCAGCTGGGGGAGGGGGGGAGGGGATATAGGATATCTGTCACAAGGCCACAAAGGAACCCAAAAACTAACTGGAGCTTTAGAAGCTACATTTGACTAAGTATTGATAGTATTGATAGTATTGGTTGTACGCAGAGCCACATGATGCTCAATTGATTATATTTCCTTTTTTTTTGCCAATAGGACGTCCTTTGATTTCATCATTCTCCAGAACCTGTGTAGAGCCCTCAAATAATTTGATTGGCTCCTTCTATTTTGATTTTGGAAATGCCTCTACTTTGGACTTCACTTCTAAGGTTTCCGATACAAAGTTTGAAGCACTAGGTATTTAAATTGCTTTTGAATTTTAGTTGCTTTTGGCACTTTTTCTTTTCAAATTGATGAAAAATGAAATCTGCCTATGGGAAAATTCCAATGGAAAGAGATGACATCATTCTATGAGTAGTCCTCAACTCAGGGTTATTTTGTTAGTGCTTCTCCAAAGTTACAACCACATTAGAAAAAAGCGACTTATTATTGACATTCCCATGGCCACATTATCAAAATTTGGATGTCGGCACCTGGAATGCATTTATGGCAGTTGCAGTGTTCCTGTGTCATGCGACCGATCCCCTTTTGCAACTTTCTGACCAGCAAAGTCAATAGGGAAGCCAGATTCACTTAATAACTCTGTTACTAATTTAACAACCGCAGCAATTCACTTAACAACCTTGGCTAGAAAGGTTGTTGCCTTGCAAACTGAGGCAAAGATCATTTCATGACTCTCCTGCTTAGCAAAGAAAATTTTGGGGCTCAATTGTGGTCATAAGTTGAGGACTACCTGCTGAGGACAAAATGCCCCTCCCACCGGGATCTCCTTACATCTCAGTCCTCAGGTGTGCCTTGTGAAGGGGTGTGTGGAGCACTCTCCTTCCTCGTAGCCAGCTCAGTCTGCGTTGTTCCCTCCTCTCTTCTCTTCTTGCTCTCGGATCAGGAGAGGGTGGTCCCTGCTCATCACCTGAGCTCTGCCTCTCCTGCTCCTCCCTGTCTACAATCCTTTCTGATCCTGAAAAGCCCTGCCCTTCCCCAGTTTCCTCCAAAGCCAATGGAGCCGCCCCCTTGATCTCTGTCGGCTCCTGTTCCAGCTCATCTTCCCCCTGCAGATTCAAGCTCCGATGGGGAAATGACACTGGCTTATCAGTCTTTTTATGGCTTTTGAGTTCTAGAAAGAGTGTCTGTGGAGCCCTGGGAGCAGGGGTGGGATTCAATTTTTTTAACAACCAGTTCTGTGGGTGTGGCTTAGTTGGTGGGCATGGCTTGGTGGTCATGTGGCTGGGTGGACGTGGTTTGGTGGTCATGTTATTGGCTGGGCGTGGCCAACTCAATATCACTCACATCGAGGCACGCATCTCCTCGCCTGGCCTCTCATGACTGTGGGGATGCTGCAACAGTCATAAGTGTGAAAAATGGTCATAAGTCACTTTTTTCAGTGCCATTGTAACTTTGAATGGTCACTCCACCCAAGCAAAGTACCAGCAAAGGAGGGGGAAAAAACTCCAGAGACGTTCCTGAGACAGGAAGTCTACTCCTACCAAGAATGTAATAAGGGTCAACGGAGAGGCAGTTTCTGTAAGCAACACCAGAATGTTTCCTTCCTGCCTTCCTTACAGGATTAGGCCAGTAATTTCTTCTAACAACCAGTTCTCCGAACTGCTTAGAATGTTAACAACCGGCTCTAGCGAATAGGTGCGAACTGGTAGAATCCCACCCCTGCCTGGGGGGCACAGTGGTTAAATGCAGTCTTGCAGGCTTACTCTGCCCATAGCCTGGAGTTCGATCCTGATGGACTTAAGGTTGACTCAGTCTTCCATCCTTCCGAGGTGGGTCAAATGAGGACCCAGATTGTTGGGGGCAATAGGCTGACTCTGTAAATCGCTTAGAGTGGGCCGTAAAACACTGTGAAGTGATATATAAGTCTAAGTGCTATTGCTATTGGGCTTTTTAAGAATATATTTTCCTATCGGAAGAAGAAGCCAAGATTTCCCCTTTGGGTCAGGGCATAGTGGGCCAGGAGCATCCTGGAATTCCTTCTGGAATTGAAAAGCAGCAGAGCTCAAGGGACATAATCAGAAAGACAAAATGGTTAGAAATCCAATTATTCGACTGTTTAGCACAGGGGTCCCCAACCGCCGGTCCGCGGACCGGTACCGGGCCACGGAACAAGCCTTACCGGGCCCTGGTTGCTGGGCGCCGCCATCTTTTTGGTAAAAGCGCTTCCGGTGAGCTTTTCCGGGTAGAAAGCTCACCGGAAGCGCTTTTCGTCATAAAAGATGGCGGCGCTAGCGCTCTGGTGAGCTTTTCTGGGTAGAAAGCCATTTCTACCCGAAAAAGCTCACCGAGCATGGCGCCGCCATCTTTTTTGACGAACAGCGCTCCGGTGACGCCACCGGAGCGCATTTTCGTCATAAAAGATGGCGGCGCCCAGTTGACGCCGGATACCGGGCCGCGCGCCCAGCTGATGCCGGAACCGGGCGCGGCGTCGAAAAGGTTGGGGATCCCTGGTTTAGCAGATTCCCCAGGGGTTAGGAAAAAAAAATCAGGGAAAGGGAAAATAAGCTGTGTTGATCATGGCTTTCAGTCCATCATTTTGCTGCATGAACTTATTCTGTGACTTGCAGGTCCACCCATTCGCATATATGAAAATGGGAAATTTTGCCCAAAATGTTTCAGAACCGGTTACAATATTTAAATGCTGGCTTGTTGATTTACACATTAAGCCACCAACCCCAATGTATAAACTCCAACAAATGGATTTGGTTCCAATGTTGATGATTCTGCCTTTTGACTAGTAGTCAAAAAAGAAAAAAAATATTTGCACTGAGCACTCTAGTCATTTTTGGATAAAGTACATAATAATCAGGGTTATCTTGGCTGTGGAAAAGTCCTAGTACTATTGGCGGCATTGGAAGAGAAAGGGGGAGTCAAGAGATCAGGTAAGTCTTTAGTCCTAAAGCATCCTCTATTTTAGAAACTGGGAGATGGAGAGTTCCAGTCCCACCTTACATGTGACAACCAACTGTGATGCTGATGGAGAAGTGTTTTGCGTGGGAGATTTAGAAAACTGTGTTGAATTGAATGGAGAAATAAACCATATATATTCCGGTAAGCTATCTTTATCGTTTCTCTTTTATTTAAACTCCTTTTGCCGTTAGATATACTAAGCCAACTAGTATCAGAGGCTTCTATTTAAAAAAAAAAAAAGTTGCTCAGCTTTGCAGTAGAGATACCTGGGGACCTGCCACAGGTGTGGTGGCATGCTGCCTGCCAGTGGACAAACATCCAATTTCTTTTCTTTTTTTTGTGTATATTTTTTTTTAATTATATCATTATCAAAGATTATAAATATTTTGAAAACAGTGAATTGTCCAAGCACTTCGTTTTACCAAAAAGAAAAACATGTCTACTCGTAGTAATAATAATAATTGCATACTAATTATAACAATAATTATAGTTATATTAACATTTGTAGTCATTATGAATTATAATAGCATGCTTACAGTCATAGATAATATTAATCTTATTACATACACACAGCAATAATCTTACTTCTTCTAACCTCTACTTCTCATATCGAACCACTGATAAAACCTGTCCCATGCTCTATCCATCTTTGTGCAGTCAATATTTTCCTAATTATATTTTCATTCTGGTGGAGTGTTTTCATTTTTCCAATATTGTGCAAATACAATTCTCACTGCTGCCAGTAGATGAAGCATTAGGGATATAGTCCCTTTATCATAGCTTTCTGCTATTATTCCTAACAGAAATACTTCTGGCTTTAAATCTATATCCTACTTAATTATCTTTTCCAACCATGTATGTAGTATTTTTGACCAGTATTTTCTTGCTTTCATTCATGCCCACCACATATGACAGGGGTCCCCAAAGTTGACCACTTTTCACAGTTTACGACCTTCTGACAGGCAAAGTCAATGGGGAAACCAGATTTGCTTAACCACTGGGTTATTAACTTATGAACGGCAGTGATTCACTTAACGACAGAGGCATGAAAGGTTGTAAAACGGGGCAAAAATTCACTTAGCAAATGTCTCAGAAATTCTGGGCTCATTTGTGATTATAAGTCAACTGTGGCTGTAAGTACAACTATTTGTTTAATGACCTTTCAAAGTTACTACAGCATCGAAAAAAAAAGCAGATTCAGACTTGAATACCACGGTCGACACAACAATCCCTTTTGCTGGAAAAGGTTGTGTCAGCCAATCGGTCTGCAAAATGGAAAACAATAAGTCCGTCCGCCTCGGGAGTTACAAGTTCAGATTTAAAGACATTAAATGTTCCAAAGCCAATGGGGCTCTTTCATCGTTGCGACGCCTGGCTTTCACTCTGGAGAAGAAGGACCTGGGGCCACAGGTGGCCTTCTTCTTTCCGTGCCTCCTTGGGATCTTTGCTGTGAAAATTCTCTCCTAGTTAAATCAAAGACAGCTGGCAAAGGCTCAGATTGGGGTTAATCTCCCTCCTTTCTGGTACTGATGATGTTACCTAGTTTGGTACTGAAACGTCAGCAAGAAAACCACCAAGCTCACAGAACACCAAAGGGCCCACAACTAAATTTATAAACTAATATATTTTTCTTATACGTCTCTGTTGCCACTGTTAATGTCCTTCCCCATGTTGCCATCTGTGGTTATTCTTTCATGGGAGAAATTAGGGACTACATGGGAATTGTTAATATCTTGCTGATACAGAATTGAAATGAATTGGAACTGAACAAGGAGAGATTCAACCTGGAAATAAAGAGAAACTTTCTGACAGTGAGAATAATCAACCAATGGAACAGCTTGCCCTTGGAAGTTGTGGGAGCGCCATCACTTGAAATTTCAAAAAGAGATTGGACTCCCATCTGTCAAAAATGGTGAAGGGTCTTCTGCTTGGGCAAGGGATTGGACTAGATGACCTACAAGGTCCCTTCCAACTCTGATTATCTGTTATCTGTTATCTGAATGTCATTTATGTCCTACCTCTGGACATTTTTGGCCCCATCTTTGGAATGAGGTTGAGACTCCCACCCAAATTCAACTTCAGACACCCCCCCCCCAAATTTGCTTAGCTCCAGGTTATTTCTCTTGACGTCAATGGGATTTAAGTTGAGTTTGATGAATACATTCCATTGACTTTGGTGGCATTAAACCATTGATTTTGCTTGAATCGGTACAATTAAGTTGATTAATTAACTTTATCTATGCATTCGCAGTATCATTTCACATTTCAAAGCAGTTGATCCATCCAAAAATAAGGTACCTCAAAATTCAGTATTCTAATACTTAGGCAATCAATCAGTTTATATACTGTAGATACGTACATATATGCTTATCAGGGTTTGAGTGATATATTTATATAATGTGATGCTTTAATGGTTATTCTTAACACTTGACATTGAAATGTTGCAACTGTTGTCAGAATAGACCATCCTTTTATCTGTATGAGACCACTGTTTGCAGACATTTCCTTTCTCTAGAAAGACAGTTTCAGTTAATGCTGCATTTTTCTACCTTTCCAAAATTGCATCTCTCAGCTGAATTGCCAAAAAATTGAAATAAAAGGAATTAGAGATTAACTCTCCTGTCTTCTTCTTGTTGTTGTTGTTTTCACAAAACATCCAATTCATCTTCATTTCCTTCCTTAATTTTCTTCTTTGGGAAAGTCTGGAAAGGTTGCATGTCACACCAAGGCAAAGTCATGGTTTATTTAAATGCTGGTTTGTTGATTCACACATTACATTAAACCATCAATCCCAATGTACCAACTCCATCATCTGGATTCACTTATAGTGCTTTGGATTCTGCCTTTTGGCTGGCTGGTTTAGCATATTGCATGAATGCAGTCAGTAAGGTGATTCAGTTTATCAAAAATAAATAAATAAGAGAATTCTCATTTTTGCACCTATATCTGGTCTAAGAGCATTGTGTGAGGTTGTTTAGAAATTCAATGAGATCTACTTCTGAGTTGATACATAGTGAAATACATTGATACATTGGTTCTCATGTCAAATTAAGCCACAGTTTGCTTAATCATGGTTTGCTGAATAAACCATAATTGACACTTTAAACCTACCCACCCCAAAAAACATTTTGATTGTCGCAATGTGAGAATGTGATGTTCAGAAAGAACTTCAGTTAATTTATGTCAACATTGCTCTTTTTGGAAGAGTTATTTATCACCATAACCTGCAAATCAGTCCTGAAAAATTGATCTGAATCCTAATTATTAAAATACATATGCTGATCTGTTGGATAATTATACTGTTTATCTCAAAAGGAATTCTGTTCCTGTTATACTGATTCACTATGAAAGTAAAAGTTACCAGGTGATCTGATTGGAGAATATGGTTTCAGATGAAATCCTGTAATATTGCTTCATTATTACTCATTACTTTCCCATTAAGATATAAGTTCCTAATGGATGGGGACTGTATTTTACATTCTGTCTCCTCTTATATTTTATTAAAAACATTGTGCAGTGTGCATAATGTATAAATGTGGGATGCACCATTACAGTGAGAAGAATCTTCTGAAAGCATTGGGCAGAGAATAAAATGTTTGTACTGAGCACTCTAGTCATTTTTGGATATAGTACGTGATATCATGTTGGTCCTTGCCTAACATTATTGGAAGCATTTGAAGAGAAAGCTCTAAAGCCTTATCCCCTGTCTTAGAAACTGGGAGATGGAGAGTTCTAGTCCCAGCTTAGACATATTTCACAAATATGTCCAGAAATATTTCACAAGAAGAGTTCTCCACTCCTCTACTCGTTGTAGAATACCTTATGCCACCAGACTTGAAATTCTAGAACTTGAAAACCTTGAATTACGCCGTCTTCGGTCTGACTTAAGCATGGTATATAAAATCATACATTGCAATGTCCTACCTGTCAATGAATACTTCAGCTTCAACCATAACAACACAAGAGCACACAATAGATACAAACTCAAAAGTAAACCGCACCAAACTTGATTACAGGAAATACGACTTCAGCAATAGAGTGGTCAATGTCTGGAATACTCTACCCGACTCTGTAGTTTCTTCCCCAAACCCCAAAAACTTTAACCTTAGACTGTCTACTATTGACCTCACCCCTTTCCTAAGAGGCCTGTAGGGGGCGTGCATAAGCGCACCAACGTGCCTACCGTCCCTGTCCTATTGTTTCTCTTATTCTTTTATTTTTCTTATATGTACCCATTTCATGTATTCACAACTATGTATACATTTATACTTATTATCTTGTAAACAATTGGCAAATCAAATAAATAAAAAAATAATAAATAAACATGAAAGCCAGATGGGTGACTTTAGGCCATTCACTTGGAGACTGTGAGTTCTAGTCCTGGCTTAGGCATGAAAATTGGCTGTGTGACTTTCAGTCAATCATTAGGAGATGGGGAGTTCTAGTCCTGATTTGACATGAAAGGCAGCTGGGTGACTTTAGGCCATTTACTCAGAGACTGTGAGTTCTAGTTCCAATTTAGGCATGAAAATTGGCTGAGTAACTTTGAGCCAATCAGTAGGAAATGGGGAGTTCTAGTCCTGTTTTAGGCATGAAAGCCAGCTGGGTGATTTTGAGCCTATCAGTAGAAGAGTTCTAATCCTGCCTTAGGCACGAGAGCTGGCTGGGTGACTTTAGGCCAGTCATCCAGAGACTATGAGTTCCAATCCCAATTTAGGCATGTCGGCTGGGCAACTTTGAGCTAATCAGTAGGACACAATACTAAATGATCACTGTTAGGGATAACATTGTTTACCCTAACTGGTTTGGGTAAAAATAATAAATATGGTATCATGGTTTGTTAGTTAAAGTGTGTGTAACTTTAACAGTAAGAATGTAATTAAGGGTGTGGTTGTAAAAGCACTATATAAGAAGCGAGGCAATTGCAGCTCACTCTCTCTGGCTTGAAGATCCCTAATTACTGGATGGATTGATGACTGCGTTCTTGCTGGAACGGGGAGAGAAAAAGGAGTGTTGATATTTCTCAACGGAGAGAAGATAAAGATTGGACTGATTTATTGTAAGTGAACTGACATTGGCTATTCAACACGGACTTTGCAAATAGAATATCCCCGACAAGACTTGACTGAAATTGATATATGACTAATGGACCGTTTATTTTGACTATGCTATAATTCTTAAATGGAATAAACAATATTTTTGATAGCACAAGCGTATCTGTATTTTTACTGCGTGTTAACTAGAAAACTTATCTCACACATTTACCTGTCTTCCTATCTGACTTCGCTGCACGTTCTGTTTAGTTTGTTTTCCTTAACACTCGTTGGGGAATCCAGGCTTAACAATCACATTGTGTCCAAATGTCCATCAAGAGCTTACACCAGCCCAGTGTCTGATTTTTTTTCTCAACATAGACCACCCTGTTCTTGAATGATTAGGTAGACTGGACCTTAACATTTGAACCACCATTGGCCATATGCTAAATAAATAAATAAATGTTTCTTTTATACTTTTTCATACTTCTATCCCTTGTTTCTTTTGATTGATAGTTTATGGGGTTTTCTAATGCATAGGCTTTGTAACATTAATACTAATAATTTGTAACATTAATATTAATACAATTATTGGAAAAGTAAAGGGGAAAGGGGAACTGGGATTGGGCATGATACTCTCCATAGAGGCCTCTGGCTCCGGGCCATCATGGTCCAATGGATTGGGGAGATCTCTATTCGTCTCCCTTCTGCTACAGAAGCTCAGTAGACAACTCTCAGCCTAGCCTACCTCACAGGGTTGTTGCTGTGGGCAAAAATGGCAGGTGGGAGGCAGGGTTGGGCTGTGTGGGGTTTGTAGGGGTTCGGGAGATCCCCTAGCTAAGATTCTGTGCAGTTCAGAGAATCCCCAAATCCCACACCTGGCTGGCCCCACCCACCCCACCCCTCCCAGGAGTCCCCATTTTGGATGCAGGTAAGTGCAGGTTGTGTTCAGAGGCATGGGGAGGGTGAAAAACGGGCCTCCTGGAAGTTCGGGAAGGCCAGAAATGGGCCCATTTCTGGCTTCCAGAGAGCCTCCAGAGCCCAGAGAGGCCATTTTCTCCCTCCTGTAGGCTCAAGGAAAGCCTCCGGAGCCCGGGGAGGGCAAAAACGCCCCCCCCTGCCATGATGCAGGAGGCCAACTAGGCCACACCCACTATGGCCACGCCCACCCAGCAACCAGGCAGGGAACCTTTTGCTAAAATTTTTGAAATTTTTGAATTTCCTACCTTGAAATCCTCAAGGTAGCATTTGCTGCCTTGAGTTCCTGGTCAAAAGGCAGCATAGAAACCAAACAAACAAACTAAATTTACCTTATGTCTTCGGCACTTGTTCTGTCTTTCTTCTTTAATTCAATATTATGAGAGAGGCTTGGCTAGCGTGAGACCTAGTTTCATACTTTAATAACATAAAACATAAACTTTCAAAACGATTAATTGCTGCAGAGCTCTTAATGGTCAGACCGTATTTTTTTTTAATTCACTTTCTCCCCACAGTGCACTTAACTGTTGGATCGGTGCCAGGCTGTGCGTAGCATGTCATGTTTTTCCCGTCTCTGATACTGCAGAAGTACATAAGGGTGGACTTTGGGTCAACACCCAAACACTCCCAATTTTCAATTTCCTAGAAGAAGGAAGAACAGCAGGGACGGGTGCAGGGAGAGGAGGAGAAATACGGTAGCATCTACATTTATTCCCCAGAATTTGGAGGAATCTCATGTACCATGTTTGTTTTAATAAATAATATTTTAAAAGGACAGAAATGATCAAATATGTGAGCACAAAAAATTATCTGACAGGAGACGCCAGCAGGGCGACTTGTTATTGGAAAGATTATTCGTGATTTTGAGCAAAGATGTTAAGAAAATGACCTGCAGCTCTGCCACGGGAAATCCCTTTTAAACCCGGCATCTGAATTCTGTCAAATCCCAGACCTTTGTCAACAAGGAGAAAAACCGTCCCCAAATTTCCCCCTAAATTTCAGAGCAAAGAAAAAGCAACAGCTGGCTTGAGAGAAAGCTAAAAGAATCCCAAGCTGGGCTTGATTTTTTTGGATCCCTCTTTTAATAGGTTGGTGGTTGGGAATTCTGATAGTCCTCCTCACCTTGTAGAGGTGGACAACCAATCAAAAGAAAGAAAGAAAGAAAGAAAGAAAGAAAGAAAGAAAGAAAGAAAGAAAGAAAGAAAGAAAGAAAGAAAGAAAGAAAGAAAGAAGGGAGGGAGGGAGGAGGAAGGAAGAAAGGAAGGTAAGAAGGAAGGAAGGAGGAAGGAAGGAAGGAAGGTAGGAAGGAAGGAAGGGAGGAAGAATATAGGAAGGAAAGTAGGAAGGAAGGAGGAAGGAAGGAAGGAAGAATATAGGAAGGAACTAAGGGAGAAAGGGAGGAAGAAATAATATAGGGAGGAAGGGAGGAAGGGAAAATATAGGAAGGAAGGAAGGGAGGGAGGGAGGGAGGAAGGAAGGGCGAATATAGGAAGGAAGGAAAGAAGGAATGAGGAAGAAAGAAAGAAAAGAAAAGTGCAGAGTGTATCTTATTTATCTTATTGTCTAAAAATTGGATGTGGGCTAATAAGTAAAAACATTTTTATAATGATGCAAGACTCTTAATTGGCTCTGATGCAAAAGGCAGGACTACCCGTATGGAAAGTTGCTATCTCACCACAGTAGCTTGGCCACAATCCCTTTGTAGGGGGGGGGGGAGGAAGGGAGGGGGAGGCAGGGGTGGAGCAATGATTGGATACCTCCTCTCCCCTTTTGGCTTGCCTTTTCCATAAAGCCAGGCTAGGTCTATTGGAAGCAGAGCCTTGGATGCATTCAACAAGCTTCCCAGCCCAGCTCTGATTTCAGCCAACCTCTGGCAACATGGAGGCGACTTTTGTCACCTGCCTTCTTACAGCATCCATTACTTTGGGTGAGTACCTTCGTTTGGGATGATTTATGACTGAAGGGGCTCTCTTCTGGACGATGGGTCCCAACCCTTCCAATTGTGCCCCGGGGGGGGGGGCAGAGGGAGAGGAAGGAATTGCCAATATTCATTAAATTGATTTGAACTATGTTTCCCTCCCACTTAAGATGATCACTTTATTGTTACTAATCTATAAAGTGATAACTAAAAAGTGACTATACTATGAGAAATCATTATTATGAATTAAAGGGGAGTTAATTGAATGATGTATAAGACAAAGGGGGTGGCACACTCAAATTGGTAATTATAGGGGGAAATCTTTGAAATTACTAGAATTAAGATGGAATTTATTGAATAATGACATAAGATTAGGTGATGAGACTGCAAATGTGACAGATAAAAATATAACAGTATAATGAATATAGAATAAGAAATGAGAACTTTAAATGTTATATAAAGAAGACATGAGAATGTTTAAAGAAAAATGAAATAAGCTAAGACATGAATAGAATATGTATAAAATAAGTGTGAAGAATACAAGAATATTGATATAATATGAAATTGAATGTGAAAGATAAATATGTAACTAAGGTCATGTTTGTATGGAAATCTAAAAACCTGGAACCACATTGTTCACCAAAAGAGATGTTTAAAATATAAAAATAAAAAACTTTTTTACAAAAAAAAGATGATCACCTCATCATACATAGGTTGTGTCCTTCAGTGACAACATGTTGAAACGGAACCACCTCTGCCATTAATGCAGGCTGAAAGGATTTGCATCACTCAGTGCTGTGTGGGTGTTTCAAAATGTGTGTGTCTATGCCCGCATGGAATAGAAGCAAAGTGTGTCACCTAAGCGGCACCACAAAACATGTGTTCTTCTTCGTGTGTGGACAGAGGTTCGTGGGCTCAGCTGGGCAGACTGTTGAGGTTGGATCACAAGCATATAGACTGGGTGAAACCAGGCTCAATAGCAGGAACTGGGAGAGGGATCTTGGAAGCTTCGTGGACAACCAGCTAAATAGCAGCCAGCAGTGTGCAGCAGCAGCCCAAAAAGCCAATGCAATCCTAAGTTGCATTAACAGAGGGATACAATTAAGATCAAGGGAGGTACTAACACCACTCTATAAAACCTTAGTAAGACCACACCTAGAGTACTGTGTCCAGTTTTGTTCACCACATTATAAAAAAGATGTTGAGACTCTAGAAAAAGTACAGAGAAGAGCAACCAGGATGATTAGGGAACTGGAGACTAAAACATGAAGAATGGTTACAGGAACTGGGCTTGGCTAGTCTAGTGAACAGAAGGACCAGGGGAGACATGATAGCAGTCTTCCAATATTTGAGGGGCTGTCACAGGGAGGAAGAGATCAAGCTATTCTCTAAAGCGCCTATAGGCCAGAGAAGGAATAATGGATGGAAACTGAACAAGGAGAGATTCAACCTGGAAATAAGGAGAAACTTTCTGACAGTGAGAACAATCAACAATGGAACAGAAGTTGCCTTCGGAAGTTATGGGAGCTCCATCCCTGGAAGCTTTCAAGAAGAGACTGGACTGCCATCTGTCAGAAATGGTGTAGAGTCTCCTGCTTGGGTGGGGGTTGGACTAGATGACCTATAAGGTCCCTTGAACTCTGATTATCTGTTATCTGTTATCATTTACAACTAGCTCTGGAGGCGTGGAAAGCTGTGGATTATGTGCTGCTGGACCCCTGACAAGAGTATCATCCTACCCTCACCCCCTCTCCCAGTTCAAGAAGCAAACACAGCAATTCTCCTTTTCATCTTTATTTTTTTTTAATCTTCTATTGATTTTAGTGTAATTTCTTCATTGGGAGTCACCCTGAGTTCTGGAGAGACAGGCAGCATGCAAGTTTAATCATTTGCTATTATTATTATTTGTATGGTTGATCGCATTGCGAAGCAAAAGTTCAAACTGGATTTGGCATTTTTATTTGCCTGTCAAGTTCTTCCAAGGGCCTGGCTTGTTGTTGTTGTTGTTGTTGTTGTTGTTATGGTTAGTCACACAGTCAGCCAGATTATTACCAGTATCATTTAAGAAGGGAAACAGAAATGCAAGGAAAGGAGGAAGGAGAAAAGAGAAAGGAAAGAAAAATGATTCATTTTTTAAAAAAATCTTGTTTTCTTCAGTTTTTGCAATGTCTCGGGAATGCACCATTTGTCAATCAAGTGGAAAGAACTGCCAAGGTAGTAAGGAAGCCTGCTCTGCTCTGGAAGACAAATGTAGCATTGTCTTGTTGGAAAAGAATTTTGGTAGGTAAAAAACATCCGGGTAGGTACAAAACACAAAACAAGTTCAGCATGCAGCCAATCAACATTATCCTGAATGGTCTCTTCTACAAACTGGGTTGATTTTATCCTGTAGCTTAAACCATATACTGAATCAATGCCCTGTGGTTTCATTACTTGGGCTTCACAGTTTTGAGAAAGAAAAGATATGTGTGTGTGTGTGTGTGTGTGTCAGTGGTGGGGTTCAACTTTTTTTACTACCAGTTTACTACCAGGGCATGGCTTGGTGGGCGTGGCAGGGGAAGGATACTGTAAAATCTCCATTCCTTACCCACTCCACTAACCTGCTTTCCAGCTCCTGTGCAGGGGAAACAAAGACCCAGCCAATAAGCTGTGACTCAATGGGAGGCAGAGAATAGATGGGGGAGGGGCCAGTCAGAGGTGGGACTTGCTGGTTCTCCGAACTACTCATAATTTCCGCTACCGATTCTCCAGAACTGGTCAGAACCTGCTGAATACCACCTCTGATCTGTCTGTCTGTCTGTCTGTCTATCTATCTATCTATCTATCTATCTATCTATCTATCTATCTATCTATCTATCTATCTATCTATCTATCTATCTACTTACTGGCTACCTGCTTTACTACTGGCTCTGTGGGCGTGGCTTGGTGGGCATGGCAGGGGAAGAATACTGTAAAATCCCCATTCCCTCCCCACCCCACTAACCTGCTTTCCAGCTCCGTTCTCCTGTGCAGGCCAACCAAAGACCCAGCCAATAAGCTGGGACTCAATGGGAGGCAGAGAATAGATGGGGGCGAGGCCAGTCAGAGGTGGCATTGGCCAGTTCTTGGAACTGCTCAACATTTCTGCTACCAGTTCTCCAGAACTGGTCAGAACCTGCTGAATACCACCTCTGGTGTGTGTGTGTGTGTGTGTGTGTGTGTGTGTCTGTGTCTGTGTCTGTGTCTGTGTCTGTGTCTGTCTGTCTGTCTGTCTGTCTGTCTGTCTGTCTGTCTCTCTCTCTCTCTCTGTGTGTGTGTGTGTGTGTGTGTGTGTGAGAGAGAGAGAGAGAGAGAGAGTATATGCACCTGTCAATTAGAATCCTAAACAGCTGATTGCTGAGATGGATAGAAAAAGGGAAGACCACTGTTCAAGTGTACTTCAAACACTTACATGCTTTTCTAGATTCATGTGATGCTTTCCCCCGGGAGTGTGTCTCAGTGTGTCTGTGCGTATCTGTGTGTGAAACACAACTGAGACACACCCGCCTCTCAGTGGTCATCCCACAGCATCCTGGGGAGAGTCTCCCCCATCAACTGCCAACTTCCTTCCTAGATTGGCTAATCTCATCTGGAGAGCAGGGAAGGGAAAAACAGATGGCTCCTTTGGTCGTTATCTTGTTTATTTATTATCCCACTGCCTTTATAATGAACTCAAGGCACTGAACTTAACCTTTTCCAGTGCTGTGGTCAGGGCTGGGCCTGCTGGGGGTTCGCAAGGGTTTGGGAGGGCTCCCTAGCTAAGATTTTGTGCAGTTCGAAGAATCCCCAAATCCCATTCCTGGCTGGCCCCGCCCACCCTGCCCCGCCCCTCCCAGGAGTCCCCACACCGGCCATTTTGGATGCAATAAGTGCAGGCCACGTAGGGAGCCTCAGGGAGGGCAGAAAACAGGCCTCCCGGAAGTTCGGGAAGGCCGGAAATGGCCCCGTTTCCAGCTTCCAGAGAGCCTCCAGAGCCCAGAGAGGCTGTTTTCACCCTCCTGGAGGCTCAAGAAAAGCCTCCAGAGCCCGGGGAGGGCAAAAACTCTCCCCCGCCCCTGCCATGGTGCAGGAGGCTGACTAGGCCAGGCCCACCCAGCAACTGAGCAGAGAACCGGTTGCTAAACTTTTTGAAGCTCACCCCTGGCTGTGGTTGTAACTTCAAATGGTCCCTAAACAAAGAATGGAAAGCCAAGGATTAGCTGCGTTGTAGGTTGTAGAATAGGGGTGTAAAACTCAAGGCCTGCAGGCCAGATCAGGCCAGCAGGGTGTGTAGATCTGGCCCGCCCTGCGGAAACAGCAAAGGAGCGGCCTTCAGGGCTTCTGCATGATGCCCACTGCCCCAGCTCCATTTTCGCTGGCAGAGGGCTATCAAAACAAACTCAAAAAGAAAAGGAGAAATGTTTCCCCCTTTTGCATTTGAGCATCCAAGAAGGGCCAGGAAAGGAGAAAGGGAAAGGGGAAAGAAAGAGAAAGAAAAAAAAGGGAAGATGGGAAGAGAGCAAGGAAGGAAAAAGAAGGAAAGAGGGGAAGGAAGAAGGAAGGAGAAGGAAGAGGGAAGGAAAAAGAAGAGAAGGAAGGAAGGAAGATAGGAGGGAAGGAAATTATAATGAGAGTGAGGGAGGGTCTCAGGGAAGTCCTGCCTTAGCACTTGGCCACCACAGGTGCCCCCGAGACAAGTCCTGTTTCATGCTCATCATGGCCATGCTCACCCCGGCCCTCCGAGGTCAAACACAACCCTGATGTAGCCCTCAGTGAAATCGTGTTTGACACCCCTGTTCTAGAACATGAACAAAATAACTCATGAGCCTAATGAACCAGTGGAGTGGCTTGCCTTCAGAAGTTGTGGGTGCTCCATCACTGGAGGTTTTTAAGAAGAGACTGGACAGCCACTGGTCTCAAATTGTATTGGGCTTCCTGCTTCGGCATGGGGCTGGACTAGAAGACCTCCAAGTTCCCTTCTAGCCGGAGGTGGTATTCAGCAGGTCCTGACCAGTTCTGGAGAACCGGTAGTGGAAATTTTGAGTAGTTCGGAGAACCCTGCCAACCCAATCTATTCTCTGCCTCCGGAGTCCCAGCTGATTGGCTGGGTCTTCTTTGGTTGCCCTGCACAGGAGAACGGAGCTGGAAAGCAGGTTAGTGGGGTGGGGAGGGAAGGGGGATATTGCGGTATCCTTCCCCTGGAGTCAGGTGGGAATGGAGATTTTACAGTATCCTTCCCTTGCCATGCCCACCAGGCCACACCCACCAAGGCACATCACGCCCACCAAGCCACACCACGCCCACCAAGCCATGCCATGCCCACCAAACCACACCAGGCCCACCAAGCCACGCTCACCAAGCCACGCCCACCAAGCCACACCATGTCCACCAAGCCATGCCCACAGAACCAGTAGTAAAAAGAATTGAATGTCACCACTGCTTCTAGCTCTATTCTGATTGATATTCCAACTTATCTGGCGACTAGCAGATGGTGAAACACCGGATGGATCCAAACTCTTGGGAACCAGGAGAGGGGCTGGAGATGCTGAAGGTTCATGCTCAAAAGGTTTTTATCTGCCACTCACAGAGATACTGAGCAATTCACCGTTTCCGACACCAACTCTTCTTTTGGATCCCTACAGGACCCACCAAACACGGCACCAAGAGGAGCTGCATCCATCCAGAGGAGTGTAACAAGGGTTTGGCTGTTCTGGACATGGGCAAGAACCAGATCATCCAAGGCTACATTTCATGCTGCGAGGAGCATCAATGCACCAATCATTCCAGCTGTACACTTTGAGGCTCTCGTTTTCTCTGATTCTTTGCCATTCTTTCCCTCTCTCTTGTTCCCCACCTAAAGATAAATCTTCTGCATGCGATCATACCTTGTTTGTGGGGAGACTTTTGGTGAGATGTAGAGTAGCATGATGGCCACAGGCAAGGCCATCATCTAGGGCAGGGGCATTAGAAATTCTTCAAAGTCCCAGACTAATATTCCTCCTGCATTTCCATACTGACTCTCATTCAGTAAAAGTTCAGTATTCAGTATCCATTCTAGTAAAAGAGGCCTGATTTTATTCAGTGGTGCATGTTAAAAGCCTTGGGTAGGCATGGGATTATTGGTGGCGCAGAGGTTAGAAGGCAGTACTGCAGGCAAACTCTGCACGCTGCCAGGAGTTCAATCCTGACCAGCTCAAGATTGACTCATCCTTCCATCCTTCCGAGGTTGGTAAAATGAGGGCTCAGATTGTTGGGGGCAATAGGCTGATTCTGCAACTTCTTGCTTTAATCTCACTGTTTATTCCTTTCAAATATTATGGATCTCCCAGATAACAGGACAAAGTAATCAGATTGTATGAGTGAGGAGGGCAGTTGCATGATAATGTCGATAGGAATTGAGTCTTTGATGGTCTCTGAGCTGGGTGGTTTTCTTGCAGACGCTTCATTGCCAAACTAGGTAGCCCTGATGATGTTACCTAGTTTGGTAATGAAATGTCTGCAAGAAAGCCACTAAGCTCAGAGAGTACAAAGGACCCCACAGCTCAACCCTGAATCACAGATGGTCTCTTCTATCAGAACTGAGAAAGTTGCTAAGGGAGGAAGGTGCAGGTTTCTGAGTTTGCCCACCCTTACACCGAGGTTATCCCAATCTCCTTTATGATTCTTTTTACCTTAAACCTCCTTCTTCTTTCCTGCAGTGCCTGCCAGAAAAATTGTAACTACCAACAACAAAAGATGCCCGGCTTGCTATATTGAGTCAAAGGAACAGAGTGGATGTAAGGAGAAGATGATTAATTGTACTGGCGAGGATGAGATATATTGTGCGGAAGTGTTTCTTCAGAAGAAAGAAGGTAAAACCTACAGATTCATGTTCATATTCAGTATTTGAAGCTGCCAATGAAGAAATATAATTCTTGAATAGACATTGCCATGACCTGAAAGGCCAGATCAAGTTGGTAAAATGAGGACCCAGATTGTTGGGAGCAAACTGCTGACTCTAAACTGCTTAGGGAGGGCTGTAAAAGCCCTGTGAAGTGGTATGCAAGTCTAAGTGCTATTCCTATTCCTTCCTTCCTTCCTTCCTTCCTTCCTTCCTTCCTTCCTTCCTTCCTTCCTTCCTTCCTTCCTTCCTTCCTTCCTTCCTCTTTCTTTCTCTCCCCCCCCCTCTCTTTTCTTTCTTTCTTTCTTTCTTTCTTTCTTTCTTTCTTTCTTTCTTTCTTTCTTTCTTTCTTTCTTTCTTTCTTTCTTTCTTTCTTTCTTTCTTTCTTTCTTTCTTTCTTTCTTTCTTTCTTTCTTTCTTTCCACGATCCAAAAGACTCAATTTGGTGGTGGGAGGGGTGAGGTTCTAACCATGATTCCTCTGAAATATATGCATACACACGTTCACAGAGATATATTTCCAAATTATGCAGAAGTTGTGTTACTATGGATGGAATTTCTCTTTTCTATTCTGAATTTTTTAAATGATGTGTGGCCAAAACACACTTATTAGTATTACTTTCTATTTTTTGTTACCACCAATAGCAATAGCACTTAGATTTATATACCATTTACAGCACTCTTTTAAGCGGCTTGCAGAATCAGCATATTGCCCCTGTGTCAACTCATTAAAACATTTCTATGGTCTTTTTAGAGTTGCCAACAGAAAGGGAGAGGGGAAAGGGGTCTGAAAGAGCAGTACGGCAGCTTGGAAATCAAAAGTGCATTCCATAAATAGTTTTCAAAGTTAGTAACTAGGTGACTGAAGTTTCTACTGCACAAATATCTAACTGGAGAACATGATTGATGACTCTGGGCTATGGATGTGTCCCATTGGAGAATATGAATTATGATACACCCAGGGGATGGGGAAAAACCAGGGTCAAGGGTGACAATTAATTATGTATCTCAGAGTCGGCTACACCCAGGCAGTGCTGGATATGTTAACTCTCAATAAATCCTTTTGAAGTTTTGGAAGTTTGGCTTGAGACTCATGATTTAAAATGGCGGTAACTGCCGGAATCCTGACACCCTGACTATCTGGGTCCTCATTTTACTGACCTCGGAAGGAGGGAAGGTTGAATCAACCTTGAGCCATTCAGGATTGAACTGCTGGCAGTGGCTCAGAGCAATTAATATAAATAAAGACAAAACTAACCTTCTTCCCAGATGCTAAACCAAACAGTCTCCTATCTCAACTCTCCCTTTCACCTCCTGTTCTTCAAGGCCATTCTTATGCTTCCATGGGAGGTCAAAATCTGAAAGGAGGGAGGTGTGGTATTATGGTAAAAGCCACACCTATTTTTATATGTGCATCGAAGAGGCAGGGCTTCAGTTGCTAGGTTGAACTTGCCATCTTGCAGGGAGATTTTTGCTCTTCCCCTGAGATGCTACAATTCCATGTCATCCAATTAAATGAGAGCTGGAAGGAAAAAATGTAGGATTTCTCTTCCAATAATAATGGGTAGTGTTGAGGTGGAGGGTACATTTTGACCCTGGATTTCCTTTGAGGCCACTGGAAATTTTCAGTGGCTGCTTCCTCTGTTAATTACAAAGACACTGTCCATGGTACTAAATACAAACCAGTATATAGTACAGTACTATCAACTTTTCTGTTCTGGTTGGAATGGCCTCTTTGCATTGGCTGTTCTCACTCAACATGCTTAACCTAGTTATCAAATCAACCCATTTTCTGGTTCTGCACAATCCATCCAGCCATAAGCTAACCAAACAGTGTGGGTTCAAATATGCTAAGTCACCAAACAGCCAACCCAGTCCAAACAAAACCTCCTAAACATAACCATGCTTAGCCTATAACATGCAAATAGTCCTTGACTTACAACTGGTTGTTTAATGACCATGCAAAGTTCTGATGGACCTCCCCAGAGCTACGTACGATTCAATTTCAAAGTTCTGATGGCCACTCTTCTGTGACTATGTCATCAAATCGGGCATAGTCACATTGTGACCCTCTTAAAAACCAGTATGACTTACTACTGCAATTCTGGGCTCAATATTGTCATAGGTCAAGGACTACCTGTCCCTACTAATCTTCATCTGATGAAGTCTGTTGTGTCAACCCTTATTGGAAATATAGTTCCACGCCCTCTTTCTGGGGGCGTGTATGCCAGAAGCAAAAGGAAATTTCCTCTGGGTCCTAGCCTCTCCCTTTCTCTCTCCCACATTGCTCCAAGTCAGCTAGCTTCCAGGTGTTTGACAGATCTCTCCTTCCATTCTCTTTTCAGGAGGAAAAAATATGACCACCACCATGAAGGGATGTGCCAATAAGGCTTTCTGTGAGAAGATGGATATATCAGCTATTGCTAGCCCATTTACTTTACTCCCCAATAGCAATTGTAAGAATGCCACTGGGGCAGTTGACACCACAAGCGGATCACTTGGACTCTTCCTTTCAGCCCAGGCTGGGCTTTTGTTGGTAACCATCTTTTCTTGATATGTTCCCAACATTAAAACTCAGATCTTGCTTGTGAATTCTTCCCCCTCTCCACTGCTTCTGCCTCTTTGGCTTCATGCAGGTCCTCACCTTTTGGGAAAACCCAGAGATTTCCTTGTCTGTGCTTCGAGGATTGATTCTTAATTCTTTTCTTTGCTGGTGCACAGAAAATATAGGGCCAACATCAACCCATATATTTCAAGAGGGTTGATTGCCAGCAGCTAAAGCTCTCCCCAGCACTGCTCCTCTTTTTCTTAGCTCTGCTACCTGTTGACCTGCCCACCTTGAACAAGTGAACTGTAAAAAATGCACAGAGAAGAAGAAGCAGGACCTCTTTGCTTTGTCCTCCTGTCCAGCGGAGTTGAAAATGGACACCAAGGAAGTCAAGGAAATGGGTAGTGAGAAGAATGAAAAGAGAGAGAGGTGGCCTGTCCGGAAGATAGGCCCTTTGAGGGTCTATTGCCAAAAGTTGCCTCTGAGTCTGAGGGTTGAGAACAGAATGGAGGGAGTTATGCTGCTAGTTACTGGGCGCTGAAGAGAGTTTTCTGCAGCAGAAGCATTGCCACACTTCATGGAAACCATTGTACGGTCAACTCTGAAGCTGGCCTGTCTGAGGACATCTTGGAGGCTTCAGTGTTGCCACTATAGTGATGAGGGATAAGGAGGGGGAATAGAGAGAGTTGGGGTTTTGTAGCCGAAACAAAATAGTTTCCCCTGAGAACCAAGGACATTCCCACAGATGGCTGAAGAGAAGAGGAGTGGACTTTCCAAGCAACTGGATAGAGCCCTGATTGGGCCATGTGATGGATTGTTTGGGAAAGCGGGGTAAATTTTTACTTTTAATTAGGTGAAAACCGTGAGAACCTTCAGTGTCGGTTTTCACCAGTTTGTGCCAATATGATATACCCAATAAACCTGTTCTTTGAGGAACCTGCTTGCCTCAGAGTTCTGTTTTCTATGAGCGCATTACTTGGAACCCTGACATGTATGTCCTTGACTGGCATTTATGGTGTGAGGTAAAAATAGTTAAAATGATGGTCATGGTAATGATCATCCAAGTATAAAGGACCAAAGCTTTGATTATGCTGCTGTAATCTTCTGCTTGTGGATCCTGTTGTGTGCATTGTGGTGGCGTGTAAAATGGGCAGCTTGTGAGCTAAGGTGTACACGTGATTCAAATCCCATTTGTATATGTTTTTTAAAAATTTCCAATTGTTGTTCTGACCAAGGCTTCCTGAGACCGTAATTAAGCACATGCTTAGTCCAAACAACTCTCTCTCTCCAACCTTTTATCTCCTTTGAATCGCTGCCAACAACCGAAGTGCCAAATTAACTGAAAGAAAACCAACTGAAGTCCAAAGTCCACACAGAGCTTCAAGGTTTAATCCGAACAGAGTGAATGACTTTGCTTCCTGCAAAGGTTTCTCTACCTTTGCCTGTCATTTATACCTTAGGGGAGGGGCAATCACCTCCAAGCCTTACTCCCAAGTATCCCCTTTTGTCTCAGCTGCTCTTGCCTTCTAGCAGCTCTGTGCACACGCGCACTGGGAACAGGCTCCCCTTGTTCCTCGGCCTCACTGCTGCCAAACTCCGGAGGCTCTGGAGTCAGCACCCCACTCCCAGATGGCCCTGGCCCCACCTCTGCATTGGATGCAGGACCCTCTTACGAGTCCTCCCCAGACTCCCAGACTGGTCCCCGTTCTTCCCCACTGTCCAAGTCCACTGCCATTTGAACAGGCTGCCGCCAAACCACAACAATCGTTTATGAATCACCCTAATCTGACAGTCTCTAGACTGTGTGTAAAAACAAGTCTTTAAAAGGGAATATATCTACCAATTAAAATAATATCATAATCAAACTAAATTTATCAGTGGCATTAACCTGCCCCTCAGACAATCTAGATTCTGTAGGCTTAATGAAACAGGGTAGTTTTAATGGTCTTCCTGAATGAGAAGAGAGTAGGGACAATCATACTTCTGAGAATAAGTTCCATGTGTGGGGTACTGTTCTTGCATTTTGGAGCGAGATCTTTGCTTCCGCTGATGTTTGCAGAGATGCAAGTGAAAGATTCTTCAGCAATGGAAGTTGGGATGACCTGCATGTAATACTATAGACCATGGATGTCCAACCTTGGGAAATTTAAGACTTGTGGACTTCAAATTCCAGAATTCCCTAGCCAGCCATTCTATCATAATTTCTACGGGTTACTAATCAAACAGTCATATGTCAAGGACTCATTGTAATTGCTTAATCAAGTATACAATTGCCAAGGTTGAGGAACACTGCTCTAGAATGTCCAGAATATGACTATTACCTTCACAACCCTAGAACCTTGTACCCTGTTTCCCTGAAAATACGACTTACCCTGAAAGTAAGTCCTAGCTTGATTTTTACACGTGCACCCAATATAAGCCCTACCGCCCCAAATAAGCCCTAATTAAGATTCCACCAATTCCAGAGTGCACAAGTAAAAATTAAGTTAGGGTGGAGATGCAGGGTTGGAACTGCCCTACTACTTACCTTTGGACAGTTGTAGCCAGGCCTCGCACACCCCGACACCTGCCTTGCAGGCCCATTTCTTCTGCAGCCAGCAAGGCTGGCAAGGCTTTCCTGAAGGCCTCTGCAGCTGATAAGAAAGCTCTGGATCGATCCAGAATTCTGTTATCGGCTGCAGAGGCCTTCAGGAAAGCCTTGCTGGTCACAGAAGAAGTTCCTGAAGGCCTCTGACAGTGAAAAGGAGTCTGGGAGTGATGCACGCAAGTGATGGACATCCCCTGAAAATAAGACCTGGTGCCTTTTTTGGTGGCAAAAAATATATAAGACAGGGTCTTAATTTGGGGGAAACATGTATCCATATTTTTTTTCTAATGAAACTCTGGGGAAGTTCCACTCATCCATTATTCTATTCATCTGCTCTTCCAAAGGATATATTGTCTTGGCTATTATCCAGGGCTTAAAAGCCATGAGAAAAGAACGAAGGAGGCCAGCAGCCCTTAAAATATTAAAAAGATAAGAATAAGAACAAAAATAGATGTAGCATTAATCAAATGAAGAGAGGGGGCAGATAGAAAAATCAATCAACTCCCAGAAGCACTGCTGACTGGGGAATTCTGGGAGTTGAAGTCCACACCTCTCTCTGAGGTTGAAAAACACTGGATGAGTGAGTACAATGGAAAGAGAACATGGGCCTGGGAAAAGGGGTTGTAATACTTACAGGCCTCGTGACAAATTCCAGCATTGCAGATTTAGAGCTGACTTGAGACCAACAGGGGAGAAAAAGGCAAAAGAGGCATTTTCAAAAAAAGCTGAAAATGGGAAAACAATCCAAGCAGCTACCATAATTTGAAAAGAGGATGCTGTTTCCAAACCTGGAAGTATTAAGAACATTGGGAAAAACTGGAAGGTAATTTTTTTCCCACCTGAAAAATAAAGGAATGGGTTTACAGAACAGAACAAAGTGATAAAGAGTTGGAAGGGAACTTGGAGGTCTTCTAGTCCAACCCCTGGCTCAAGCAGGAAACCCTATATCATTTCAGACAAATGATTGTCCAATCTCTTTTTTAAAGCCTCCTGTGTTGTAGCACCCACAATCTCTGAAGGCAAGTCATTCCACTGGTTAATTGTTCTTACTGCCTGAAAATTTCCCCTTATTTCTAGGTTGTTTCTCTTCTTGATTAGTCTCCATCCATTGTTGTCATGCCCATGTTGGTGTATGATTCCGAGGGAGAGGTGGAACAGCTGACAGGGAGTGGGGGTGTGGCTCCAGTGGCTGTGGAGGAAACTGGGAAAGTCCGGCTGGGCATTCAGAGGAAGACCCAGGTCCACCTCCTCTCCATCCTAGGGCACGCAGGAAGGAATGGATAAGGGAGCAACATGATTTGCGTGATTTATGGGGGAGGAAAGGGCCCTGATCCCCTTCATTGGCTGAAGTTGGAAGGCTGTTTAAAAGGGTGTACAGCAAAGTTGCTGGAAGCAAAGGGTGAAATTATTCTGGTTTGTCTAGTCTTATCTGAGTTCTGCCATCCTCCCAAGTGTGTATGTTTCATTATCTTTTGATGTCTTCAATCCCTTATCCTGCCCTGTCTTGTTAATTGCTGCAGTGTGGTTTGTTTTTCTTTATAATTTATATGTACTTTGAGTTTGGAGGGAATTTCTTCCCTTTGAAAACTGTTTTTGGGAGCATTTTTTTCTCCAGCCAATGATAACTGGACATTGAGGGCCAAGTTGGAGGCATTAAGGGACCTATTTTTGTGACTTTGTTGCTTTTGTGCCACACCCGGGTCATTACAATTGTCCTGCCTTCAGGTCCTTTGGATGATAGGTTGACCTCTTCTCCATGGCAGCTCCTCAAATATTGGGCTGATGATCCCAATTCTTTTTTCCAAAGCTGGATGTGTTTCCACCACAATTTTTGCCATTTTCCACAAAGAAATCCAACCCTCCCAATGTTCCCATTTTTATTTTTATTTTTGGCATTTTTGTCCATGTCCTGCTTCATATAGCTTTGAAGCCTGGATCATGTAGTTCTGAGGAGGAGTTTAGAACTGTTGGGCCAACGATGACGTATTCTATAATGGGGACATTTTGAGAATTTTGAATTTGCAAGCAAGTTGCATTTTCAACTGAACAATTGCTTTAAATGGTTTGATTTAGAGATGCATGAAGCAGTAGCATTCTCTGACAGATAGACATGCATTAATTAACAAAACAGCAAAAAAAATGATGGAAGTCATCAAAAATAACAGGAAAAAAAGAGGTACTACTATCTTCCTCATTTTATTGCCCTTTTTAACAAAAACCAAGAGAGCCTTTTGCTTGTTTTTGAATGGGTGGCACTTTCTCTCCCTTCCAATCCAATGTGCTATTTTGAAATTCTGCAGAATTCTGGTTTTGTTTGTTTTTTGGCCTCTTCATCGGTACAATTAAAGCAATGCCTCCAGTACTGAGACGGTCCTGCAGCACTTAAAGAGATTAGGAATATTTATGTGCGACATAATGTTTCCTGCCTTCACTGGTCCTGTTACATAATTCTCCTTTCTGCCATGCGGGGAAAAATAATAATCCTTCTTCTACAAGTAATCCTCAATTTACAACCACAACTGAGCCCAACATTTCTGTTGCTAGACAGAGACATTGGCTGAGCGAGCTCTGTCCCACTTTATGACCTTTCTTGTAGAGGGTGGGATTCTACTGGTTTGGACCGGTTCATCCGAACCGGATGTTAAATTTGTATCTGGTTCGCCAAACCGATATTTGAACTGACTGGCTGGCCCCACCCACCCACCCTGCCCCTCCCCTCCCCTCCCCTCCCGTCCCAGGAGTCTCCACATGGCCCATTTTTTATGCAGGTAAGTGCAGAGTCCATGTGGAGGCTCTGGGAGGGGGGAAATGGTCCTTCTAGAAGTACCGGAAGTCCAGAAATGGGTCTGTTTCCAGCTTCTGGAGGGCCTTCAGAGCCCGGGGGAGGCCATTTTTGCCCTCCCAGAGGCCTGAAGGAAGCCTCTGTACCCTTGGGAAGGCAGAAAAATGGCCCTCCCGGAAATTCCAGTAGGCCACGCTCACCCAGCAACTGGGCTGCGAACCGGTTGCTGGGATTTTTGAAACCCAGCCCTGTTTTCTTGCCATGATTGTTAAGTGAATCACTGCAGTTGTGAAGGTAGTGACATGGTTGTTAAGTGAATCTTGCTTCCCCGATGACTTTGCTTGTCACAAGGTCTCAAAAGGGGATCACATGACCCCAACTGTCATAAATGTGGGTCAGTTATCAAGCGTCCAAATTTTGATCACATGAATCAAATGATTGTGAGACTGAAGTGAGTAGTTGTAAGTAACTGAAGGAGGCGAATATTTCTAACACTCCTATTTTTCCCCACAACAACAACAACCCTGTGAGGTGGGCTGAGAGAGACGAACTGGCCCAAAGTCACCCAGCTGGCTTTCATGAGTAAGGCAGGACTAGAACTCAGGGTCTCCTGGTGATAGGCCCAAAGTCCTCCAGCAGGCTTTCATGTTTTTAAGTTTTTAAGAAGAGATTAGATAACCCTTTGTCTGAAGTGGCCTAGGGTTTCCTGCCCAAGCAGGGGGTTGGACTAGAAGACCTCCAAGGGCCCTTCCAACTCTTGTTATTCTAAATTCTGTCTCAGCCTAAGGTGGGACGAGTTCTTAGTTTCTACTAGGTCTCGCTGGGTTTGGATTCGGCCCTTCTAGGATTGAATATCAGCAAAAGGGTTTCCGAAACAAAAATCTCAGGTGACAGGATTTGCTCACTGAGGACCAGACCCCTGGAGTCAGAATTTGCTTGAATAGGTCTATCCAGAGCATCCAGTCTCTTGACCCAGTAGCCTGTCAATTCATCATTGTTTCTTTTTGAAAGGATAGTTTAAGAAGAGCTTTAAACCAGAGAAACTGAAATTTTAAGGGAACCAACAATGGTTTGGCGTGATGTACAATCTCCATTGTTTCTGAAGTATAGAATCTTGTATTACATGAAACTCTGCCATAGTCCATTAGGACTCACCTATGAGACCAATGACATAAAACACGAGTTGAGAAAACGGTGTTTAGAATCACCTTTTATTCTTGAAGAACATCTTGTGGAGAGTGGGACTGAGGTTTGAGTTATCCTCAGGAAGAACGCCTGTAGTGCCAATTCCTTTTAGGACATTGAAAATTTTCACAGTCATCATTTCTCATCAGGGTAGAAAAACCCCTTGCTATATATAATCTCTTTCACTTCCTCATATCTATGCTCCAGTAAATATGTCAAAATCCATTTCTCCATTGCTAAGCCAAAGATCAGCTTGGTCTGTTTGTCTATTCTAAAATTTCCCCCCTTTTTCCAACCCATCCTCCCCCCTATCTATCTATCTATCTATCTATCTATCTATCTATCTATCTATCTATCTATCTATCATCTCTATATCTATCTCTATCATCATCATCATCAGCATCTCTTTCTCTCTTTCTCTATAGATAGATATAGATAGATAGATATAGATATAGATATATAGATATAGATATAGATATAGATATAGATATAGATATAGATATAGATTTGTTCGGGTATTTTCCCACGTCATTATAGTTGTGCTTTTAAAGTTGTAGCAACGTTTCGGCAGAATCTCATCTGCCATCATCAGGCTTCTGTATTTTGTGTGTGTGTGTGTGTGTGTGTGTGTGTGTGTGTGTGTGTGTGTGTGTGTATATATATATATATATATATATATATATATATATATATATATGTATGTATGTATGTATATGTATATGTATATGTATATGTATATGTATATATATATGTATATATATATTGTATATATACTGTATATATACTGTATATATACTGTATATATACTGTATATATATGTATGTATGTATGTATCAGTGGTGGGATTCAATTTTTTTTACTAACAGTTCTGTGGGTGTGGCTTGGTGGGCGTGGCAGGGGAAGGATACTGTAAAATCCCCATTCCCTCCCCACCCCACTAACCTGCTTTCCAGCTTCGTTCTCCTGTGCAGGGCAACAAAAGAAGACCCAGCTGATTAGCTGGGACCTGGGAAGTAGATGGGGTTGGCGGGGCCAGTCAGAGGTGGTATTTCAAACTACTCAAAATTTCTGCTACCGGTTCTCCAGAACTGGACAGAACCTACTGAATCCCACCTCTGATATGTATGTATGTATGTATGTATGTATGTATGTATGTATGTATGTATGTATGTATATATATGTATGTATATATAATATCTATCATCTCTATCTATCTCTATCATTGTCATCATCATCATCATCATTATTATTATTATTATTATTATTATTATTATTATTATTATTTATTACTATTATCTATCTATCTATCTATCTATCTATCTATCTATCTATCTATCTATCTATCTATCTATCTATCTATCTTCCTAAATACATGCATATATACATACCTCCTTCTATGATCAGGGCCTTGATAAGGCAAAACATCTTGTGAGGTAAATGAAATTGTGGGCTAAGTCATCGGACATGTGCGTGTCAGAAGGGTCTCCCCAACTTTTCCTGTCACAGTTGTTAAGTGAATGATTGAAGTTGTTAAGCTAATAACCTGGTTGTTAAGTGAATCCGGCTTCCCCTTGACTTTGCTGGACAGAAGGTCGCAAAAGGGGACCACACAACACCAGGACACGTTGCAAAGCATCCATATTTTGGTCACACGACCATGAGGATGCCCCGATGGTCGTAAGTGTGAAAAATGGTCATCAGTCACTTCTTCAGGGATGGGACTCTCGAGGACTATCTGTACCACACACACAATCATGGTGTTCTGAGCTAGGCTTCCCAAGATTATGGAGCAGGCTCCTTGTCCTCATAAAACCCCTTTTATTTAGGTTCAAGGGAATTCCTCTCCAGCAAAGTCCCGGCAAACAGTCTTTCATGAGATTTCACAATTACAGACCTTTATCAGGCTTGGAGAATTGCCAGGCCGATACCTTCCAAACACCACGCTGTAGCAGCAATTATCTAGCAAGAAGTCAGGAACAGATCTTCACCCTAATGAAATGAACTAATTGTCTCCTGCAAACCCCACTCTCCTTTCGCTCCTCTTTATTCCCTATGGGAGGGGACATTCACCATCCACCTGAGCCTTTACTCCCAAGTCGACCCTTGTTCCTTAACTGTTCCCTTCTCCTGGCAGCTCTGTGCATGTACACAGGCTCCAGCTGTTCTTCTGCCCCACTGATCTCCGACTTTGAAGGCAGCCGATAACTGTCAGGCAGCCCTGAGCCCATCTCTGCCTCAGACGCAGAGCCCTCGTCAGAGCCTTCCCCAGACTCCAGGACTGGCCCAGGTTCCTCTCCAACCTCCTCACTATCCGAGTCTGCTGCCAGCTCTGCTGGCTGCTGAGGGCCACAACACATGGCCACAACTCTTCCGATGTATTTTCAGATCCTTGAAAACCTCCGCTTAAGAGACTTTGTTAGTGTTCAAGGAACCTCAAATCCTTGCCTTTGATTTTAGGGCAAGAGAAAGAATATGGCTGTGCCACTTTTAATTGGCATCGAGCAAAATATCTAACGATGGCTTTGGCCGGGTATTAAGCATTTCATATTTTATTTAGCTTCATCCACAAGTTTGTTTTAACTTTTACTTTTGGACAGCAAAACAGGAAACAAATAGGTTTAGTAGTTTCCTGTAAAGGATTCCTGCTGTTCTCACTCTTTTTTTTCCCCTTCCAGAAAACCACTTTTATTTCTTAAACCCGCCTCCTTTTTCAGGAAGTGGTGGTTTTGGGCTGCTGTTAAAAATGCTTCCTCGGCTTCTGGCAACGTAAGAGAATTTCCTATATTCAGGATTTCCAGGTCTGCTTTGAACAAAGCACCAGTCAGCTGTCATGAAGACTTCACCGACCCTCTTCCTTCTCACCCTATTTATTATTGAAGGTAAGTAGGCAAGAGTGACAAATATTTGAAGTGAATGGCTTCTTTGCCTTCACTGCTTTTGCAAATTCGTAGCATATTTTTCCAAGAGAATTTGTGGCACGGACAAATTGGGATTGTAGACTTTCAAAGAATGAAATAACTCGATTTGGCATACTGAAAGGGAAGTCTTTTGGGAACTGATGAGCTCTCTAGGCCAGTGTTTTTCAAGCTTCGCAACTTTTAAGGCATGAAGATTTCAAGTAGCAGGATTCTCCAAAGCAGACCCCTGTGAGATTCTGTGCACGATCAGTAGATGGTAGTACCATCTACCACAGGATCGGAATATTGCTGCAAACTGCTTTGAAATATAAATCGGGTGATCTAGTTCTGTTGCTTTTGTAATCCCACATTGGTAAATGGATTGCAATCTCCAGATGCAAAGAACTGATGTTAAAAATTAAAATCTGAACATCAAATCTTAAAGTTAAAAAAATATTAAAATCTTTCCCTCTTCTGATTTTTTGGGATGCAAGCATTGAAAATTTGAACGATCAAAATTTAGCAAAAAATACTTGGCTGAAATTAACTGGAGTTAAAAAAATCTAAGCCATCTACTATAGAGGTTGGCAATATTCTCTCTCTCTCTCTCTCTGTGTCTCTCTCTCTCTCTCTCTCTCACACACACACCACACATATATTCACATACATACATGTAGATAGTACATGCGTATACACACATGTAGGTACATACATGTGGAGGGAGGGAGGAACTTTGGAGCTAGCCAAAAAATGCAAGAATATTTTTTTCCCTTCTTTTTCTATTCCAATGTTCTTACCACTGCTTCAAACCCATGCTTTTTGGTTTAACTTTTTTTTGTAATTTTAATTTCTTTTTATATTTATAATTTGGATATTTGGCTGTTTTATCTAAGTTGTTCAAAGTCATCTCGAACCACAAGATGGGCAGCAAATGATAATAATGATGATGATGATGATGATACAAACAATGCCATATCTAGTATGAATATTTGGCTGATATGTGATGAACCAGGATAATATTACGCAATACCAATGGTAATAGATCTCTTGGGTCCAATCCAAAAACATCTGGAGCACCTCTTGAATACCTCTTGCATTGATAAAATCACCATCGATCAATAGTAAAAGGCAGTTTTACTTGGAACAGCTGGCATCTTGTGAGGATACCTTTAACACCATCAAACAACAACATTTGCCTATGCCAGATCATTGGGGAGGACTTTACAGGTGGATAACAATGGCAAATCCAGTCTGAACATCTGGCTGACTGTGCTATGAACCATAATAATACTCAATAAACCACCTGTAACAGTTCAATTTCACATATTTATTTATTTATTTATTTATTTATTTTAAAATAAATTTTATTAAATTTACAATTAAAAACATATCAACATTACATACACAAAGAAAGAAAGAAAAAAAAAAACACTCGGCCTTACGAACCGGAAAGAGAAGAGAAGAAGAGATTTAAAAGAAAGGAAGAAGCAAAGAAAGAGAAAAAGAAATGAAAAGAATACTTTTAAAAACAGACAATATCCTTTTTGACATTCTGCAAGATCCAATTCTCCTAATTTAATTTGAATACGCACATCTTATCGATATCTATGCTTAAATTACCCATTGTCTTTTAAGCAGTTTATCTCTGGATTAACCAATTATACCAAGAGTTCCAATTATCGTAAAATGTTGAAGGCTCTTTATTTTTAAGTGCTATAGTTAATTTGTCCATTTCTGCACAATCACATATTTTCTGGATAACCATTTGTTCTGTAGGTGTATAAGATGATTTCCAACACTGAGCGAACACTAATCTGGCTGCAGTTAAAATATGAATTGTTACATATTTCATCTTTTTGGGTAAATGTTTGTCAGAGATCCCTAGTAGGAAGAACTCTGGTTTGTATTCGATTTGTTCTTTGGTTATCTCCTCCAACCATTTTCTGATTTTTTGCCAATATTTCTGGGTTTCCTTGCAGGACCACCACATGTAATTTCACATATTTATTTTATTTGCATCCTGAAAAATATTTGGAAGTCTAGGCAATATTGTACCTTTGGGGTATCTGGAAGCCTAGGGGCACAGTGGTTAGAATACAGGCAAATTCTGCCCGCTGCCTGGAGTTTGATCCTGACCAGCTAAAAGTTGACTCAGCCTTCCATCCTTCTGAGGTCAGTAAAATGAGGACCCAGATTGTTGGGGGCAATACCCTGACATTGTAAACAGCCCAGAAAGTGCTATAAAGCACAATGGGGCGGTATATAATTAGTGCACCATTTCCTTAAACTAGCTTCATAGAGCTAGCCTACAGTTAAGGAATCTAGAAGCTGTACATTTGGAAGGTGCCACGGTTGAGGAAAAAGCTTCCAAACCCTTCCAGGGGATCTGTCAAGTAGAGTTTTTCCCCCCTCCTTGCCATCTCAGTTGATCATTGGTGAAATCTTGCTGTGACCTTGGTCTCAAACAGGCCAGAGAAAATAAGAAAGGAGCCAATTTGTTGTCCTTTTTTTTGTGATTGATGCTGCAGGATTATCTCTGGAATGTGAAAAATGCCTTGGCCTAGGAGATTGTTCTGGGAATATGGTGACATGTGATATTGGGAAAGACAGATGCAGTGTTACTGATATGGTCCTCCCAATCGGTAAGTGCAAGAAGCTGCATCTTCTACAGGCCCCAAGGAGGTTTACTTAATTTAATTCTTATTCTGCCTTTATTACTTTATAAACAACTCAGAGCAGCAAAAATACCCAATGCTTCTTCTGGCTTGCATTCCCTCACAGAGACCACACTTTGGGCTGGGAGAAAGTGATTGGGCCAGTCACTCAGTTGGCTCTCATGCCTAAAATGGGACTAGAACTCACCATCTCTTGGTGAATGGCCTGAAGTCACCAGCTGGCTTTCATGGCTAAACTGGATTAGAACTCCCCGTCTCTCAGTTTTTAGCATTGTGCCTTAATCCCTAGACCATCTGTAGTAGATCTCACGAATGAGGCTTCCAAGAAATAGGCAAGGCCACAACCAGAGGTGGTATTCAGCAGGTTCTGACCAGTTCTGGAGAACCGGTAGCAGAAATTTTGAGTAGTTCGGAGAACCAGCAAATACCACCTCTGGCTGGAGATTTTACAGTATCCTTCCCCTGCCATGCCCACCAAGCCACGCCCACAGAACTGGTAGTAAAAAAATATTTGAATCCCACCACTAGAACAGAACAATGTTTTCCTTTATCTTGGAGCCTTGGTGGCACAGTGGTTAGAGTGCAGGACTGCAAGCTACTCCTACTGCAATTTGGCAGTTCGAATCTCACCAGGCTCAAGCCTTCCATCCTTCCGAGGTGGGTAAAATGAGGACCCAGATTGTTGGGGGCAATATACTGACTCTGTAAACTGCTCTTAGAGGGGCTGTAAAGCACTATAAGGTGGTATATAAGTCTAAGTGCTATTGCTCTTGACTGTAACTCACATCACTTCAATTAAAAATACGTACTATTTAGAGTTTTTTTATGGCTAAGATCCCCTTTTTCCAAGAGCTCCTCTACTTACTCATTTTGGATTGAATTCTGAAGGGAGAAATCTTTGGTGGAAGGACTAAGTACTCCTCACTGGAGGAAACCCAACTGGATTCATCCAACAGTTTGGTTGGCTTTTGAAAATGGGGGAAAAATACCAATTGTTGCTTCGTTCTCAAACATGCTTCCTACTGACTCTGCAACGACCATCATGGTTTCTTCTGGGGGTAAAGCAGTTTCCCTCACTTCATTTCCCACAGGACTATCCGTGAATATAAAAACCTGTGTCTCGTCTGACGTCTGTGACAAAGGTGTTCAAGTAATTAATATGGGCCAGAAAGGAAAAGCGGTGGCCCACCTGAAATGCTGCGAAGGAGATGAATGTAGAAATGCAGTCCCTCCAGGTATGTCTGTGTTAGGTTCTTCTCGCTCGGGTTTCCCTGTCTTGTCCTCCACTTCAGATGTGTTGGGAACTGCAATTCGCATCATGACTAGGTAGGAAAGTTGGTGGAAATCTTAAGTGAGAGGCAAACACCTTGCATTCCAGAATAACAGAGTTGGAAAGGGACTTTGGAGGTCTTCTATCAGATGTAGGCTACTGCCGGTTTGCACCAGTTCTACTGAACCGGTAGTTAAGATTAGGTGCAGTTTGGCGTACTGGCAAATCCCACCACTGGCTGGCCCCACTTCCGCCCATTTTTGGCCTGTTTTGGGGGCTGTTTTCAGGGTGTTTTTGACCTGAAAATGGCCCAAATAACAGCCTGAAAATAGCCCCAAAATGCCCTGAAAATGCCCTGGCTTGAAAACAGTCTGAAAAATAGCTGAAAATGGCTTGAAAAACACCCTGAAAATAGCCCCAAAATACCCTGAAAACATCCTGACTCAGATTCCCATCCTTCTGAGGTTGGTAAAATGAGGACCCAGATTGTGCTGTCGTAACTTTGAAAGATCACTAAGCAAATTGCTGTAAGTCAAGGACTATCAGTACCTTGTCATGAATATTCTTAATAAGTATTATTAATATTTAATAAAAGCATTACGTTCAGTGATGATTGCACATTTGGCAAAGCAATCAAACATTTGTTAGTGTCTCCTTCTTTCCACGCACAAGTGGTTTCCCGCTGATTGCTGTGTCCTCGGGTTGCACATCAAAGGAAGCACATCTGTTAGATGAAGAGGTTAGTCTTATCAAAAAATGCAGCATAAAATTACAGCTGCGGGTTGGTCAGCCATGTAAAAAAATCCTGGTGAAGACAACGAATCCCTGATCCCTAAGCAAGTGTCTCCAATCTTGGAAATTTTATGACTTGTGGACTTCAAATCCCAGGATTCCTCAGTCAGCATGCCATCCTAAGAATTGAAATCCACAAGTCATCAAGTTAGCCAAAGTTGGAGGCCCGTGCTCTAAAGCCCTTTTCATTGGGAATATATTTGTTTCTCATCCCATGTCTGATGCAGAGGTGGTATTCAGCAGGTTCTGACCAGTTCTGGAGAACCGGTAGCAGAAATTTTGAGTAGTTCAGAGAACTGGCAAATACCACCTCTGATTGGCCCTGCCCCCATCTATTCTCCGCCTCCAGAGTCCCAGCTGATTGGCTGACTCTTCTTTGGTTGCCCTGCACAGGAGCACGGAGCTGGAAAGCAGGTTAGTGGGGTGGGGAGGGAATGGGGATTTTACAGTGTCCTTCCCCAGCCATGCCCATCAAGCCACGCCCATAGAAGCGGTAGTAAAAAAAAAAACTGAATCCCACCACTGATCTAATGGTTCTATCTTTTCTATAGAATTGCCCAAGAAGGCCCCAGTCAATGGGAAGCAGTGCCCAGCATGCTTTGCGTTGGGAAGAACATGTCACGAAGAAGTTACTGATTGCACTGGAGATGAGCTGTACTGTGCCGAAGGACTTCTGGATTCAGGAATGGGTAATTATCTACTTAGCTCAACCTTCCTCAGATTACATTAGCCTGATTATGGATGACAATTTCCATCAAATCAAAAGGGTCAGAGCTCTAGCTGAAGATTTCCAATGGAAGTCTCCATGAGGAAGTCTGTCTTAGAAGCCGCCAGGTTGCATTCACACAATTGGCCAAGCCATGGTTGGTTGGTTGTGTAGTTTTCTTTGGATTTTTCAAGTCAATTTTGTTTGTGTGGATTGCACAACAGTGGCACCAGAGGTGATATTCAGCAGGTTCTGACCAGTTCTGGAGAACTGGTAGTGGAAATTTTGAGTGGTTCGGAGAACCGTCAAATATCTCCTCTGACTGGCCCCACCAACCCCATCTATTCTCTGCCTCCCGAGTCCCAGTTGATCGTCTGGGTCTTCTTTGGTTGCCCTGCACAGGAGAACGGAGCTGGGAAGCAGGTTAATGGGGTGGGAGTGAATGGGATTTTGCAGCAATCTTCCCCTGCCATGCCCACCAAGCCACACCCACCAAGCCATGCCCATAGAACCAGTAGTAAATTTTTTTGAATCCCACCACTGAGTGGCATGCTGTAAGCTATATTTTCCCCAAACTGTAGGAGTAATAATGAAATTCTTCCCTCCCTCCCTGGATTTTTGACCACATTATCCCCACATCCTCCTTCAACCTTCTTGAGAACATCCAGTATAATTCTTTCTAGATTTTTATCTTACTTGTCTGAATCTAATTTCATGATGTCTGTTTCATTGTGATAATGGCAGACAAAAATAAAATACCTTCCTAGTATTTCACACCATAACTGCCATATTTTTTTCAACCTGAAAGGATAAAGGTGGGGGATGATGGGCGTTGCAGTCCAACCTACCAGGAGCATCTCAGGTTGGCCAGCTCTTCCATGAAAAGTATTGGGGAAAGAGGAATGGGCTATAGTTCAACCCGTTCCACTGATGAATTGTTCTTACTAAAAGGAGAAACTTCTTGACAGTGAGAACAATTAATCACTGGAAGGACTTGCCTTTAGAAGTTATGGGTGCTCCATCACAGGAGGTTTTGAAGAGAGGATGGACAGAATGGTATAGGTCAGTGATGGCTAACCTTTTTCGCCTCCCGAAAGGCAACGCATGCTGCCCCCCCCTCAAGCCTCCTGTGCATGCACGCATGACCCCCCCATGCCACGCATCTCTGCGCATGCACACATGATCCCCCCATGCACCATGCATCTCTGTGCATGTGTGTGCATCTCCCACCCACCCCCTGCCCCCGTGCATGTACGCCAGATACCCGATAGTCAGTGGTTGGGTGGCAGCATGCATGCACATGCACAGTGGGGCTCTTTTGGATGACCTCTCGCTTGCTGGCTCTGCATGCCACTTCCGGCACCCGTGCCATAGGTTGGCCATCACAGGTCTAAGGTTTCCTGCTAGAGCAGGGAGTTGGAGTAGAAGACCTCCAAAGTGTCTTCCAATTTTGTTACACTGTAGGGGTGTCCAACTCAAGGCCCGCGGGCCAGATTTGGCCTGCAGGGTGCTTAGATCTGGCCTGTGGGATTGCCCTTGGAAACAGCCCATTGGCCCATGGTGCCTCTGCCAGTGAAAATGGGCTCCCAATCTCCGTTTTCAGCTGGGACAGCCTCCTGCAGCCCTCTGCCAGTCAAGACGGAGCTTGCGAGTTCTGTTTTCACCGGCAGAAGGTTGCAGGAGGCTGTCCCAGCTGAAAACGGAGATTGGGAGCCCATTTTTTTCTGGCAGAGAGCTCAGCCCACCACAGGCACCCCTGATATTTATTTATTTATTTTTATTTATTTATTTGATTTGCCAATTGTTTACAAGATAATAAGTATAAGCGTATACATAGTTGTGAATACATGAAATGGGTACATATAAGAAAAATAAAAGAATAAGAGAAACAATAGGACAGGGACGGTAGGCACGTTGGTGCGCTTATGCACGCCCCCTACAGGCCTCTTAGGAAAGGGGTGAGGTCAATAGTAGACAGTCTAAGGTTAAAGTTTTTGGGGTTTGGGGAAGAAACCACAGAGTCAGGTAGAGTATTCCAGACATTGACCTCTCTGTTGCTGAAGTCGTATTTCCTGCAATCAAGTTTGGTGCGGTTAACCTTGAGTTTGTATCTATTGTGTGCTCTTGTGTTGTTATGGTTGAAGCTGAAGTATTCATTGACAGGTAGGACATTGCAATGTATGATTTTATATACCATGCTTAAATCAGACCGAAGACGGCGTAATTCAAGGTTTTCTAGTTCTAGAATTTCAAGTCTGGTGGCATAAGGTATTGTACAACGAGTAGAAGAGTGGAGAACTCTCCTTGTGAAATATTTCTGGACTTTCTCAATTGTGCTAATATCAGATACGTAATGAGGGTTCCAGACTGATGAACTGTATTCGAGTATTGGTCTAGCAAATGTTTTGTATGCTCTGGTTAGTAGTGTGATATTACCAGAGAAAAAGCTACGTAGGATTAGGTTAACAACTCTTAATGCCTTTTTGGCTATGTAGTTGCAGCGGGCTCTAGCACTTAGATCATTAGAGGTGAGTATTCCAAGGTCCTTTACAGATATGAGTGGTGTCAAGCTGGCCAGGCCCACCCTGCCCACGCCTACCCTGGCCCCCCAAAGTCAAACACAACAACCCTGATGTGGCTCTCAATGAAATCAAGTTTGAAACCCCTGTTGTACTGTGTTACTGTAATAGACCCAATCTTGGCACTCATTTCTTTCATTTCCTCCACAGATATACTTCCTCTGGAGGTCATCTTGAAGGGATGTGCAAACAAAGCTCTCTGTGATAGCTTGGTTGGATATGAAGCCATAGCTCCTGAGAACAGTGGAGATCACACTATGCGATGCACACCAAATTCTTCAACCTACCAACAGGAGTTCACAACCATTGGCCAATGGAATGACTCGATTATAATTGAAGAGTTCTCTGGGGGCATTAATACCATTCCCAGATGGTTTGGGTTCTTCATCACAATTCTTTCTGGCATCCTTCTTAGGAAACTCCTGGCTTGATTTTTGCCAAGTGTAAAGATTTCATCATAGGAGAAAAGCCAAATAGGCCTATGGTATTCCAAAAACTGGAGTCTGGTAGCACTTTTTCAGCTAAGAAAGTTTATTAAAAGCAATAGGTTTTTTTTTTTTTGTGAGCTGTAGCTTACATCCAATGTACACTTCATTAGATGCTTTAAATCGTCAGGTCACCTTAAGATTCAGTGGTCCACTTTGCTTCCAGCTTCTGTATATTCTACAATCATAGATATTTCAAAAGAAAACCAGGAAAGATTTATTAATCAGAGGCTCACAGCACTTGACTTAATGTTTTTGATGTCCAGGAGTGGTTTCTAACAGTAGAAGGGCAGGCTAATGGGCTGTAATGTTATCACTAATTGTGATGGTGAGAATTAATGTTCAGTTGTGGTTCTCATTCACTATCAGATGGATGTACGGTCTTCAATTCCCTTCAGCCCTAGCCAAGACAGACTTTCTTCTTGTGGCTCTAGAATAAACTCAAAGGGTGTGATTAGAACAGAACAGAACAGGAGTAGAGTAGAGTGGAGTAGAGTAAAAAAGAATTCTTTATTGGCTAAATAGACACACAAGGAATTTGTCTTGGGTGCATAAGCTCTCATTGTACATAAAGCTGTAAGTGATAAATCATAATCATAAAAATACATTCCTCATAAATCATAATGTTGTGATTAGTAGCATTTATTAAGAAGAAAGATGTTAGTTATCCCACAAGAACTCCATCAACATGACTTTCATGTAAAGCCTCTTTATACAATTTATTCTAGTGCCAAAATCAGCAGTGCCATTTTTTTAGGGTCTTCCAATGGAAAGGAAGAAAAACAGGGATGTAAGCTTCATTTTTCTGGAAAATTGTACCGGCTTGCAATTTTGAAAACCACCAGCTCCCCTTTATCGGTCCATTTGAGAAGTGATCTTCTGCATATCAGGTTTGGGAGATGAATGAGAACTGCAGTTTACCAGTTGCTGGACAACATAATCTTGATGTGTTCTGGTAGCCCTAGATAAAACCTAAGCCTTAGATGGAATTGGTAAGATCAGAATGGAATGATCCATTTCAGTTGCTTCCCATGTTCACTTATTTTGTCACATTCCCATCCATCTGCTTGTAATTTTGAAAAGCAACAACAACAACAACAACAACAACAACAACAAGGCTCTGGTTTTCCCAGTTGCAATGTATGGCTGTAAAAGTGGGACCATAAGGAAGGCTGAGCGCCAAAGAATTGAGGCCTTTGAACTCTGGTGCTGGAGGAGACTCCTGCGAGTCCCTTGGACTGCAAGGCCATCCAACCGGTCAATCCTAGAGGAGATCAACCCTGGCTGCTCTTTAGAAGGCCAGATCCTGAAGAGGAAACTCAAAGACTTTGGCCACCTAAGGAGAAGGAAGGACTCACTGGAGAAGAGCTGAATGCTGGGAACATTTGAGGACAAAAAAAGAAGAAGGGGACCGCAGAGAATGAGGTGGCTGGATGGAGACACTGATGCATTAGGCATGGGCTTAAATGGACTCCGGGGGATGGTAGAGGACAGGAAGGCCTGGAGGAATGTTGTCCATGGGGTCGCAATGGGTTGGACATGACTTCGCAACTAACAACAACAACAACAACAACAACAACACACACACACACACACACACACACACACACACACAGAGAGAGAGAGGGGTTTGCATTTTCATACATGTTTCTCAGCCGTTGATTCCATCCAGTCAAATCCCGAGAGAAAAAGCTTGGTTAATCCAAAAAACAAATTACAGACAACAGATAGACTATTGTAAAGAGCAAGGGAAATGACTTTGCCAGAAGTACACCGGATCTGTTACCAAAGTGACAAGAGGAAAACATGGCTGAAGTCCAAAACAAGCAGAAAAGATACATAAAAGACTCAGACAGAGCTCCTTCATTTGGATGGATATAAAAGGGGGAAAGGACATAGCAGAATTGGATTTGCCAGATTCTGCTACTCTAGCCGTTCTCTCTCCCTTTTTAAAAAAGCTTTTATTAGAGTTTATCGTAATATAAAATACAAAGGGTTGAATTAAGTTCAGAAAGGAAAAGGGAAGGCAGGTAGAAAGAAAAAAAGAAGGAATGACTTCCGGCTCTTTTTCGTGCAATACAATACAAAACGCAGTTGTCATCTCGACTTTTATGCTTTGTGATTCTAGTAGACGTAAATTGTTTCTGTAACAACAATGTTAATCTAGTCTTCGAAACCCAAGATCAAAGTTTTATTTGTTTTTTTTTTTCTATTTTGAGCATAAAGTCCAGAAATGGTTCCAGATAGAAACAACCTGGATAAGTTCTTCTCTTTAATTAAAACAGCTTTGACATCTCCATATTTTTTTTCTACGCATTTTCCCTTGTGGGGACGTATGTTTTGTAAACATTTTCAATAAAAGCAACCTGTCTTCATGTTCATTCGCAATAGATCCTATCCACGACAATCCCCTTCTCTCTCAAACTGCATTTTTCAAATCCAGCAAATTTGGATCCCTACGCTGCCAAAACTTCAAACGGAGGCACAAAAATTACTTATATTGTTTGAAGGGTTTGAAGGGCCGCAACGAGAGGGGCTGGTTTGTTGCCTGGTTTAAACGGCATTTTTAATGAAAGAAAGTAGTCTGTAAAACAACTTGGGGGAAAAAGACAAGACAGAACACCAGAACGGCGCCACTTGGCATGAAGCCTCTTTGCAGCCGACCCTGAGCGAGCGGTCCGGGAATCCCATCTTGAGCGGGCTTCCTTTTTGTTGGGTAAGGCGATCGAGCGATCGGCTGGGATCTAGCGGGCGGCCTGGCGAGCGCGCACGCTTGAGAGCCTCTGCAGCCCCGAGACGCTCCGAAAAACTTTCTTCGCCGAGGCTTTCTTGGAGAAGTCCCATTTTCCGGTTGCTAAAGGCAGAGGACAGAGCTTCCATTTGCGGGGCCACCTGAAAAGCCGATCTGACCCGCGGGGAGGAAAAGCGCAAGGGGTTCCCAGCGAAGGGATTTTGCATTTCTTGGACTTCCGAGTTCTTTGCTGCTTCTCCCGGGAAGGAGGCGATTTCTTCGGCGCTGAGCCCATCCGCGGCGCGGAAAGGAAACAGCCCCAGAGGGGAAAGTGAAAGTGCCGGGAAACGATCGGGAAGGGCCGGCAGAATCATCTCCCCAAGAGAAAGTGAGGACTGCAGGCGCTATCTCTGCTTGGCGCCCTCGGGACTCAGACCCGAATAGAACTAGTTTAGAGTAAATGTTTGGCGGATTGCTGGCCTTTCAAAAGATACAAAGATTCGTTCGTGGCACAAAGCGAGCGTTCTCACGACCCGCGAAAGAGCGCTAACAAACAGCCCGGAGGCGCAAAGGCAAGCGGGCGAGGGCCATCTCATTCATCAAGGGAAAACAAAAACAAATAGTTTCCTGTGAGCTGTTCAATCTCTCCTTCACTCAGATAAAAACCCTTGGATCATTGTGTTACAACTTCCTGTTTACAGAGTAATAGCGATCTGCTTTTCAAACAGCGATAAATTCCTCTCTGCCAGTTAAACAATTAACCCATTCCTTGCAGACTCTTAATACTACCGCATTACCTCAAATCTTACAACTTTTCTACCTCATCAACTATATCAACGATTAGATAATCAATTTCTATAAAATATTTTATTAATGGTTTAACTGATTTATTGTTTTTAATTGATTAGTGTGATTAGAGTGTTTAGTGCAAATAGTGTGATTACTGACTAGTTTAAAAGATCAAAATTCATGTAATTTAATTGAATAGCAAAATCATTGATCTAGCGAATTTAAATGAACAGTGTGGTTAATGATTAGTGTAATTAATTGATTAATGATTAGAGTAATTAACTATTCAGGCTGATTGTTGCTCAGGAATATTATCTGACTTGAGAGATTACTGCAATTGATTGTTTGATATAATATTGGCTATATAGATTACCCAAAATTGTTCCTCTAATTAATTCAATCAACGTACTATTTTAACAATCCTACCATGCCAAAAAGAAAATCCTACGTCAAACCACAACCTAAAGAGAAGATGATCCCCACCAATGAACCACAAGACTCCTGCACATGCCTTAAATGCTACAAAAATCTAAAGGAAAATGAAAACTCCATCAAATGTTCTCTGTGTAAAAAATACACTCATCATGACTGCTTGGGATTACCTGAGCAGATGATTCAATACCTAAAATCATCCAATGAGTTTCCACATATCTGCAAATCATGCAGACCCAAACTGGATCTGCCTGAAAGAGTTGATACCATTGAAACCATTGAAACATCCCCTACCATCGAAACCATTACAACATCCCTCAACATCATAGTAGCATCCCTGGACGCCGTAAAAGAAAGAATATCCAACCTTAAAAAAAAGGACACAACGCAAAAACCTGAACATCCAATAGCTACTAACCACATCTCTACCAATCAACCACAATCCAATCCACAACCCAATCCACAAATAAACACAACCCAGACAAATATTGATATCCCAATTCTCATCAGAGAAGCCGTTGAGCGTGAACGGAAACGCCCAAACGCCATCTTATTTGGTCTAGAAGACATCAATGTCAATGATGACATCACAACTGTCCGAAACATCATCAGAAATTATCAAGCATCAACCATCTCCGCTGATGAAATACTTGACATTTCCCGCATTGACCGAGAGCTCAAAAATAGAGATGGCTCTGTGGCCCCACGCTTGTGCAGGGTCATTTGCAAAAATGAATCAAGCAAACGTAAATTCATGTATACTATAAACTCACTCGCCAAAACCAACACCATCCATAAGAACCTCCGTTGCCGCCCTGACCTAACCATACAGCAACGTGCCCGCTCCCGTGCACTCCGCATCGAACTCAAAAACCGTCTAGATAATGGAGAGAAGGACCTGTACATTGACTACCATGCTGACTGTATCAAAAGTAAACCACTCAACCCAATACTCAGCTTTTACCCTCAACCACAACCCTACCTCAACCCATCCACCATCACCCAAGACTAGGCACGCACGCCCCCAACTACCTCAATTCCAACTACTGCCAGCCTTAAATGCAAACTACTCAATGCAAGAAGCCTCGTGAATAAAATACCTGAATTTCTCTTCCTCCTAAATATGGCTAACTTCGACATTATATTTGTCTGTGAAACATGGCTCAATGCATCTCTCCCGACTCCATTACCACAATAAGAGACTATCATGTTTACAGATCAGATCGTGAAAATCGTCGAGGAGGTGGAGTTGCTATATTCTATAAAAAATCCTTACATCTAAAAATATCCAAGTTACCCAGGAGTTTGCCCTTCCTGAAACCATCATCTGTGAACTATCCTCAAATATCACAATTCGATTCTTACTATGTTACAGAGCACCTGATTATGACATCGAACATGTAAACAAGCTAAATACATTACTAACATGGGCTGCATCCTGCCCATACCCTTTTATCCTTCTTGGTGATTTCAATCTACCTCATATTAACTGGACCCTAAATGATTGTACAACTGAAATCATACACACAACCTTCTACAATGCTATTACAAATCTGGGACTGGAACAACTAGTAACCAACAACACTAGACTAAACAACTGCCTCGATCTCATCTTCTGCAACAGTTTGAACCTAATCTACGGAATACAATCTAAAGAACCCTTTTCCAGTAGTGACCACAATATGATCGACTTTTGTCTCAACATACATCCACACAAAAATCACCACAATGATGTAATCCCCTATTGTAACTTCAAAAAGGCAACTATGATCTTATAGACAACGATCTCTCATCCCTTGATTGGCAATCTCTATTCACTGGATGCAATACCGTTGAAGACCATTATAACATATTTTTACTTGAAGTCAAAAGAGTCATCAAACTATATGTACCAACAACAACTCCCAAAACAAAACAAAAAAGCAGATTACCCATATCAATAAGGAAACTTCAATCCAAAAAGAGATCACTCTGGCGGAAAAACAAATCTGGTCACGTTGCCAATTTCAAAAACCGATACAAAAATCTATGCCACCAGATAAAGACCGAATGCACCAATTATCACATTAAACAAGAGGAAAACCTTCTAAGCACCAATTCCACCCGCTTTTTACAATTTTGTAAACAACAAACTAAAAGACTCAAGGTCCATCCCTCCCTTGATAGGACCTGATGGTAAAGACTGCAACGACGACACCATTAAAGCCAACATCTTTAACACATTCTTCGGCTCAGTATTTGTAAACAGCAATGGATCATGCCCAATATTTCCTAGCCGTACCACAGATAACAACAATGATCTAATACATATCGATTTCACAGAAGACAATGTTGAAAAAGCAATACGCAACCTAAAACCATCTCTATCTATTGGACCGGATGGAATATGTGCCTACTTCTTAAGAAAGCTATCCACTGCCATAGCCAAACCTCTAAGCATAATCTTTGAAAAATCTTTCAGAACCAGCTCCTTGCCTAACCTATGGTCACAAGCCACAGTCATCCCCATCTTCAAAAAGGGAGACCCAAGCCTAGTTGAAAACTACAGGCCAATCTCCTTATGCTGCGTCACCTGTAAAGTCATGGAATCAATTATTAACCAATCCATCATCCTTCACTTAGAGACAAATAACCTACTCTCCAATAAACAATTTGGTTTCAGGAAAAAACTATCCTGTAATCTGCAACTCTTACACTGCAAAAACATATGGACGACACAACTCGACCAGGGCAAAACAATAGATGCAATCTACATAGACTTCTGTAAAGCCTTTGATTCAGTGGTACACGACAAACTACTCCTAAAAATAAAATCCTATGGTATCTCTGGACAACTGAATAACTGGATAGAAGCATTCCTGTCAAACAGACAACAAATGGTCAAAATCGGGAGCGTCCTATCAAATCCAGTACCTGTCAATAGTGGTGTTCCCCAAGGCAGTGTTCTAGGACCAACTCTCTTCATACTCTACATAAACGACCTCTGTGATCATATTAAGAGCAATTGCGTTCTCTTCGCTGATGATGTAAAGCTGTTCAATACCACAGACAATACTGCTACCCTACAAAAAGATCTTGACTATGTATCCGAATGGTCAAACAAATGGCAACTTCAAATCTCAACAAATAAATGCTCTGTCTTACATATTGGCAAAAAAATCAGAAAATAAAATACAAGCTGAATAGTCAAGATCTTGTTGATGACCCAAGCTCTGTAAAGGACCTTGGAATACTCACCTCTAATGATCTAAGTGCTAGAGCACACTGCAACTACATAGCCAAAAAGGCATTAAGAGTTGTTAACCTAATCCTACGTAGCTTTTTCTCTGGTAATATCACACTACTAACCAGAGCATACAAAACATTTGCTAGACCAATACTCGAATACAGTTCATCAGTCTGGAATCCACACTACGTATCTGATATTAGCACAATTGAGAAAGTCCAGAAATATTTCACAAGAAGAGTTCTCCACTCCTCTACTCGCTGTAGAATACCTTATGCCACCAGACTTGAAATTCTAGAACTAGAAAACCTTGAATTACGCCGTCTTCGGTCTGACTTAAGCATGGTATACAAAATCATACATTGCAATGTCCTACCTGTCAATGAATACTTCAGCTTCAACCATAACAACACAAGAGCACACAATAGATATAAACTCAAAGTAAACCGCACCAAACTTGATTGCAGGAAATACGACTTCAGCAATAGAGTGGTCAATGTCTGGAATACTCTACCCGACTCTGTAGTTTCTTCCCCAAACCCCAAAAACTTTAACCTTAGACTGTCTACTATTGACCTCACCCCTTTCCTAAGAGGTCTGTAGGGGCGTGCATAAAGCGCACCAACGTGCCTACCGTCCCTGTCCTATTGTTTCTCTTATTCTTTTATTTTTCTTATATGTAACCATTTCATGTATTCACAACTATGTATACATTTATACTTATTATCTTGTAAACAATTGGCAAATCAAAATAAATAAAATAAATAAATAAATGTTGAGATGCTTCTTTGTCTGGTTGACTTGGTTGGGACTGAGAATTATTGTCATTTTTCTTATACGTTATTTTGAGCTGGATGAGGAATCCTCTTTTGAAAAAGGTGTATGTGTGGCAGGCTATTGTTCTCACATCGGTTGCCTGTGGGTTGCATCTTCACAGGCTACTTAGGGACTTAATTCTTTTTCTCTCCAACCTGCAGTCTTTATTGATGGAGTTTAATTCCATTTGCAAACAGATATTATTGAGTTGCTGTCTGGCAGCTGTGTTTATTTTTATAAAGGAGAAGGGGGGCCTTCTTCTAGCATCACTTCACTTGATTTCTTTTCTTCCCTGAGGCAGTGGTTGCTAGGGTTCTTATACATTTTTTATATAAAATACTAGCTCGATACCCGTACTTCACTACGAAATTATGTGGTTGGGCTTAGTTTTTGGGGAGGAAAATAAGGGGAAAAAATTTCTGCCTCTGCCTACCAGCATCCAGCAGTATTCACCTGGCTAGTGTCCTGTCAGTGTGTGAGAGAGTTGAGGGCTGTTTGGAAACTGAAACAGTATTTGCTGTGCGAGCAAAAAGGAGACAACAAGGAGCCTGGCTTAGCTCAACTGTTCTGTACTAAAGCTGCTTGATGCTGTGAAAGTAAAACTGAAATTCCTCTGTTTGTGTTTTGCATTTGGAACAGATTTCTTTTCAGGTGGGGAGGGGGATTAAAACTCCTTAGCATCAGAGCATGTTGATAATAATATAAAATATAGATATAGATATAGATTATATTATATTATCCTAGGTAATACCTTTTTCAGTTTGTCTAAAAGACAGACCCTTCTTCTTTCCATGTTTCTGATGATGGATGGATGTTTAAGCTGATGTTTGGAGCAGGTAAGGGCATAGATTATTAAAAGACCTGGGAATCCAGATGTTTGAGTCAGTGAAAGGCACAGACTATTAAAAGAATCGGGAATCCAGATGTTCGGGTCAGCTAAAGACATGGACTATTAAAAGAACTTGGAATCCAGATGTTTGGGTCAGCTAAAGGCATAGATTATTAAAAGAACTGGAAATCCCAGGTGTGTGGGTCCAGTAAGGTCAAGGGCAAAGATTATTAAAAATTAGGAATCCAGGTGTTTGGGTCAAACTAAGGGCATAGAGACTATTAAAAGAACTATGAATCCAACACCATCTCTCCTTGAATAGCCAATGCTGAAGATGTCAGATATTATAATTCAGTAATCTTTAGAACACCAGATGTTGCTGGTGTTGAAGAATGTATTTACTAAACCACAGGTAAGCAAACCTTGGCATAACATACTATGTGTCTTATTCATTTACTATAGCTGTCTCTCTCACACACAGGCAAATTCCAGTTGATTTCTTCCAGCACAGGCTATTTTTCAACCAAATGAAATCAGAATACAGTACATAGTTTTAGGACTATCTCAGGAGGTGGGTTTTTCCCTCCCCCTGTGGTTGAGCAGGTACACCTTCAAGGAATGAGCGAATTCCTTGAATCAGGAAGGAACTGTGAGGTGAATTTCACAGCTGGCATATTGGTGGAAAATATATATTTCTTTCTCCCTCTCTCATACCTAGCGGTTTATATTGGGACTTAATGCCCCCAAAGCATTTTGAGGTTAGTGAGTTGATCAAAATAAGCAGACAGGAAACATCTGTTTTCCTGCAAAGTTGGCTTGCAGGCTGGATTGGAGGCCTGGAATTTCCTCTCCAGCCTCTCCCTGCATAGATTTGTCATTCATACTAATAGCTTAGCACTCAAATCCAACAGGCCTGAGCACAAGTCAAACTTAATCAGAGGTGGGCTTCAAAGAAATTTAGCAACGGGTTCTGTGCAGGGTGGGCGTGGCCATGGTGGGCGTGGCCTAGTTGGCCTCCTGCACTATGGCGGGGGTGGGGCGTTTTTGCCCTCCCTGCCTCCAGAGGCTTCCTTCAAGCCTCCGGCAGGGTGAAAACAGCCTCTCCGGGCTCCGGAGGCTCTCCGGAAGCTGGAAGCGGGCCTATTTCCGGCCTTCCCAAACTTCCGGGAGGCCTGTTTTTAGCCCTCCCTGAGCCTCTGTGTGGGCCTTGCACTTACCTGCATCCCAAATGGGCCGTATGGGGATCTGGGGTGGGCGGGGTCAGCCAGGGGTGGGATTTGAGGATTCTCCCAACTGCACAGAATCTTAGCTAGGGGTTCTCCTGACCCCCTGCCAGCCCCCAGCAGCCCACCCCTGGGCTTAATGCACACTGGGCATACAGATGCTAGGTCTTGAACTAACCTGACCAAGTTTGTTGTTTGAACACGAGTCATTTATCGCAGTGGGAAGAAGGAACAGGAGGATGAACCATCACCAAGACAACAATCAGATAAAAGAAATTTGAGTCCAGGACAGAGCTGTAATTTGAGTCTCGGTTAGGACCCTCCCAAGTTTTTGCAAAGATAAAGGGAGGGAGGGAGAAAGTGTGTTTAGGCTGGCGGAATCGATGTCAGCCCTGTAAGTAGACCAGACTTGGAAACCAAACTTACAAAGGCTAATATTGCTTTTATTATGAGGTTTGAGTGATAGAATCTTGCAAGTCTGAAAATGCTTTCCCTCCCCCATTTCTACCCTTTATCTTTCTGAGAACTAAGGAGGGGTCTTCCTAAGATGGCTATCCATGGCACACTCAGGCAGGGGTGGGCTTCAGAAAATTTAGCAACCGACAATTTTATATGATGTGGGATTTATTTTATCAATGGTTAGATAAAAAGACATGGTAAAGAAATAGATTAGTAAGCCTTACAATAAAAGTTAATAGATTGATATAGAATACAATATAAAATATACAACCATTGGATGAATGTATAAGATTAAATCATAAAGAAAATTAGAATATCTCGTATAAAATGATGGAAAAATAGTCAAATGAATGTTTAATAATTGATATTATATAAGCACAAGCTAGACCAGGGGTGGGCAAACTTTTTGGCTCGGGGGCCACATTGACTTTTAAAATTTGACAGACGGGCCGCCACCTGGTGTCGAAATGCCTGTCATTACAAGTCAAAATCAAATGAATGCAATCATTCAATCATTCACATCAAACCTTAATTCTGTACCAATCTTCGGCGGGCCGGATTAAAAAGACCAACGGGCCGGATGTGGCCCACGGGCCGTAGTTTGCCCACCCCTGAGCTAGACCGATAAGGCGAGAATATATATAACTTCTGAGTAATGGTAAAAAAAGGATAGCCCAAAAGATTGTAACCAACTGACACACTGTATGTATATAATTGAAAGAGGGTTTTATGTTTTTATGTTTTGTTCGTATGTTTGTTGTAAAAAAATAAAAACTTTGTTAAAAAAAAAAATTAGCAACCGGTTCTCTGCCCTGTTGCTGGGTGGGCGTGGTCTATTCGACCTCCTGGACCATGGCAAGGGGGGCATTTTCATCCTCCCCGGGCTCTGGAAGCTTTCCTTGAGCCTCTGGGCGGGGGGAAATGGCCTCCTTCCGGAGCCTCCAGGAGGCCATTTTTTCACCTTCCGTGAGCCTCCCTGCGGGCCCTGCACTTACCTGGGATCCAAAATGGGCCACGCGGAGACTCCCGGGAGGGAAGGGGTGGGGCAGGGTGGGCGGGGCCAGGCAGTCATTGCAACTACCGGTTTGCTGAACCAGATGTAAAATTAACATCCGGCTCACCCAAACCAGTGCGAACCGGTAGCCACCCACCCCTGCCCTCAGGAGTCTTCTTCTCCAACCCCAAATCTCAAATAGGTCAGGACTCTTCTGATCAGTGGTGGGATTCAATTTTTTTTTTTTTACTACCGGTTTGGTGGGTGTGGCTTGGTGGGCGTGGCAGGGGAAGGATACGGTAAAATCCCCATTCCCTCCCCACCCCACGAACCTGCTTTCCAGCTCCGTTCTCCTATGCAGGGCAACCAAAGAAGACCCAGCCAATGATCAGCTGGGACTCAATGGGAGGCAGAGAATAGATGGTGGCGGGGCCAGTCAGAGCTGATATTGGCCGGTTCTCTGAACTACTCAAAATTTCCACTACCGGTTCTCCAGAACCAGTCCGAACCTGCTGAATACCACCTCTGCTTCTGATATTGCCTCTTCGCCATCCTTAGAAGACAGGGGGAAGATTCACAACCTAGACAACGGACTGGCAACAAAATTGTGGTATGGGGAAGGGAGAGGAGGGAGGGGCATCGCCGAAGGGATTCTTCTTTGGTGCAGTGGCTAAGGCATGAGGTTACAATCCGAGACAGCGAGTTCTAGTCCTACCTTTGACACAAAATTCATCTGGGTGATCTTGGGCCAATCACTTTCTCTCAGCCCTAGGAAGGGGGCCATGGCAAACCACTTTTGAAAAACTTTACACAGAAAACTGTAGAGTCTTCTTCGGGCACATCCTGGGAACCAATCAGAATAGAGCCTGGAAGGGACCTTAGAGGTCTTCTGTTCCATCGGAAGGGTGGGGTGGGGGGAAGTAAGAGAGGGAAGAGGTCCCTTTGGAGTTGCAAGATTCTATTCCTGTAACCTAACAATAAAAATATTGCAATGTTGGTTCTTTTTGTCTGGACTAGCTTGAAGGGCTGGCATGCACCGGGGCACGATATGGCCAGGAGGTGGCACTATAAAAATGTTATCATTCCTCCCTTTTCACTTGTCAGAAAGGCATATAACAGAGTTGGAACTTGGAAGGGACCTTGGAGGTCTTCTAGTCCAGCCCCCTGCTTAGGCAGGAAACCCTATAGCATTTCAGACAAATGGTTATCTAATCTCATCTCAAAAACTTCCAGTGTTGGAGCATTTACAGCTTCTGGAGGCAAGTTGTTCCACTGCTGAATTGTTCTGTCAGAAATTTTCTCCTTAGTTCTAGGTTGCTTCTCTCCTTGATTAGTTTCCACCCATTGCTTCTCGTCCTGTATTCAGGTGCTTTGGAGAATAGCTTGACTCCCTCTTCTTTGGGGCAGCCCCTGAGATATTGGAACACTGCTATGATGTCTCCCCTAGTCCTTCTTTTCATTATACCAGACCTACCCAATTGCGATGAGTTGACTGACTCAGGTCTCTGAGGCTGGCTGTACTGTACAGGTAGTCCTCAACTTACAACAGTTCACTTAGTGACTGTTCAAAATTACAACGGCACTGAAAAAGCTGTGACTTATGACCGTTTTTCACCCTTAGGACCGCTGCAGCATCCCCAGGTCAGGTGACTTACATTCGGATGCTTGACAACTGACTCACATTTATGACATTTGCTAGACCAATACTCGAATACAGTTCATCAGTCTGGAACCCCCATTACGTATCTGATATTAGCACAATTGAGAAAGTCCAGAAATATTTCACAAGGAGAGTTCTCCACTCTTCTACTCGTTGTAGAATACCTTATGCCACCAGACTTGAAATTCTAGAACTAGAAAACCTTGAATTATGCCGTCTTCGGTCTGACTTAAGCATGGTATATAAAATCATACATTGCAATGTCCTACCTGTCAATGAATACTTCAGCTTCAACCATAACAACACAAGAGCACACAATAGATACAAACTCAAGGTTAACCGCACCAAACTTGATTGCAGGAAATACGACTTCAGCAACAGAGTGGTCAACGTCTGGAATACTCTACCCGACTCTGTAGTCTCTTCCCCAAACCCCAAAAACTTTAACCTTAGACTGTCTACTATTGACCTCACCCCCTTCCTAAGAGGTCTGTAGGGGGCGTGCATAAGCGCACCAACGTGCCTACCGTCCCTGTCCTATTGTTTCTCTTATTCTTCTTTTATTTTTCTTATATGTACCCATTTCATGTATTCACAACTATGTATACGCTTATACTTATTATCTTGTAAACAATTGGCAAATCAAATAAATCAAATAAATAAATAAATAAATGACGGTTGCAGAGCCCTGCGGTCAGGCAATCTTCTTGAAGGAGGGGCCATTTCCTTGCAGCCTTACTCCCGAGTCGCCCGTGCTGTTGTAACTGCTCTTTCCTGTGAGCAATCCTTTGTGCACGCGCACTTGGCACAGGCTCCTCCGTGGGAACCTCCTCATCGCTGCTGCCAGCCCCCACAATCTCTGAAGGCAGCAGTCCACTCCCTCATGGTCCTGGCCCCTCATCTGAGCCCTCGCTCTCCTCACCCGTCCGCACCTTCGCCGGCTAACCACAACACCAAGAGAGGATATAAACCTCTCTCTCTCTCCCAAGTGCTCAATTGCCCAGGAGGTCAACCCCCCTGTGGTCCTGTCCACCATTAAGCCATCTTTCCAAACAGCCTCCCTGTTTCCAGGGTCTTTCTCCCCACTTGGAACTAAACCCAGAGGGACATTTCTTCCAACACGACCTTCTGACCTTCAAGCCAAGTCAATCTGGGGAAACCAGATTGACTTTACAACCATATGACTAATTGAACAACTGCCGGTGTTCCCTTCACAAACGCGGCAAGAGAAGTCATAAAAATGGGGCAAAACTCACTTCACACATTTTCTCGCTTAGCCACATCAATGTTGGCAGCTCCATAGTGATCGTAAGTTGAGGACTTGTACTTCCCATGTGTTCCCTGAACACAGGAAGGCCAAGCATGCAGAGTCCTCAAATGTCTGAAAAAGTGGGCACGTACCAATATGGAATCCCTTCAGTCGACGAGGGCATCGACCTCCCTTAAAAGGTCTAAAAATAGGTATTGCCAAATAGCAACTACATCAGACAAGAAGAGACGAGAACCCTTCGCCCATAGGCAACTCTAGTGTTGCATAATAATATTTATATAAGAAGGGGGCCAGGGGGAAAGAACAGCGAATATTCCTGCAATTATATCGCTGTTCCATTCTACAGGTTGTCCTCGACTTCCAAACACAATTGAGCCCAAAATTTCTGTTGCTAAACAAGACCAGTTGTTCTGCCTCGTGTTATGACATTTCTTGCCACAGCTGTCCAGCTTCTTCTTAAAAACCTCCAGTGATGGAGCATTCACAGCTTCTGGAGGCAAGTTGTTCCACTGGTTAATTGTTCTGACTGTCAGGAAATTTCTCCTTAGTTCTAAGTTGCTTGTCTCCTGGATGAATTTCCATTCATTGCTTTTTGTCCTGCTTTCAGGTGCTTTGGAGAATAGCTTGACCCCCTCTTCTTTGGGGCAGCCCCTGAGATATTGGAACACTGCTATCATGTCTTCTGATCTTATGAAGTTTCTCCTCCGGAAATATTGAATTGCTAACTAGGACATACACAACCTTTGCTAGACCAATACTTGAATACAGCTCCGCCGTCTGTATATCAGACATTAATACAATTGAGCGAGTCCAGAAGTATTTTACAAGAAGAGTATTACACTCCTCTGTTTGCAACACCACCAGACTTGAGATTCTAGGCTTAGGCAACCTTGAACTACACTGGCTAAGATTGGACTAAAGCATAGTACATAAAATCATATGTACAACGTCTTACGTGTTAATGAATATTTCAGCTTTAACCGCAACAACACAAGAGCACACAACAGATATAAACTCAATGTAAACCACTCCAAACTCGATTGCAGGAAGTACAATTTCAGCAACAGAGTGGTCAATGTCTGGAACTCACTACCTGATTCTGTGGTCACCTGCTCAAACCCCCACTCCTTTACCCTCAAACTAACCACTATCGACCTCACCCCATTCCTAAGAGGTCTGTAAGGGGCATGCATAAGTGCACCATCGTGCCTACCATCCCTGTCCTATTGTCCCCAATTATTAGTTCCTATTTCATGTATTTAAACTTATGTTTATTCTTATTTCTATTATATTGTAAGTGTTTGACAAAATAAAATAAATAAATGAATGTCATCCCCACTCTTTCTTTTCATTAAATTTGACCTATCCATTTCCTGCACCCATTCTTTGTATGTTTTAGCCTCCAGTCCCCTACCATCATCTATGGCATCAAAAGCCACAGAGAGATCTCAGCCCAGAAAAGGTTACCTGCTCTCCCTTTTAACAAAATAAGAGCGTTGGAAGGGACCTTGGAGGTCTTCTAGTCCAACCCCCTGCTCAGGTAGGAAACCCTATAACATTTCAGACAAAAGGTTATCCAATCTCTTCTTAAAAACTTCCAGTACTGGAGCATTCACAACTTCTGGAGGCAAGTTGTTCCACTGATTAATCATTCTCACTGACAGAAAATTTCTCCTTCCAGTTTGGTTCTCTTCTTGATTAGTTTCCATCCATTGCTTCTTGTCCTACCTTCAGGTGCTTTGGAAAATAAGTTGACCCCCTCTTCTTTGTGGCAGCCCATTAAATATTGGAATATGGCTATCATGTCACCCCTAAGTCCTTCTTCTTTCTTCTTTCTTTCTTTCTTTCTTTCTTTCTTTCTTTCTTTCTTTCTTTCTTTCTTTCTTTCTTTCTTTCTTTCTTTCTTTCTTCTCTTTCCTTCCTTCTTCTTCCTTCCTTCCTTCCTTCCTTCCTTCCTTCCTTCCTTCCTTTCCTTTCTTTCTTCTTCTTTCTTTCTTTCTTTCTTTCTTTCTTTCTTTCTTTCTTTCTTTCTTTCTTTCTTTCTTTCTTTCTTTCTTTCTTTCTTTCTTTCTTTCCTCTTTCTTTCTTCTTTTTCTCCTTTCTTCTCCTTTTCTCTTGAATACACTCTGTATTTGCATAGAAATCTACTGAGAAGCCACAGAAGCACAGGGAACCTGCTGGTGGGATCTGATAAGAAAAATAATACCAATAAAGGAGATTATTTGTAGCTCAGAATTGACCTGAGAGGTCCCTGGTGCTCTCTGAGTTTGGTGGTTTTCTTGAAGATGTTTCATTAACCAAACTAGGGAACATCATCAGGGCTAGTAGTGTTAGCTTTCTTGACCTCTCAAGAAAAATACTGTTTTGCTTTGCATTCTGCTTCAGCAGCATGGTCTGATGATCCTACATTAGTACAAGTAGTCCTTGTTTAGTGACCACAAGTGGGATCAGAAATGTGGTCATTAAGCAAAGCGATCGCTCAGTGGAACTGCAACAGTGCTTTCAGCTTTTCTTTGTCTTAAAGACTTGCAATGGCCATAAAGGTGAGGATGGGTTGTAAAGTTACTTGTTCAGCACTGTTGGTAACTGCAGATCGCCACTAAATGAAAGAGTCGCTAAACAAGGGCTACTAGTGGTTGAATAAGCTAGGAATCTCTTTCAAACAAATACTATTTTATGGGCCAAAGTTGTTTATTGAATGGAATTATCCCAAATGACTCTCTCTCTGTCTTTCTCCCCCCCCATCTTTCTCCCTATCTCTTTCTCTCTCCCTCCCTCCCTCTCCCTCTTCCTCCCATTCTCTTTCCTTCCCTCTCTCTTTCTTTCTTTCTCTCTTTCTCCCTCTCTCCCTCCCTCCATCTCTCTCCCTCCCTCTCCCTCTTCCTCCCCCTCTCTTTTTTTCCCTCTCTCTTTCTTTCTCTTTTTCTTCCTCTCTCTTCCTCCCTCCATATCTCTCTGTCCCTCCGTCTCTTTCTTCCTCTCTCTCTTTCTTTCTCTCTCTCTCTCTTTCTCTCTCTTCCTCCCTCCATATCTCTCTGTCCCTCCCTCTCTTTCTTCCTCTCTCTCTTTCTTTCTCTTCTTCCTCCCTCCATATCTCTCTGTCCTCCCTCTCTTTCTTCCTCTCTCTCTTTCTTTCTCTTCCTCCCTCCAGCTCTCTCCCTCCCTCTCTCTCTTTCTTCCTCTCTCTCTTTTTTCTCTCCCTCCCTCCCTCCATATCTTTCTCTCCCTCCCTCCATATCTTTCTTCTCCCTCCCTCTCTTTCTTCCTCTCTCTCTTTCTCTCTCTCTCTTCCTCCCTCCATATCGTTCTCTCCCTCTCTCTCTCCTCCCACCTCTCTCTCAAAAGAAAATTATACCAAATTTGGAACGGTTCAAGGATATACAGGTAGTTTTCAATTTATAATCGTTTGTTTAGAGGCCCTCAAAGTCACAAAGGCACTGAAAAAAAAGTGACTTATGACCGTTTTTCACGCTTACGATTGTTGCAGCTTTCCCTGATCACGTGATCAAAATTCAGAGGGTTCACATTTATGGTAGCTGCAGGGTGTCAGTGGAGTCACCTCATCCCCCTTTCCGCACCTTCTGACAAGCAAAGTCAATGAGGAAGCCAGATTCATTTAACCACCATGTTACGAACTGAACAACTGCAGCGACTCGTTTAACAATGGTGGCAAGAGAGGTGCAAAACTCACGTAACCACTGTCTGTCTTTGCAACAGAAATTGTGGTCGTAAGTCAAGGACTGCCTGTAGATGTGGTTAAGAAAAATGGAGGTTTTTTTGACTGGAAAATCCTTTCCCTTCAGTCTTCGAGGGAAGTCCCCGATTATCTTAGAAGACCCTGTTGGGTTTGGCCCTCAATGGAAGACTCAAGGTTCCATGCAGATCTACAATTTTACTGGTTATGCCCATCAAGACCATGAGGCCCATCTCCAAACTTCCCATTTACAATCAGAATTTATATAAGATTGGTTCACCTAACTTTCCCTGTTTGCAGCCCCCATTTATGGTTCACAGAGACAGTTTGTGAATAGCTGACTTCCAACTGCTCCGGCATAGTGCCCCAAAGAAGAGGGGGTCAAGCTATTTTCTAAAGCACCCAAAGGCCAGACAAGGAATTATGGATGGAAACTGAACAAGGAGAGAAGCAACCTGGAAATAAAGAGAAATTTTCTGACAGAGCAATCGATCAACCGATGGAGCAGAAGTTGCCTTCAGAAGTTGTGGGAGCTTCACCACTGGAGGCTTTCAAGAAGAGACTGGACTGCCATCTGTCAGAAATGGTGTAGGGTCTCCCATTTGGGTAGGGGGGTTGAACTAGATGACCTACAAGTTCCCTTCCAACTCTGATTATCTGTTATCTGTTTAGCTATTTCCCTCTCCCAGTGGTGAAATCTATATTGACCGCCTGGTGAATTTTTAATCCCAAATAATACTATCATGTTCAAAGGTTGATACAGCAGGCTACGGACAGTTGGCTCCAAGAGCAGAATAGGTCAAGCGATTGCCTCAGGTTATCCTTGAAAAGGACAGTGGACTGGCAAAAGGTTTACCTTTTTTTAAAAATTCTCTATCTGGGTGGAAAGTAAATATATCCCATAATGGGCGGTTGAGAGGTGGTTCCAAAAACATAACCTTCTAGCTCTCCTACAAAAAGGAAACACAAAAGAAGAAGGAGCTGTGCCCATTGACTGATAGCACCTGGTAGCCTCTAAGGTAAAATTGCTGGCTGCAGCTTCTTGAAGCTCTAGGTAAGTGCCTACTTCCTTCTTAAGGGTTGAGAATCCTACAAAGACTTGCAGATTCCTTTTACCTTACTTCAAGGTGGGCTGGTCCTGACCTTGGTTGAAGGACTTGGGTAGCCTTTGTTTGTTGTGTAGATAATAAGGATGGAGTTTATTCTATGTCGCTACCCAAATATTAATCTTGAAAGCCAGGGAAATTTATGTATGGGTGTATGTGTGAGATGGAGATGATGGTGAGTCTCCATCCCATAGTTTTAGATGATCTAGGAGCTTAGAGGAAGGCAGAAAAACAGAATTAAAGAAATGGAAGGGGCTTTAGGAGGTCTTCTAGTCCAGCCTTCTGCTCAACCAGGAAACTCTATCATTGTCCAATCTCTTCTTGAAAACCTTGAATGATGCAGCATCCATAACTTCTGAAGGCAAGTCGTTCTACTGATTAATTGTTCTGTCAGAAAATTTCTCCTTAGTTCTAGGTTGCTCCTCTCCTTGGTTAGTTTTCATCTACTAGTTCTTTTCCTGCCTTGAGGTGCATTGGAGAATAGTACTACCCCCTCTTCTTTGTGGCAGCCCCTTAGCTATTGGGGCTGCACCAATATTGCTATCATGTCACCCTAGTCCTTCTTTTCATTAAACTACACACGCCTAATGTCTACCAAAACAACCAATGTCAACCAAGACAACTCCTATAGATCCCAGTAATGATTTTTTTTTAATATGAGGTAACTTTCTTACAACTTGGTAATAACTAAGCCATTGACTTCAGTGGCCAAACAGGCAATGGAGAAAAATGCAGTTATTATCAGGAGCTTACATAATCCCTTCTTGAGAGTGAAGTTTGTTTCTAGATTTGTCTTTTTCCTGTTCTTCCTATTTTTTTAAAAAGCTATTAAAAGGGGGGGAAAGATTCTTGAAACTGGTTTGTTATTGTTATTTGAAAACTGGCACTATGATAAAATTTATACCTACATTGTGTTCCTGATTCTGTTTCTTTCTGCCTTCCCTCCAGATATCTCTATCCAGATTGCCCTGGGCATCAATCATCTTGTTCTCTGCCATGAAGTCCCTCTTATTCTGTTGCCTCTTTGGCACTTTCTTAGCTACAGGTGAGAAGACATTGGGAGCAATTCAAGAACCTTGACTCGGATAGCAGGACTCCAGGCAGGTCTCGGAGGGTCCACAAAAGGGGCTCAGAAAAGTCAAGATGGTGCCCACCATCGTGTAACTGAAACTCCAGCTATTTTTTTAAGAAAATTGAAATGTGTTAGAATTTTTTTAAAAATTTTTTGGAATGCGTTAGGCAGTGCTTGAATTGTATAGTTATGGCTCCTTCCCAGATTTATTTATTTTTGTTCCCTCATCCATCTCTGCCTGTAGAAGAAGTAGGGGAGCCCCTCAAATCATAGACCTAATTCATTCGTTCCTTTTAATGTAAGCCAGGAGTTTTTGTCAAAAGTAGGTCTTGACAAGTAAGACAGATGGATGGGGTAATGATGGCATGAATCACCATTTGACATGTGGGGCTGGGCAGGGCAAGGCACTCCTGTGGAAAGCATCCACAAACAATGTTGTATCTTCCTCCTCTAGGCATGTGTCTTGAGTGTGAGATTTGTATCGGGCTGGGCCTGGAATGTAACACCTGGACGAAAACCTGTGATGCTAATCAAGATACTTGTGTTACCTTTCAAACTGAAGTGATAAGAGGTATGAAATCTTAAGAGTCGTGAGATAGACTGTTGTGGTTCTCTGGCAACAGGTGCAGGCAGCTGAGGTCTCAGAGAGCCAGGATTCAGATGAGGGGCCTGCATGTGATTGCAGGGATGGGGCCAGGACCATCAGGGAGTGGAATGCTGTCTTTGGAGATTGTGGAGGCTGGCAGCAGTGAGGAAGAGGTCCCCGAGGAGCCTGTGCCCAGTGCATGTGCATGCAGTGCTGCTCGAAGGAAAGAGCAGCTGCAGCAGCACGGGTGACTCGGGGGTAAGGCTGCAGGTAATGGCCCCTCCCTTAAGAGATAAAAGCCAGCTGAGAAACTGGAGTTCTTTGCAGGAAGCAAAGTCAATGGGGAAGCCAGATTCACTTAACAACTGGGTGACTCACTTAATAACTGCAGTGATCCACTAAACGATTGTGGCAAGAGAGGTCGTAACATAAGGCAAAACTCACTTTAACAACTATCTCGTTTATCAATTTGCGGCTCAACTGTGGTTATAAGTCGAGGGCTACCTGCCATTTGCATCTAGTGGATCATTCAGCCTTTTTTAAAAAAATATTTTAAAAACTTCATTAAACAAATTCTACAATTAAAAAACCATTAAAAACATATTTCCATTCATTGCAGCATATTCAATGCATACAGCATATTGCCGTAGTGTTCACTCACTTTGAAATATTCTTAAGTGTATAGAATATTACTAAATATTATTACAATTATTTTACATTTGATTTCTGTCATATTTTCATATATTTTCATAGTTATTTATATATTTATACACAAGTATGCAGAGTTATGCCTACTCATACCAAATTATTTCATCACACCATAACCTTTCATTTCATCTCTCTATTATGTGTCTACTTTGCAGCCAATTATACCATAAATTCCAAATTTTGTAGTACTCTGTCTCCTCTCTCCTTCATTTCCATTGAAAGCCTATCCATTTCTGCACACTCTAAAACCTTTTTTTTATTATCATAGTATCCGAGGGAATGCTGTCACTTTTCCAATTCTGGGCAAAGGCTATTCTTGCTGCGGTAATATATGTAATATAATATATTGGAGTTTCTTACTTATCTTATCTCTTTATATACCGAATAGGAATGTATCTGATCTCAATTCAATTCAGCCTTTTAACCTACTGAGGAGTCCTTGAATCTCAAATAAAATGTCTTTGTTCTTTGTTTCTCACCTGTGCAGCCCCTGTGTCCCTCTCTTTGATTTCAAAATCCTGTGGTACTTCTGACACTTGCCATCTTAACTACGTGGAGACGAGTCCACATAATGAACTAACAGTGAAGACCAAAAGAACCTGCTGTACTGGGGAGGAATGTAAAACTCTGCCACCGCCTGGTATGTAGCTCTAGGAAGCCAATCTCAGCCTCAACAGACAACGTTGAAGGAGGCGAAATCTAACCTCTGCAGGGCTGCCCAATTCTGATTTCAACTTTGTCAGAGCGAAGGGTTAAACCTTAACTCTGTGTTTAAAAGTTCTCTTGCTAAGGATTGAAAGAAACATGCAAAAGCTGGGTGGGGAATTCTGGGAATTGAAGTCCTCTCATCCTAAAGTCGCCAAGGTTGAAAAAACACTGAGGAGAATATGTTTTGTTTAGGCAGAAGAAATCCTATAAACAGAATCTGATAATCTGTCTTGAGTTCACCTTCCTGGAACGGAGTGGAGTGGAGGAGAGGAGAATGGATTTATTGGCCAAGTATGACACAAGGAATTTGTTTCCAGAAGCTTCCAGAAGGTGTCCTTTAAGCTTTCTGGGAGCTTAAAATCCAGGAAGGCTCCCTCAATCTCCAGGGAAATATAGTCTGAGGGATCAGCCAGCTTTTCCATGGTTTTGGGGAACTTAAAATCCAGGGAAATAAAGAGAAAGGATGTGCAACATCCTAGCCTAGCCTTACCCAGTCTGATAAAGCAGGCAGTTTCTCTTAGGCAATTGCACCAACCATCTCCTCACTCTTGTTCTTGACAGTGCTTGGACACAAAGTCAACCCACCCAACGGACTTCAGTGTCCTGGATGCCTTGGATTGTCCTCAAAAGAATGCACTGAACACCTGGTTTCCTGCCGGGGATCTGAAAACCAGTGTTTGTCTATAATTGGGAAGGAATTTGGTAAGAACAGGCTCCCTTTAGAATTATGATTTGAGACTAGGAGGCCAGACTTGAGAAATCGGGATTTTGGAGCAGTCATTCGGAGCCTT